>NC_085863.1:40598153-40635653 GCF_034702125.1 Engraulis encrasicolus
CCTGCGGCATGTTTGCTTTCCTGAGAGCGTTTAGGTTCATCGCTCTCCACGGAGTGCGCCTCGCCTGCAAGGCCTGTGAACGGCTCCAAGGCCAAAATCGCTAACAGGTCCACAGGCCCTATCCCCCCCCCCCTTCTCTGTCTCTGTCTCTTTTCTCCCTCTGTCCTGTCCTTTCCTCTCTCTTTCCCTCTGTCGGTCTCTCTATCTCTATCTCTCTCTCTCTCTTTCCCTCTGTCGGTCTCTGTCTGTCTATCGCTTGCTCACTTTAGCTCTGTAAATTTCTCTCTCTTTCTTTTTTTGCCTTTTTCTCCACATGTAGCCTTCTCTATCCCCTCTCTATCCCCCTCTACCCCTGCCCTCCCAATACCCTCATCCCCCACATTTTTCTATCACCCCCCCCTTTCTCTTTCCCCCTTCCGCCTCTATCTCTCGGTTTTCTCTTTCTCCACCTGTTCACCTCTATATCCCCCTCTACCCCCCTCCTAATACCCCCAACTCCCATGTACACATCTCTCTCTCTCTCCCACTTCCCCTTTCTCTCTCCCCCTCTCCGTTTATATGCTTCATAAGACCGCTGCTCCGTTTCCACTCTGTCATAGGGCCCTATGGGGTCTGCAGGGCCAAGATGGAGACAGAGTAGTCTATTTTGGCCCGGCCGCCACACTAAACAGGGGTTATTTGTCACTGTGTGCAGTGCGCTGTGCCTTTAACCTATGGGCTATTTTGGTGGCTAGTCTAGATATGGTTGTTTTTAGGTGTTGACGGAGAAGGTTGTTACGTCTGCAGCAGCACAATGCTTTTATACGTCTTTGTTGCTGCTGTTGCTCCCTGGTGACTTGTTTTCTGTGCAAGCCTGACTGAGTGCACTTTTGTACTTTGGTTGTTTTGCAGGGATGCCATATTTTGTTGCAAATATTCGCTGGTGTAGGACTGTGTTTAGACACACAGGCAGCAGCTATCCCGCTTCTGATGTTGTTACGTTCCAGGACCACCCACGATATGTGAAAATCTGCAGTATAACAAGACCATATAAATATTTTATTTCATGATTATGCCTTAAAATACCCCTCCTATGCGCTGGATTAATATTTATGTAATGTATGCATCATTAACTTATTAAATTTAATCATATTTGCAATACTTATTGCATTAGCTTATTGCATTGCATTTCTTTTACACCCTAATGACATTGCATATAGATGAAAACAATGTAGTGGGAGCAAGAAAAGTGAATCACAGCATACTGCAGTACACACAGCACACCAAAGCACCAGCTTGGTCTTCACCGCGTTTTACCGCAGCACTGTCTGTCTGCCTCACAATACAAGATTTATTGAAGTCCTGCTTCGAGGTTGAAAATGAACACTAAAATGTTTCTTAAAAAGAGGAAGGACAAAGGGAAAGAGAATGTCAGATGTGAGTAGGAGAGAGGTGTAGGGGAGGCATGCAGTGGGTGGCATTATGACGTCCAGGAATGTCCCTCACAAGTACAAAAGAACAGAACCGGCGGCCATGTTTTGTCATGGTGACCTCAACAGCGGTGCTGTTATGGCTGGTGGACGTGGTGGTGGTGGTGGTGTTCAGCAGAAGCTGTCTGGCTTTTTTCCAGCAGACTAGAAATTACTTCTTTTCTGGCACGGCCCGCCACGATTGCCCTCAGAATAAATGTTTTGCAGTGTAGGTTCATCACTTGAGAGTGCCAAATTGAACACTCATAGAGTTGGTCCTACTCTCAGAGGGTTGAATTAACACTGTGCTGAAATGGGCAGCGTGCCCAGGGCTGGTTAATGACATCGGCCTCCTCTCCCTCAGCCGTTCCTGTCCTCTCACAATAGACCTGTCCATCAAGGTCCTTCAAGGGTTTTATCTGTTAAAAAAACACACAAGGACACGGGGCTTTGTGGTAGAGTAGAGAGGTTGGTTTTTACTCTTTGACACCTGGCCTCTCGTCGTTGTCTTCTCTCTTTCTCTTTCTTCCGTGTGTCTCCTGTCTTTCAGACACTGTTCCTCTCTCTCTCTCTCTCTCTCTCTCTCTCTCTCTCTCTCTCTCTCTCTCTCTCTGTCCCTCTCCCTCTCCCTCCCCTGGTTGTCTGGGGGCGTTATCTGTATTCATGGCCAGTGTCTTTATATATATCGATTTGAGCCACAGCGTTCGAGAGCGGCAGATTGCATGCAGGGACACTCTCGACGAGCACCGTCGCCGCTGGGGGAAATTTCACGCCTCCTGCCTCTTCCATCAGGGGAAAGGAGCCCCCCCCTCAACCCCTCAACCCCTCTTCACTCACCACTGATATCATCCCCAGGAGGGGAAGGGACTCATGGGTCTGCTCCCTGAGTGTCTTTTGGAGCTGAGGGAGGATGGATGTGGGTACCGGACATTTTCTGTAGAAAGTTTTGTCTTAATTTAGAGTGAACTAGAGGGACCAGGGCCGTTGGCAGCTTTGGCTGGGCCCAGTGTTTATCAACATTGGGGTAGGGACCCCATGTTGGGTCACTTGGAATTAAATGGAGTCGCCTGAGCTGTCTAGGTGTGAAAAAAGAATACTGATATATAACGTAATATTCTGACTGAAACACCACATACAAAGATAGACTTTATTGAATATCTATAATAGCATGCAAGTTTTGTTTTTATGTTCCCCAGAAATTTGGCCTGTCAAAATGGGGTCCCAGGCCAAAGGTTGTTGGGAACCACTGACCTTGCCCCAACTAGCAAACCCTCTTTGTGCAGATGGGGTCGCCAGCGTGCCTATTCACTAGTTGCCGAAAATACTCAACTACATCATAACAACATTGCTAAGAGAGCCTCAAGTAACAGATTAAGACATAGCCATTACAATTTTGGTGACAGTAAGTTTACAACATCTGTGCAAAGGGGTTAAGCTACTTTTGTTTACTTGAGGTTGGCCCCTGGGGCAACCTTTCGAGTGAAAAGGAAGTGACAGTCCCCACATCTGTCACTAGAGTATGGTCAACACCTGCCGTGTAACAGTAGCACTAGAGCCAGCTGTGTGGCATGGCACAGGTAGGACCCAGCTGGTCAGAGGATCACAGTGTTGGTACAGACAAGCTGTTGTGTCATAAAGATGTTGCCAAAGGCACAACATAAGATTTCTGTAGTGGTGCACTATGCTACCCATAATCCTATGCTTTGTTGCCTGTGAAGATGTCCAGTCTCATCACATTATATTTCAGCTCGGTTTCATGCTTAACTCTAGTCTCAGCCATCTCCTTTACACCAGCGTTCCCCCGAGTCTCTTGAATGTGTTGCAAAAAAAAGTCTTCAACTCTCCACACACGAGTCGTTCAATATCAAACAAATTGTGCACAGTGCAGTGCTATGCAGACAACACGACAAGCCATGTTCCAGCCAAGAAGTGACCTCATGATGCAGTATCTGATATTGCAACTTTTAAGTGCCGCATTGCTCTGAAAGTCAAACAGGCTGTGCACCAGAACACGACAAACCATTGTCCAGCCAACAAGTGACGTAACCTAGGATTTCATACGGCGACTTTATAGAATCCAACTTCATCCGATCATGAGCAGAAGTGGTGCAGTTCAGAGTGAATTCAACACAAAGACTAGGACCAAATGCACCCAGCTGTTACATTTTTCTCTATAAGTCTTTCATCGAGTGTTGGTTCAACTGTTAAGTGTCGAATGAACACTGTAGAATTTACTGTGAAGTAGGCCCCAAGTGGAGAAACCTGCTAACCGTTGAGGTATAAAGAGGGAGAGCATGCTGGGAACATGGATATCTGTGTGGTGCGACTGACCGACCACATTGTCTCTGCTGTCAAATGGCCACCAGCCCAAGTCCAGCTCTGGTCTCTCCTGGCAGAGTATTGTGTTCCTTTTTTCTTTTCTTTTGTCTTTTTTTGTCAGAGGTGGTAAAATGCTGAGGGCTGTAGAGTAGCAGTCAGCACAGCAGATGATGTGGGGAAGAGGGAGAGGGAGAGGCAGGGAGGAGGCCCCCTAGGGAGCCCTCAGCTGCGGTGGGGAGAGAGGGAGGGAGGGAGCAGATGGCTGGAGAGAAGAAAGGAGAGGAGTGGAAAGGAAAGGAAAAGAGAGGAGAGGAGATGAAAAGAAAGGAAAGCATGGGGAGAGAAGAGAGGACAGGGGGTACAAAGGAGAGAAAAGGTGTAGAAAGGAGTCAACAAGAGAAAAGAGAAGAGGAATGGTGAGGGGAAGACATGAGAGATGGAGAGGAGAAGAAAAGTGGGGAGTGGAGAGGAAAGAAAAGGTGGAGAGAGAATAGAAGTGGGGAGAACAGGAGAAGCGAGGTGAAAACAGAAGAGATGAGTGGAAACAAGACGGGATGAGTGGAGAAGAGCTCAGCCACCCTCTGCAGGGGCAGCACAGAACGAGGCCTGGATGTACTGTGACACACTGCTCCTACACCCAGGGGAGCTGTGAGGAGAGATGAGGGATACACGAGAAGAGTGGAGAGGATTGGAAAGGTGTAGAGGAGAAGCGCAAAGAAAAGACATGAAAGGAGTGAGGCCAGGAGAAAATGGAAGCGATAAGCGAAGACAAGACTAGAGGAGTGTACGTAGAGAAGCTCACCCACCCTGTACACTACAGGGCAAGCACAGGAGGAGGACTATGCCACTGCTCGCACTCCCAGAGGAGTTGTGAGGGAGCGATGAAGAAAAGATGGGAGGAGTGAAGAGGACAGGAAACTTGCAAAGGAGAAGAGTGAGAAGGCAAGTGGGGAGGAGAGAAGTGAGGAGAGAACAGAGATGAGTGGAGACTCTCTCTACACTACAGCTCTAGCTAGCACGGGAGGAGGAGGAGGACTGAATATACCATGAGTGCATCCCAATATGTGTCCTTGCCTCCTCCACTTGTGCTTGTGTCCTCGTCCCTCCTCCTGGCCCCTCCTCCGTGGAGAAAACGATAAAGTTTCCCAGCTGTCAGCCTCGCCACAACAACTTTTGAGGGACTGTTTTTCATTCACCATCCCAATTGCAAATGAGAAAAAGACTTTACAATTGAGCTTTTGCAAGATATTGAAATATAATGCTGTTGTCAGTGATGTCATCATGATGAGAAGCAAGTGGAGGAGGCAAGTGGAGGAGGCAAGGTCACATATTGGGATGCACCCACTGCTCCTACTCTCAAGGGGAGCTGTGTTAGCTAGCCAGGGCATCTGCTCCGAGCTGGCAGTACCAGAGCCTGGAGGATGGGGGTGACAGAAGGTGACAGCATGGGTGTGGAGTGGTGGGTTGGCGGTGTGGACAGGATGCCACCACTTTGATTGCACCAGACACCAGTCAGCCATTCACTGATGTGTCAGCACAGGGTTTTATAAGGCATTATGCTGTATGTGGAATCTTAGCCAAACACTGGCAATCAAATTATGAAAAGAGTGGAAAGAGTAGATGTTGATCCGTTTGCATAGCCAAGCAGGATGACACAGCAAGCAAGCAAGACATAAGTGGATTCTGTAAGCAGTGAATTAAGATTTAAAACGCCATCTCTCTGGTCACATTTGTTGTCAGTAATTCTATCAGGATTTTAGTAAAACATGAGGCAAGCTCTCTCATTTTTTTTCTTATGTAGATACTCACTGTAAATCCTTTACCAGTAGTATCATTACACATGATAAATGGCTGCATGTACATTTGTTTGTTTGACTTCAGGTTAATTGGGATAACTTGCTTTTCTTTCTTTTTTTTCATCCATTTTGTATGTGTGAATCATCAGACAAATTAGACCCAGGAAGACTCCCACTGGGACAATGCTGCGCGTCTCACAGCCAGAAATAAACATAAATTGTATTAACATTTGTTCAGCAAGAACAGCGTTGAAATGTATGTTTCTCAGACATATGGGCTGGTTTGTCATTAGCCTGTGGCTAATGTAGGGATATTGATGTTTAGTGTAACCAAATTGGCTAGCTCCACGGGGGTAAGTATTGCTCACACTAGCTTCCTCTGCTAATGCAGTTAGAGACGGACGGAGGGAGCCCAGCTGTGAAGGGAAAGGCTGGTTGGTTGGCTGGCTGGCTGCTTGGCCTGTGGCAGGCAAGGCCCTCGCAGGTGTGGTGACTCATTACCGTCGGTTATTTTTAGACGCTTCTGTCAGGCAAATTCCCGCAGTCCCGCTCGGCGCATCGCTCATGTGAAGCTCTCGCTCTCTCTTTGGCTGCTCTCGCCTTGTCACTGTCTTTCCCACCGTTTCCCCCTCCAGAGAAGATAGAGGATGGCAAAATTTAGCAGCAGCCTCCCTGTTTTCTCCTCTGCTTCCTAGTACTTCCCCAATATACATACACACCATCCCCCAAATCTTGAGTTTTATTAAAACGGATGCTGTCAGAGACTTAAGTTAGCTACCTCGATGCAAGCTCAATCTTGTGCTTTTGAGGAGTTGTTATTTTCTGTTTTTCTATTCCCTCCCTCCTTCCTTCCTTCCTTTCCTTTCCTTTCCTTTCCTTTTCTGTTTTGGCTGGATTGCCAAGCAAAATGTCAGAGGGATGTTTTGCACCCTGTGCCAGTCCTTGCTGGTGGCAAGAGGAAACCTTTGCACAGGGCCAACAATCCCCGTGGAGACAGACATTTTAGTCATCAGCATAACTAGCTTACAGTGAAATCCAGCAACAGTCAGTGAAAGTCTTTTTCACCGACCTTGCAGAGCCAAAAAAAACCCTAGACGTTCACATTGTGCCTGCTTCGACTCCAGTGTCTTTTCAAATGGTACTGTAGCTTCACAAAGTTTCAGTCAGAACGAAACATCAGTATCTGCACATTAAAGGTTTGTCCGTGATTGTTGCAGTGGTGCAATGTAAATTTTGTATGGATAGGCCAGTGAAGAGAGTGGGAAAGAGAGAATGGGCTGAGGTTGGGAAATTTCTGCAAATGTCCCCAAATCTACTCAATCCCATTCATGGTAAGGTGCGTTGGTGCACTGTGCCACTTCACTACCTTGCTGTCCAGGTTCTTTTTGGTCGCTAAAATGTATGTGATGTGATTCCTGATACATCAAGGTTTGCCTGTCTCCCTCAGTCTTGATGGAGCTTTCATGTAGTGGGAATGGTAATCTGTGACAGGCAGTCCCATTCCAGGATCCTCTACCTTACATCACTCTAGGCATCTGGGCTGCCACTACACGTCTTGTGCTGAATGTCAAGCATTTTCCCATGAAAACGCTAACTCCACTAAGTCTTTGGTTGCTGAATAAGCCCCTCAGAGGCCGGAGGATAGGAGATCAAAGAAAAAAAGCTTTTTATTACAGCATGTTTGTCAGAGGACGCCATTTTAGCCAGCCACATTTCCTGCAGTGTCTTTGGCTGTTGCTGTGTTGTTATTGTAAGTCTGTGTGCCTGCCCCCACCATTACAACAACCACCTCACCTCATGTTACCTCACTCCACCACCAACCCCCCTTCCCATTTCCTTAATATCGAGTTGGTGGATTACATGGGGCAGGCAATTCTCCAGTCAGCTATTTAATCCTGTCTGACTCACAGAAGGAGATTAGGACCTAGCTTTTGAAGATTTAATTCAATATCCCCTCACCTCGGCTGCCATTCACGCTATTTTATGAAGCCCGCTTGCTATAAAAAAAAAACATCACAAAGCATGCGTTGAAGTATAGCATTGTGACGCGACTTGATAAGCATGTGTTGAGCTTAGAAATTTTGCAACACCAAAACTTGAGATGTGTAGTCGACAT
Organism: Engraulis encrasicolus; assembly: GCF_034702125.1. Taxonomy (NCBI): domain Eukaryota; kingdom Metazoa; phylum Chordata; class Actinopteri; order Clupeiformes; family Engraulidae; genus Engraulis; species Engraulis encrasicolus. The sequence goes on from NC_085863.1 coordinate 40,605,833, forward strand.
CACGTCCAACATGCTACCTATTCATGTGTTTACTTAAGATTTATTGTTTGTATGAATGAATGAATGAATGAATGAATGAATGAATGAATGAATGAATGAATGAATGAATGAATGAATGAATGAATAGATGAATGGGTGGATGAGTGAATGAGTGAATGGCTCAATGAATGGATATCTCCTCTAAGACAGTGTATCTGAAATGAAAAATTAGCCACAGTACAATAAACGTACTGTACGTCATCATCTACAATGAATTCAAATGTGTTTTATTACGCTTTCTTTGTTTTATGTCTTTGTTCCATAATGTGTTTCCCCTTTCCCCATAGTATTATTGGCATCTGGAGAGGCTGAAAGCTGAAAGACCAGCAACATACTTTCTCTGCCTTCCTCTGAATACTTCCTGTCAGTATTTGTTTACCAGCGGTCAAATAGTCAAGGCAACATTCATCATTATTGTTATTGCACATGGCATGTTTTCCTAGTATTATGCAGACCCAATCTGTCCTCTGTCCTCCCATGACTCTCTCTCTCTCTCTCTCTCTCTCTCTCTCTCTCTCTCTCTCTCTCTCTCTCTCTCTCTCTCTCTCTCTCTCTCTCTCTCTCTCTCTCTCTCTCTGTCTTTCCTGCCTGCTTGTTTTGGTGTTGAACGGCTGCAGGTCAACAAACAAGCAGCTGATGGGGAATAATCACAAACAACAGCCCCCAACCCCACCCTCACCCCACTCCAACACAACATCAGCCCAGCCCAGCCCATCCTATCCCAGCCCCTGCTCCAAACAAACCCACTTCCGCCAAGGCTGCGTCGTGACAGCTTCATCGGAGCGGTGCACTCAGGTGTGAGATAAGCCAATGACAGCTTGCTCATCATGCTGTCAGAGCCCCCAAACCAAAGGCACAGCACAGCGCAGCACAGCACAGCACAGCGCAGCACAGCACAGCATACTAGCTGGCTCTTTTCCTCTGCTGGATCCTCTTGCCTGGTACACAGGCCCTACCCCTGCTTTCAATTTGATCAACATCACCAGCCCTATACCACCACACCACCTCTCCAACCCTGGTAGCCAAACACACCACGGTCCCTGCACCACCATCCCGCTTCGCCACACTGCAAAAAAAATGAATTAGCAATCTTAATTTTCTAGTTTCATGATATAATATAATAATATTATATAATAACTAATACGTTTGAACTCAAAGTAAACAAACTATTAAGACATTTGTCCATGGAGGAAGTTATTTTTTTGCTTGGTCAGTTTTTTAAAGCAATAATTCTGATCAAGAAGAAATTACCTGCTCCATGGACAAATGTCTTAAAATGAGTCTAAATAGTCCAAACATTCAAACGTCCAAAGGCTTTAATTCAACATTATATTACATTTCATTAGCGTATTACATGAACATTCAGATTAAGATTTCATTTTTTTGCAGAGCAACTCCACTGCTACCCAAGTCTATGCTCTTATACAGGTCCTATCCCCATCTTCAATCTGCCAGTCACCCCGTAGCACCACCAATGCTACCCAGGCCTCTCCACTATTACACTCTCCTCCCATCATCCCTGAATCACCCCATCATCTCCACTGGTAGCCAGCCCTATCTGCTCTACACAGGCTCTACACCTACCTCCCATTTGCCCAAACACCACCACCCCTTCACCACCATTGTAACGCCGCATTATGTAATAACGGTGCAATATGTAATAATGTAACAAATTATTACATAATGTGGTGACAATCGCCGCATTGTGTAATAATTTTCGCATTTCGTAATACGTTTCTTGAACGCATTTCGTAATAACTTTTTTCTCATCTTGTAATAAATTATTACAAAATGCGAAATTTATTACGGAATGCGGCCGCAACTTTTTTTTTTGATGGAAATGTAATAACACTGTGCATTATGTAATAATCTATATGGATATGTTTTTTCTGCACTTGGATTCAGTAGGCGCAGCACACATACATAGTCTCAGTGACATGGTATAGTCACTGCCCTCTCTCTCTCTCATTCTTCTCAGTTCTCAAACTGCTCGAGAGTCGCGAATGATGCGGTTAAAACCGTTAAGAAATAATTTCACAACTTGTTGCGTGCAACGAGTCCAACGAATGTCTCGCACTTTCTGCTACATTACACCAATTTACAGCGACATTAAATAGGCCAGGTCTAAACACTTCACGAGGAGGTGAAAACTTGTCTTGCACTTGCGTGGGTCTGTGGCGAGAGAGAGAGAGAGAGAGAGAGAGAGAGAGAGAGAGAGTGTGTGTGTGTGTGTGTGTGTGTGTGTGTGTGTGTGTGTGTGTGTGTGTGTGTGTGTGTGTGTGTGTGTGTGTACGCACGGAGACAAACCTGGCCCATATTGATCTTAAGCCCCATCTTGGCTCTTTGGAAATATTCTTAACATTACAAAGGCTATTTTAATATTTTCCCCCAAACAACATGAATCAAATCCCAGGAAAAGACCAACCATTATAAGTGACTCGTGGGGAGCTGTCCATGCTGGTGGTGCTTAATTTTTCCCGATATTTGCCCGTGGAGTAGTGAGTCTTTCATGTCTGCCTACATGCGCCAGGGTCTGACCATGGTGCTTTTTGCCCGTGGAGTGAGGAGACTGTCTTCTTGCAAAGCAAGAAGTCATAGCACCCGAGAAAAATGCCACTCTTTGTCCTATTTTCAATTTCAGTCCACTGTTCAGTAGGCCTATTAGGCTGCAATCAAATTCAATAGCCTATGCTCATCCACATGCACGCGAAAAACAATAACCCAAGCGGCGGGACTAATTCGATTATATTCCTTCCAAAAATGTCCGAACGTCACAAAAATCAGTTATTTGCATTGTCCGTAATTATACAAAAAGGTATCAATAAAAGAAATCAAGTCTTCAGTTTCGATAATCCACGTTACAAATCCTCAACAACAGCAAGCCATTCATTCTCTGCTATGAGGCAGGCAACGGAACAAGTGCAGACAGTAGGCTATATGACCACGTTGATGCTGCACGGCTTGAAAGGATTCTGTCTAAATTAAATATCTTGGATAGCCTATATAAACCTAGGCCTAACTAGATTTGTTGCAATACAGATTCATTTTCTATAGCCAGAAGTGTTCCGTTGGACTGACGAAACCGAACACGATCAAGTTTGCAACTTCTTTCCCTCATGCGCTGTCCGTCAGCACCACCTGTCATCAGACGTCCGATTAGCTTTCATTACGTGCTGAGGGAAAAACTCTCGCCATTAGGCCCATGTGCTGTTGCACTGTTGTGAGGGATATCACCAAATAATTTAGATAAAAGTCAGAACATTATTTTGGCAATCTGTTCAGTCTGTTCATTTAAGTTTTTGGGTGCTCTTGGATATCGGGGATCAGTTCATGTAGAGAGAAGAGTTCATCCAGGCACTCCAAAATAAGGTGTCCAAACGGGAAGTTACATTTAAAAGCCTTTAATGGTACTGGGCTGGGGTTACATTAAAAAGCCGACATGTTTCGACCTCACCAGGTCTTCATCAGGGCTACGTTCACCATTGAAAAGAAAGGCCTCCCTTAAATAGTGACATCACCACATGTGACCCATTACGCACTAAACACATTTGCGCACACCAGAGAAAACAAAGATTAAAAAATAGCCTGGGGTAATAAGTGATGCCACAGAAAAAATGACAGGAAGTACAAATAAGCATCACAAAAAACAAGTAAAATCAATATCCGCATTTAGACCAGGATAGCGCATGGCATCCAGATGTATCCAAAAAGTCTGCCTCTGATTAAGTCTTTTTAGCCTGTCCCCACCCCTCGGAAGAGGTTTGATATGCTCGACGCCCTGTATGCGCAGCAGAGAATCATTTTTACCATGGTATATTCATTGAAATGTTTCGCCATGGGATAGTCAAAATTGCCCACTCTGATAGCATACAGGTATTTATGTTCTGCTAGCCTATCTCGCATGCGCCTTTTTGTGCGTCCGATATAAAAGAACCCTTCAGCGCAAGGACAAGTTAGGCGGTATATGACAAATGTAGAATTGCAATTAATGAAATCTCTCTGTCCGTATTCTCTCGTGGTTTTAGTATCCACAAAAGATTTGGCTTGTGTAACATTTGGGCAGTGAGGGCAGTTCATACATCTATAGGTGCCAATGGGTTTACGGAGCCAGGTTTCTCTCTTTTTCACCTGTAGGTGAGAGCGCATTAATTTATCTCCTAGGCTGGGTGCACTCTTTAAAGACACCATGGGTGGTTCTGGGAACACCTCACGTAGTTGCGCATCACTTTCAATAATGGACCAATTGTTCTTAATAATTTGCCTGATCCGCGTCGCTTGTGTACTATATGTCGTAACAAAAAAAGGACGGGACTGCTGGTGGCGATGATGTTTCTTTTTGGTCAATAACGTGTTGCGTTGAAGGGAGCGCGCTTCACTGTATGCGTTTTGGATGGCTTTAGGGTGATAGGCTCTATCACTGAATCTTTTCTCCATCAGCTCGGCCTGCTCGTGAAAATCATTTTCGAAATCACAGATACGCCTAATCTCTGGAATTGGCCGTGCGGAATATTTCTAATGAGATGCGGGGGATGGAATGAATCCGCTCTCAGAATGGTGTTCCGAGAGGTCGCCTTTCTGAATAAGGTGGTGTGCAGCTGTCCCTCCGCGTCTTTATATATCGTCAAATCCAGAAAGTGAATATTAGTTAATGAATATTCCAAGGAAGCCATCCAAAACGCATACAGTGAAGCGCGCTCCCTACAACGCAACACGTTATTGACCAAAAACAAACATCTTCGCCAGCAGCAGTCCCGTCCTTTTTTTGTTACGACAGTTCATAGATGTATGAACTGCCCCCACTGTCCAAATGTTACACAAGCCAAATCTTTTGTGGATACTAAAACCACGAATGAATATGGACAGAGAGATTTCATTAATTGCAATTCTACATTTGTCATATACCGCCTAACTTGTCCTTGCGCTGAAGGGTTCTTCTATATCGGGCGCACAAAAAGGCGCATGCGAGATAGGCTAGCAGAACATAAATATGGTATCAGAGTGGGCAATTTTGACTATCCCATGACGAAACATATGAATACCATGGTAAAAATGATTCTCTGCTGCGCATACAGGGCGTCGAGCATATCAAACCTCTTCCGAGGGGTGGGGACAGGCTAAAAAGACTTAGGCCTAATCAGAGGCAGACTTTTTGGATACACCAACTGGATGCCATGCGCTATACTGGTCTAAATGAGGATATTGATTTTACTTGTTTTTTGTGATTTGTATTTGTACTTCTGGTCATTTTTTCTGTGGCATCACTTATTACCCCAGGCTATTTTTAATCTTTGTTTTCTATGGTGTGCGCAAATGTGTGTAGTGCGTAATGGGTCACATGTGGTGATGTCACTATTTAAGGGAGGCCTTTCTTTTCAATGATGAAGACCTGGTGAGGTCGAAACATGTCGGCTTTTTAATGCAACCCCAGCCCAGTACCATTAAAGGCTTTTTAATGTAACTTATCGTTTGGGCACCTTATTTTGGAGTGCCTGGATGAACTCTTCTCTCTACATGAACTGATCCCCGATATCCAAGAGCACCCAAAAACTTAAATGAACAGACTGAAGACTGCTTGAGCTTCCAGCCACCTGTGTGCCTTTCATTGCCAAAATAATGTTCTGACTTTTATCTAAATTATTTGGTGATATCCCTCACAACAGTGCAACAGCACATAGGCCTAATGGCGAGAGTTTTTCCCTCAGCACGTAATGAAAGCTAATCGGACGTCCAATGACAGGTGGTGCTGACGGACAGCGCACGAGGGAAAGAAGTTGCAAACTTGATCGTGTTCGGTTTCGTCAGTCCAGCGGAACACTTCTGGCTCTAGAAAATGAATCTGTATTGCAACAAATCTAGTTAGGCCTAGGTCTATATAGGCTATCCAAGATATTTAATTTAGATATTTAATTTAGTTTTCACCACCTCGTGAAGTGTTTAGACCTGGCCTATTTAATGTCGCTGTAAATTGGTGTAATGTAGCAGAAAGTGCGAGACATTCGTTGGACTCGTTGCACGCAACAAGTTGTGAAATTATTTCTTAACGGTTTTAACCGCATCATTCGCGACTCTCGAGCAGTTTGAGAACTGAGAAGAATGAGAGAGAGAGAGGGCAGTGACTATACCATGTCACTGAGACTATGTGTGTGTTGTGCCTAGTGACTCCAAGTGCAGAAAAAACATATCCATATAGATTATTACATAATGCACCATCTTATTACATTTCCATCAAAAAAAAAAGTTGCGGCCGCATTCCGTAATAAATTTCGCATTTTGTAATAATTTATTACAAGATGAGAAAAAAAGTTATTACGAAATGCGTTGAAGAAATTTATTACGAAATGCGTAAATTATTACACAATGCGGCGATTGTCACCACATTATGTAATAATTTGTTACATTATTACATATTGCACCGTTATTACATAATGCGGCGTTAGACCATCCATGTAACTGTGTGAGCTCTCTCTGTCCAACCCCACTTCCCGTACCATTACCACCCCACATCACCACAGTACACTGGCTGGCTCTTTCCTCATACACCCTCTATCTGGTATACTGTACTGCTGTCCTTTATACCCCCACCCAATTTATTTTTCACTTTATGTTTTCCATACAGTATAGGGGTCGACCGATACAGGTTTTTTAATGGCCAATGCGATACCGTTTTTTTTTCCCCCTTGGCCGATACCCGATTTCCGATACCCGATATTTGGGGCGGATATGGGTTAAAAAAAAAAAAAGTTAAAAAATGACAAATATTCCAGGTCTCAAGTTTAGTTCGAGGTAGAACTTGTAACATTTAAACACCCACTCTAACAATCAAGTAATGTCTACCAATCGAGTAATAAAAAAATAAAGTGTCTTGATGCTTTTAAAAAAAACTGAATGACATAAAATAATAAATATTGCGTATCGGCCGATACCGATACACTTAAAAAAATGCAAATATCGGACCGAAGTACAGTATTTGAATTCTATTCCCTCTGCCCTGTGTCTTTCTGTCTTTCTATTCATGTTGGTGGTTTTCCATCTGTCTGTCTCAATCTCTATCCACACTGTCTTCTCATACATCCCCTGTCTGGAGTCTATTTGGCGTCTATTTGTCTAGCCCTACCAACCCTCCAAAACCATCCCTGTATCACGCCACATCACCACCACTGCTAGCCGAGCCGATCCAGCCCATCCTTTGTCACAGGATGATGATCTCCTGGGACTCTCATCCTTGTTCCCCAATTTCTCTTCCACTTTATGTTTTCCATATTTGAATTCTGTTCCCTTTGTCCTGGCACCTTCTGTTCTTTCCTGTTGGCTGTTGTCCATCCGTCTGTCTCAAACTCCAAACACATTAGCTGACTCCTTATACACCCTCTGCCTGGTATACAGCCTCTACCCCCACCCTGTATCTATTCAACTCCACCACCCCTCCACCATCATCCCCTGTGTGACCCCTCATCACCACCACTGCTACCCAAGCCTCTCTCCCGTCCACTATCCCTGTATCGTCTAATCAGAGTCCCTAAACTAAAGGCACGGCGCAGAACACCGGCTGGCTCTTTCCTCCTAGCTCTTGTGACTGGTACAGGCTCTTCACCCTCTATGTGTGCTACACCACCATCCCCTCTATCAACCCTCCTCTCCCCCGCAGCTACCCGAGCCTATCCGCCCCATCCTGTGTCGCAGGATGATGAGTGCTGCCTGGGCTTTTTTCTGCATCACTGAGGCGGATGGGTCAGAGAAAGTTCCCGTGGAAGTAAGCCGTCAAAGAGTTTTAGCTCTCCATCTATTGCATTGTATGTATTTTTCTTTTCACTGCAGCCTCTCTCTCTCTCTCTCGCTCTCTCTCTCTCTCTCTCTCTCTCTCTCTCTCTCTCTCTCTCTCTCTAGCTTTCTTTTTTTTTTCTCTATCCTTCTATGGTTCTCTCTTTCTCTGCCTCACTCCGTCTCCGCCTCCCTCTCTTTCTGTCTCATCCTTGTCCTTGTTTCCCATATTTGAATTCCATTTGAATTCCATCCCTTGTGCCCCATCCCCGTTCCTCTCTTTCCCACTGGCTGTTTTCCATCCGTCTGTCTCAATCTCCATCCATTATTACTGCACCGTCCGCTCCTTGTCTGCCTCTCTGCTTTTGATTCTCCCCGCGTGCCGTAGCCCATCTATCCTTCCATCCATCAGCGCCCCTAACATGGAGAGGAGAGGAGGACGCTGCCCCTGTCTGCCTGCCTGCCTGACTGATTCTACACCCGTAGCCCCCCTTTTCACCTTTTCATGATGATTTTCCAACGCATCGTGGCTATTTACCCATTCTGTCAGAACACGCTGTGAGTTTTTTTGCGTAATTTATTTAGTATGATGTCAGCTACACTATGGAAAGAGTACTTTTACTACAACATGAATCAAAAAGGAGATGTTCTCCTACTGTAGATGTAGTCGGAAAGCAGGGAGGTCAGACCTGAATGTGATCACATTAGTCTTCAGAAACACTTTTGCAGTGAAGCTAGAAAGTTCATACTTGGCTGTCATGCGAGTTCATTTTTGCCAAGGTAATGTTATATCCAATGACTGTGCATTGAGTTACCATCCGTCTGTCTCAATCTCAATCCATTATTACTGCACTGTCCGCTCCTCGTCTGCCTCTCTGCTTTTGATTCTCCCCGCGTGCCGTAGCCCATCTTATCCTTCCATCCATCAGCGCCCCTAACATGGAGAGGAGAGGAGGATGCTGCCCCTGTCTGCCTGCCTGCCTGACTGATTCTACACCTGTAGCCCCCTTTTCACCTTTTCATGATGATTTTCCAACGCATCGAGGCTATTTTCCCATTCTGTCAGAACAAGCTGCAGATTTTTGCCTCTTGTCCTGATTTATTTAGTATGAGGTATGTCATGTTGCGTGAAGAGCGGCACTGTGGATAGAGTATTACTACCACTGCAACCACACATTGAAATGGATGAGTCTTCCTCTAGATGTAGTGGGAAAGCAGGTTGGTCAGAGCGGAGAATGGGGTCGTCACCCCTAACCCCACTTCTGTGATTTATATTTCTTCTTGGGAATGCTGGGAAGTTTTTTGAAGTTGAGTGTGGCTTTTTTTTCTTCTCATTGACCACACTTGGTAAGTTTGATACAGGCTAGGAAGAGGACAGCTGTCCTATCATTTTCACAAGCTGAGCTTTTGATGGAGGGGGCCCTGAAAGGTGTCATCAATACCTACTGTACCTACCTTTCATTGAATCTTTCTCTCGTTCAACCCCCGCCCCCTCCATCCCCGTCATTCTTTCCCTTTCTCTCTCGTTGTCAAAGATACTCTGCACAGCAAAGAGTGATACTCCGAATCTTTATACACTGCCCGCTGCCAGGGTTACTAAGAAAAATGTAACTACCAAAGACCTTTATATAATGGAACCATGGAATGAAATGACTTATTTTTTCAAATATTCACATTCACTAGACATACAAAGCACACAGTGGTGTGAAAAAAACCCATTAGTGTCTATATAGGAATTGTCCTTCAAAGAACTACACTGGCTGGTATGTAGCATAATTATCTGTGACTGAGGGAACAAGAATTCAAACTCAAATTCCTTCTTGCGCATTCCACTCCTGGTGAGCTACAACATCAAAGAAAGGTGGTTGCTGCTCACTGCTTGCATGAGAGGACCTAATGCTATGTTTTTTCCTATGTTTTTACTTTGAAATATGAAAAGATTTTGCTGTGTTTCCTGCCAACCAAATGAGTCATGTTTGGTTCGCTCTGTTCCTCAGGAAATCATGATGAGTTCCCTGTCTGCAAGGCTTAATGGACAGCTCCCAGAGACTGTTCCCCAGTTACTCTATGTCCACTGAACCTCTAGGCTGCTGGTGATCTTGGTGGTGCTCCACATGTGGACCTCTCTGATCTTTCCTTTCTCTTTGAGGTCAGCTCCTTCAAAGTCTCTTGTCAAATTGGTCAGAGCAGGAACTTCTTGGCAGTTAGGATCAGAGGGTCTCTCTGCTGTAGGATTCCTGTCCAGTACAGCACACAGTAGCATAGTGGTCCAGAAATCAGAAAACGGCACACTTGGACCCTGATGTTTGCAGATACATCACAATGGCACGGTACGCACAGTTTATATAGGGCACAGCCTTGTAACTAATACTGCAGATTCATATATTCCTTTTGATCCTCTTGAAATAAAGGCATTTTATTCAGGTTGCATGAAGTGCCACAGAAGAATGCAATTAGGAGATGAAGGTAATTACTGAAATCCTGCCTAATGACTCATTAGAGCTTTCCTTTAAAAAAAAACAGAGATAATGACTGAATTCTTTTGAGCGGTCTACTTTTAGTATCCAGTCTCCAAAGCTTTTGATCTGCTTCATGCTCAGAGCCGTGTTTTGCGTTGGGCTTGTGTCTACAGTACCAGTGTTTGCATCACTGCAAACCGTAAACCTAGTTTCATCTCATTAAAGGCATCTGACGTTTGTCTGAAACTAAGAGCAGATGCTGGTCCATGTTTTTTTTCCTCTATCTCCCGTTGCTATAAGTGGTCCAGATGTCTGAGCTTCCTTGTGTGTGTGTGTGTGTGTGTGTGTGTGTGTGTGTGTGTGTGTGTGTGTGCGTGCGTGCGTCCGTGCGTGCGTGCGTGCGTGCGTGTGTGTACGTGTGTGTACGTCTGTACTGAGCTCCAGGACTGATGCAATTATGCCCACTGACTGCATCTGTCGTCCTTTTCCTTGATGCTAACTCTCCGGCAAGTTTTGTGCTCCTAAGGTAGATTTGCACCTGGTCTGTCATTTCGTGCTGATGCAAGGCTTTCACGCGTACGTAATATGACCTCAGGTAGCCTATGGAGCAGAGCATTCAGTTTAATAGGGAAGGTAAGGTAAGGTAACTTTATTTGTACCCGAAGGTAGATTTGGTTGCAGGCAAAAGTAGCAAAAGCTTACACAGACAACAAAGTACTGACACACAAAAAACTTGCACCAACAGCCCAATACTAATGACAGTGACAAAGGACAATAACAAAACAAAACAGGGACAGCAAAAACAAAAACATGACAGACAGCAGACAAATGCTCCAAACCAGGATATGAGGAAGAATAATAAACAATAAATATATAAATATGTATATAAAAACAGGGGAAAACCTTAAAATGTTGGACTCATGTGCTATTCAGTGTTTTAATAGCAGAAGGGATAAAACTGCATCTATACCTCTTAGTTTTGCAGGCTGGCATTAGGAACCTACGACCTGAGGGGAGAGGCTGAAATTCACCATGTAGTGGGTGGGATGTATCATTTAAGATAGACCCCACCAGTCTCTGCAACTGCCTACTGTAGAGAGACTCCATGTTGAGCTGTGATTCTCCAATTAATTTACCAGCCCACTTCACAATCTGATTAAGGGAATTTCTGTTTTTGAGGGGTAAGTTGCTGAACCATGACACAAGGCTAAAGGACAGAATTGACTCAATAAAACATCTGTAAAACATGGTTAGCAGCTTTTTATCTATATGGAAGGATGACAGCTTCCTTAGGCAATGTAGGCGCTGGTTCGCCTTTTTATACCCAGTTTCACAGTGTGCCACAAAGGTGAGCTTACTGTCGATTGTGGTCCCAAGATATTTATAATTGTCAACACATTCCACTACCTGACCTTTTATGGTAGTTGGTTCCTTATTAGTGGCGTGTTTTCTAAAGTCCACATACATGTTTTTTGTTTTAGAAATATTCAGTTGTAGAAAGGACTGCTCACACCAATCTACAAACTCTTGAACAATTGGACCATGACCCGTGTCCTTGTCCTTTAACAGACTGACAATAACTGAGTCATCTGCATATTTCAAAATATATCGGTCCTCCTGGCTACTGCGACACATATTGGTGTAGAGGATAAACAAAAGGGGGGACAGAACACAACCTTGAGGCGAGCCCGTGGAGGTAGAGATCTGGTCAGATAGCACTCCATTGACCCGCACTCTTTGTGTCTTTTTCCAACTTCCAGCACTTCATATCTTTTATTAGTTGCTAGCACTTTCTGATGTTATCGCCTGTGATTTTGTCCTATTTTGCTACATTATTTCTGTATTGCAATTTAAAAACTTTCAATTTCTTCTTTGCTATCTTGTGCATCTATGTCGTCTTGATGCATTGTTTCACACTATTCATCATCACACATACAGTACGCTTGGTGTACAGGATGCACGTATTCACGTACACATGCCTCCGCACATAATCGAAACACATTAACTCTCTCTCTATCTCTCGATCTATCAATCTCCTGCTCTCTCTCTCTCTCTCTCTCTCTCTCTTTTTTCCCCCTCGTTTTTTTCCATCACTCTTTCTCTCTCGCTCCCTTTCTCCCACCGCTATTCTCCTTCTCTCCGTCTTCATCTCGATATTATTCCTCCTGCGTTCCTTCCCGGTATAGCAGATCTGCTTGGTCTCCCTGGGGAGGGAGCCTTTCTTTATTGGACGGTTTTCTCCACTTGGCTGGGCACAGAAGATGATTCCCGTCTGTCTCCGGCATGAGGCTGCTGCTGCTCCTTCGAGGCCTCTCTCAGGGCTGAGGCTGCTGTTACTGCTGCTCCAGCTCCTGTTCTCAGGCTTGCCAGATTGGGCAGTTTCCTGCCTAATTGGGCTGTTTAGGATGACCAGCTGCAGGTTAAAAAGCAAAAGCAAAAAAAAAAAAACGTCTTGGGCTGATTTTTCTGTATTTCTTTAGAAATCGATAGAATGTTCTTCAAATTGGGCGTGATTTAGTGCCTCCGTTTGCTTTGAGTACATTTTTTTAGCTGGAAATCATCTGGCAACCCTGCCTGTTCCCAGTCCACTCCCCTGTTCGTCACATTGTTATGTGTCTCTTACCTGCAAGGACACGTAGCGTCAGAAAAAATATTTGTTATTATGTTTTTTCCGATTTATTTTTTCATAATAGTACACCATATACGCTCTTGACGGCCGTCACTTGCAGAGAGATGTCCTCTTTCACTTGGTTACCTTCAAGACTTTCGGTTTTCTCTCTCTGGCTCCTTCGTCGTTTGCTGGCTGGCTGGCTGGCGGGCGCGTGTGTCCCTCATTACCACCGCACGGGCTTGATGAGGCGGTGATAAACTGGATCGCACGAATAGCCGCGGGGAAGCACGACGCCTCAAAAGCCATAACTGCCGCAAAGGCGCCCTTCCACTTTCTTTCCCCATCTCCTCTATGCCCTCCTCCCATCCTCCATCCTCTATCCTCTTTCCATCTCCCTTCTTCCCTCATCCACCTCTTCATCCTCCATCCTCTCTTCATCCCTTTATCTCTCCCTCCATCTCCACCTCTCCATCCTCCGTCCTTTGAATATTAATAGCAGACCTATTAATACATGGTGGGCTGGCTGTCTCGTCTCTCGAGGCGGCTTCCGCCACGTGCAGTGCTGTGCGGAGACGTACAGTCCCAGGAAAAAGTTTGTACACCCATTGAGATTTCTTACATTTTTGTCAAAATTGATCATAAAACATGGTCGGATCTTCCCGGAAATCTCAAGAAGGAACAATCAGAGTCTGCTTTAATTAATTCCACCCAAACATTTACATGTTATCATATTTGTATTGGTCATAAGGTCATAATATTCACAGGAGAGCAGGGCATAAGTAAGTACAGCCTTGCATTAAGTAGGTTTTAACCCTCAGTTAGTTGCAATATCATCAACCAGACTTGTCCTGTAGTTGCAGATCAGATTAACAAAACAATCTGTTGTATCTTGTCTCCCTCTTCTTTAGAGAACTGCCTCTCGTCAGCAAGGTTTGTGGGATGTCTGGAGTGCATAGCTTTCTTGACTTCATGCCATATAATCTCAATTGTTTTTTGTCAGGGCTTTGACTGGGCTATTTCAGAATGTGTATTTCATTATTATGAAGCCATTCTAAAGTCGATTTGCTTCTAAAGTATGGGTTGTTGTCACATTTCAGGACCCATACTCTTGTGTGCTTCAACAGTGTGACAGATTTCCTCACGTTTTTTCTGTAAAATGTCACAATAAACTTGAGTTCATTGTTCCACTGATAATAGCAAACTGTCAAGGGTCTGAGGCAGCAAGGTAGCCGCATATAATGATGCTCCCGCCACCATACTCAGAAGAGGAGATGTAATCAAGAATAGCTAAAAATGGGAGTCATTCTGCCAATCTAAAATGAATGGGGTTTCTGTCCAAAAAATATTGCTGCACCTTTGAGGTTTGCGAAAAAGCATTTATATGCTTCATAGAATTACTGCAAAATATTCTGTAGACCAACGTTGAAACCAAAGTTGAATTGTTCAGGGGAACACACAATGTCATGTTTGGAGGAGAACTGGAGAACCACACCTTCACCAAAACATCATCTTCGCCTTTGAGTATGGTGGCGGGAGCATCATTATATGCGGCTACCTTGCTGCCTCAGGCCCTTTTGAGTTTGCTATCATCAGTGGAACAATGAACTCAGAAGTTTATCGAGATATTTTACAGAAAAAAGGGAGGTAGTCTGTCACACAGTTGAAGCACACAAGAGGATGGGTGCTGAAATGTGACAACAACCCATACTTTAGAAGCAAATCGACTTTAGAATGGCTTCATAATAATGAAATACACATTCTGGAATAGCCCAGTCAAAGCCCTGACAAAAAACAATTGAGATTATGTGGCATGAAGTCAAGAAAGCTATGCACTCCAGACATCCCACAAACCTTGCTGACGAGAGGCAGTTTTCTAAAGAAGAGGGAGACCAGATACATCCAGATTGTTTTGTTAATCTGATCTGCAACTACAGGAAACATCTGGTTGAGGTTATTGCGACTAACTTCGGGTTAAAACCTATTGAATGCAAGGGTGTACTTACTTATGCCTTGCTGTCCTGTGAATGTTTACATCTTATGGCCAATGAAAATATGAAAACTTGTAAATGTTTGGATTGAATTCATTAAAGCAGGTTGTTCCTTCTTGCGATTTCCGGGAAGATCAGACCATGTTTTATGACCAATTTTGACAGAAAGGTAAAAAATTTCAAAGGGTGTACAAACTTTTTCCTGGGACTGTAGCGTATATACGTATATGTGGCTGTCATTAAAATGTATATGAGACGGAATGTGTGTGTGCGTGCGTGCGTGTTCGTGCGTGTGTGTGCGCGAAGCACAGCAAAGGAATACTAGCCTGTCTTTGGCTGGCACACCCTTCTCGGTTTCCTGTTTAGTGGGTTCGTTTTTGTTCAAAGCGGGTTGGTTACAGACTGTGCGTTGTGTTGTGTTTCTTTTTACTCAGTCATTTGAGGTTCAATCTCTGAGGAGAAAGCTACTCCCCTCTTAGCTTTGAGGATTAAATTTATTCTCTCTTTTTTCACTCCTCTGTCTTACCTCCCTCTCTCTCTCTCTCTCTCTCTCTCTCTCTCTCTCTCTCTCTCTCTCTCTCTCTCTCTCTCTCTCTCTGTTTCTCTGTTTGTGTGTGCATGTGTGTCTGCAGACACTGAGCAGAGGCAAGACGCAGATTTGCTGCCTCTCTCTTTTCCTTCTCTCTTTCTTTCTCTCTCTCTCTCTCTCTCTCTCTCTCTCTCTCTCTCTCTCTCTCTCTCTCTCTCTCTCTCTCTCTCTCTCTCTCTCTCTCTCTCCTCTCACATTTCACAAAACTCAGAGGTGCCTGGGTGTCTTCGCTCCCCATCCCTACCCATCACTCTCGTATCTCTTCCAGTGACAACACATCGTTAAGCATATAGTAGACGTATGGGATGTAATAGGGAGCTTGAAAAGCAGTACACCTAAAATCCAACACAAGGAGGTCAATGAAAACATCCTTTTACAAATGACCACCAATGACCTCACCAACTGGAATTTATTGTCTAAGGGGTCGAGAGTGTACGCACAAAGTCTCACAGACCTGACAAATACCTCCACGGTCGAAACGTTGCTCATGCCGCGTACTGAGAAAATACACTGGAAGCAGCAGCAGCAGCGGCATGAGCGTAATCTATTTTCTTATTAACTACTTTATTGCTTCCCCTCTCTTGCAATTAAACAAACGTCTCCTTCCGTTATTTTGAGCCTGTGAGTCACTCATTCGCCCACGTCACTCACTGGTGTTTGTGGTCTTGCCTCGCGCACATCCGCATGGCTCTCCTGAGAGAGAAAGAGAAATTGCACAGAGAGAGAGAGAGAGAGAGAGAGAGAGAGAGAGAGAGAGAGAGAGAGAGAGAGAGAGAGAGAAACTGCACTGTTAGAGATTGTGCTGAAGGCAGGCAGGCAGAGAGAGAGTTCTGCCATTCAAAGTGTTCTGCCACCCACACACTAATGTAACCACCTCAACCCACCCCTTCCCTCACTCACACCCCAATATGCACATCACGCAGCCCCACCCCACTCTCCCTTCCCTCCACCAGCACTACCATCCAGCACTGCCACTACCGCCATCGCATCAGTTTAGCGCCCGTCGCCTTTGAGGCTGACAGTGAAGTTGTCACATCTGGGAACAGCTGCATTTTTAGAGATACCGAGGAGTGGAGCTGTCAAGAAAAATGCAAAAAGAGCGAAGAGAAAATCTCTCTCGCTCTAGCCAACTTTTCTTCGGAAACAGGGAAGGGAGGAAATGTAGCCAAATTGCATAAGTGCTTAGCATTCAGTGCGTACGTGCATACGTCCATTTGTGTGCGCCTGCGCGTGTATGTGTGCACATGTGTGTGTCTGTCTGTGGTAGGTCTGACTTTTTTGGTCTCATCTGCTGTCCTCCCCACCCACTCGGAATGTCTCTCTCTCTCTCTCTCTCTCTCTCTCTCTCTCTCTCTCTCTCTCTCTCTCTCTCTCTCTCTCTCTCTCCCTCTCTCTCTTTCTCTCTCTCTTTCTCTCTCTCTCTCTTTCTCTATTGCGTGTCTCTGGAGGGCCATAAGCGCTGCTGGGCAGGCGAATTAGGGACGCTGCTAATTGAATGATGGAAATAAATGATGAGAGAATGAAAGAACTAAAGAACTGCCAGGATGGAGGGGAAAGAAGAGGAAGAAGAGCGAATAAAACAGATGAATGGGGAAAGCAAGGGAGACAGAGGAGAGAGAGAGATAGTGAGAGCGACAGAGAGACACACACAGAGACCGAGAGCTTCCTGTTCAAATTCAGCTAATTTTGTAACTGTGTAACTGTGTCTATGTGTGGTATTGTGCGTGTGTGCATGTATGTGCGCCAGCCTACCATATGCTCCATATGGGGGAGAGAGAGAGACCTGTCATACAGCAGAACATCAGGAGTGGGCGGAGGTGGACTTAGACGTTGATTGACAGGACTACAGGCGGTTTTCAGTGGGCAAGGACAGAGAGAAGCGAGAAGCGAGAGCAAGGAGAGATATGAGAAACGAGAGAGGAGAGAAGCGAGAGGGAGGAATATAGGCCTGAAGGCTCAGAGCCACTGACTGACAGACAGACAGACAGACAGACAGACAGGCAGATATCCCTTTGATTCTTCCAGGCTATTAGCCCGCTGGTCTCCTCCAGCAATTAAGACCTATCCCTCAGCTAGCCTACAGCAAGAGCACAGCACAGCAATGCAGCCCCCATAGTAGAGCTGTAGAGGTTATACATGGAGCGCTAGCTGCCACAACTCATATTCCAGACAGAGAGCAGTCATTTGTGGGAAGTCCCTAATTAGGCTTGATTAACATTAATCAGCATTAAATACCTCTCTGGTTGGTTCATAATTCATTGCACTCTGACAGTTGGGTGGGCCTGGTGGTGTGGTGTGGGCTATTTTTCACATTTTTGGACAGGGTGGAGAAGACTGAGGTCGAATATAATGTAGAACTCTTCACATATTCACCACATGATAGGGAAGAAAACAATGTAACTCAAAGTCTATGATGTGCACCACTATGTGTAGTGAAAGAGTGAGCATATAGTGAATATATTGGCGTTGCAGAAATGCAGTGGAACCTGATTGACTGTCATCCTATGTAGTGTGCACAACACAATGAATGAATGAATGAATGAATGAATGAATGAATGAATGAATGAATGAATGAATGCAGTGGTTCCCAATCTTTTTCTGTTGTCCATTCAGTTGTCCAATTAATATTGCTAGATTTTCCATTAATAGTTTGTCCACTAATATTGCTAGAAATCCACTGGACACCGAATACATCTATTAACCACAGACGTAAATACTGTTACTAACCAAATCGTGTAGTTATGTTAGCTGTCCTTCTTTACGTTACTTTAGATGAAAGTGTCTGCTAAATGTAATATAATTTTTTTCTGTTAAATTTAACATACTATCTGGTTGCTGTTGTTGTAGAATTGCTTGACCACTGCAGTGAAGCCTCGCCAAGAGTGTCCCTGGGTGGTGCAGGTTGCTTGGTGATGTGACCTCTTTGTTGCGTGAGGTGCCCACAGCGGTGATGAATGTGTTTGTGTGTGTTTACTGGACTCTGCTCTTCCTCCAAAGCCTCGCTGCCCAAATAAATTACTCACAACTCCTGCTTCTCTGATCTCAGCCACTGTGTTTAGAGCGAGAAAGAGAGGGTGTGTGTGTGTGTGTGTGTGTGTGTGTGTGTGTGTGTGTCTGTGTGTGGGTGGGGGAGAGAGAGAGAGAAAGGAGAAAGGGCAGTCCATTTGTTTTGTGATGCAGAGGAAATTGCCTGGATGTATGGGATGGTGAGCTGACCCTTCTGACCTTGTGTCACCTCTGTGGCGATGTTTACTCATGCTCATCCTGCTGTTGGGAAGCACTACAGTAGATACTGCTGGCTGCATGGACTTGCTCTCAAGATTCCTTGTGGTGCTTTTTAAAGTGAAGCACTCTTCTTCAGTGTAAAATTTAAATCAGTCTCCAGTTCATGCCATGACAATGATTTTGAATGCCCTAGAGAGTCCGTTGGACACTATAAACCTTCTATAAACTTAACACCTTACATAAGAAAAAATGATACAGAGGAGATACCTAAAAGTTGTATATTCATTCCCTCACTTCCTCTGATGTAAAACATACTGATTGCTTGTAGTCTAGTTTTCTTGCGGGGCTCGAATATTTAAATGTTCATGTGACATGAGCCACTGAGCTGTGAAGACTGTAGACAGTTTCACCACTGAAGTGGCAACAAGAAACAGAGATTACAAGTAACATTAGAATGATTTATTTTCATTTTTGTGCTTTCACTTGGGTGGACTCTTTGGTCTGTTGCTAAATAGCCAAGTGGCTAGCGCATATTAAAGGATAGTTCCGGCGTAAAATGAAAGTTTCACCATCGCTTTCCCATGCCACATAATGTATCTAATGATGAGCCATTCCGGGCAATGCCGCGCCGTTGTGGAGATTTTGTTCTGACTTGTATATACTGTAGCTAAATATACTGTAGCTTGTAAATATATTGTAAATATACAGTAGCTATATTTACAAGTCAGTATAAACTCTCCACTGCCTTAATAGCCACTTAGCTATTTCGCAAAAGACCAAAGAGTCAAACAAACTTTAAAAAAGAACTGCCAAAGTCATGCTATATTTTTGAGCATGTCTGAGACTTTTCTGACTTCCAGCAAACTCACATTGAAAAAAAGTAGTGTTCATTCAACACTTAGCCAATTTAACATCTTCTAGAGTGTATTTGCTGCCAGAGTACTCTCCAAGAGTTGAATGAACACTGCATTTTTACTGTGCTGTTGGACACACTGTAACTATCCCCAATCGTATCAGAATCCGCATTAAAAATTGGAAGGACTGTCCCTTAGCTGACAGCAGAGAATCCCTTCACTCTGACGGGCTGCCTGTCTCCCACTTTCTCTGACATTAATGAAGAAAAAAAAATCGGTGAGGTTATTTCAAGGTTTCGGGGGAGGATCAGAAACTTCAACAATGCCTGTTCTATTTTCAGAGTTTATATAACTTCTTCTCCTCCGTACCTTCCTTTCTTTCTTCCTTATTCACTCCATCCAGAAGAGTGTTGAGAATGGGGGTGGATTATGTCTATAAAACGCTCACTTCAGAGTGGTGCCTTCCATTTCTAAAAAAAAGAGCAAAAGCAATGAAGTCTAAAAACACTTCAGAATACAGCTAGGTGAACAGAGAGAGAGAGAGAGAGAGAGAGAATCAGGTTCCTTTGCGGACATTTTGTTTGTCCGTTTCTATATAACCTCTATACACACACACACACACACACACACACACACACACACACACACACACACACACACACACACACACGCGCACACACACACACATGCTCACACACACATGCTCACACTCACAAGTATCGACAGATCACAGGTGTATGTTTTGTATAGCTGTACAAAAAATCACACCTTTATAGGAGGGCCCTCCCCTGAGGGTGCCAAAGCGAGAAATGGGTGCAGAGCTCATAATCGGTTTTACAGATTGACTCAATAGAGTCTCCACGCCCCCACACCGAGGCCAGGTGAGCTTGAAAGGGCTTTTCAAACAAATGGGCGTCACACACACACAAACAAACACACACACACACGCACGCACACACACACCCGCACACAAACACACACACACCTCTGCACTTTCCACACATCATCTTTTATTGACAGCTTGGATCATAGCCGAAAGAAACTTGTTTCCATGAAGGGTAAGGTGAATAAAACCGGGACGAGGGGGGTTTTGAACCGAACTCTAGCTTCATATTAATGATAAGACATCAAAGGCCTTAAAGCGTTCAGGAGACTGTGCAAGCAATGTTACTCAGGTGCTCATCTGTATCGAGTGAAGAATAAGTTCGAAATAGGGAAGAAAGAGCAGAGGCACTCTGACATTTGAAGAAAAATAAAAAAAAGCCTTAAATATAACATTGCAAATCTGTTTTAAAACACATGGGCCTACCCATTGCAGCCATATTGGCCCTCATCAGGGCATAGACGATATTGCTGCACAACACGTAGGCCCATGTGTTTTTAAACAGGTTTGCAATGTTATATTAAAGGGTTTTTTAATATTTTTTTTTAATCTCAGAGTGCCTCTGCTCTTTCCTCCCTTTTTTGGACTCATATGAATGCAGCCTTTCTCGAACTGGGCCCTCGGGGGGTAAGCCAGCTTCTGTTAATGTTTCGCAATTCAAGTGATTGATCGTGCCAAGTTTGAAACGCTCGGGAAAAGAGGCTCAATGAAAAAGAAGAAAGCTGCCAAAGGGGTCTTACATCTGAGCTTTTTGGATATAAATAAAAGGTAGTTTGTGCCACTGTATGTGTGCGGGCGGTCTAGTGTAGTGCACACTCTGTGGATGTGGATGGGAAAGAGAGAGAGCACAAGACGAGAGTGGGTCTATCTGACAAGAAATGCTTTTTGGAGACCTGCATGGGCTAGTGCTGGAAGTCATTCTCAACAGGATGACCTGGCTGAAGTGGGAGCCGAAAGAAATGCATTCCACGCTGGGGAATCTTTTTAAGCTCTGCAAATTACAGCAGAGCCTCTCAACTCAACTCTCACCTCTCCTCGGAATCTGGCTTCTCTACGTCACACCTTGTACAGAGGAGAGGAGTAATTACCCTTTTCAGAGCTTCTCTCTCTTTCTCTCTCTCTCTCCCTCACGCTCTCTCTCTCTCGCTCTCTCTCTGTCTCGCTTTCTCTCACACACACACACACTGGTGCTCTTTGTACTCTCCTTGTACTTCCTTTTTCTCCACTGAGCTGGCCACTGTCCTTTGTTTTCTCTCTCTCTGTCTCTCTGTCTCTGTCTCTCTGTCTCTGTCTCTGTCTCTCTCTCTCTCTCTCTCTCTCTCTCTCTCTCTCTCTCTCTCTCTCTCTCTCTCTCTCTCTCTCTCTCTCTCTCTCTCTCTCACACACACACACACACTGCTGTCCACATCTCAAAGCTGTGAAAAGAATTGTGAATCCTCAAATTAAGGGCTTGGCAGGGTCTACCTCCACCTCTGTCTCACACTCTTTTTTTTGGCTTGGCCACCCCCTGCCTGTTTCCATTTCGTCGTGTGGTTCCTTCACTCTGTAGGCTTTTTCGGTTAACCTCTGTCCCTCCTGTGAGCCGCAGACCAGGTGCGTGGGTGGTCGACTCGGCACTCCAGACTTGGCACTGCAGACACCTGCTACTACCCCCCCTCCCACTTCCCTCTTCCCCCCACCCAAGCACTCGTACTGAGAGAGCCCTCTGAAGCACCTGCATAGCACCACCAGCATCCCATTTCCTATTCACTGTGTATCTGTCTGCCCTCTGTGTGTGGGTAGAAGCACCTCAAACAGATGCGGCATCTCAAACAGATGACATAGTATCTGGGCGCCTCCTGGACCTGTTGCACGGACGTGTGAGAAGTACGAATGTGGACTCGTTCACCTGTTTGACAGCCACAGTAAATGTTGTTCTCTAAATAATAATATGTAGTTCAGATAGGGATACAGGGTGATTGACAGTCACCAACTTACTTATCTGTGGTCTTCTAGGACATTTAAATCCCTCCTGGTCATCTGCCTGTCATGCACACCAGCATCACACAGTGATATCGCTTCCTTCCTTTCCTTCATACTCTGGAAATATTGTCAAATGCCTCCCACAGGGTTGCAAGCGGCCATCACTCTGTAAGATCTCTGTGTCAGACATTCTTCAGCACCAAGGCCAGCGACCAAGTGAAGCATGCACACAGAATAGTATACCAAGCACTCTACGGAAAGTCATGAATGTAATGAAAGAAAAGGAAAATACCTAATGAAAGAAAGCACAACCTTTCATTTGGAATCTCTTTCAAACACATTTTTTAAATTCTGCATTTCTGTCTTTTTCTCTCTATCTCAGTCCTTTCTTTTTATCTCAGTCCTAGTTCGTTCGATCTCTCCCTCTCCTTTGTTCCATCGCTATCATCAGTCTTTCACGGCACGGCTACAGTTCATGTGTCTGCATGCTACACGACTGTTCGGCGATTCCAGTCAAGAGGCCTGCCTGGCGGAATGATGCAAGAGGACGAGCTGAGCTGACAAGACCTTCAAAGCGAAGGTTCAGCCCAAAGTTGCCCAAAGTTCCTCTGGAGTGCTCTCTTCTCTCTCCGGAAGAAAGCGGCTGATGGATCGGCCTCCACTCCACTCAGGCCATATTTCCTCCTGACACCCTCGCTGCCGAAAACACTCTGCCTGCCGACGGTCCTTGAAGAGCCTCTTTCCCCTTGACTCTGTCGCTCTGTCTTTCTGTCTCGTTCTCTCGCTATCTCTTTTTCTCTGACATGCTTTCTCTCTCTCCATCACTCTCTCTCTCTCTCTCTCTCTGTCCGTCTATCTCTCTCTCTCATGCTCTCTCTCACACACACACACACACACTATTTATTCCTCTCTCTCTCTCTCTCTCTCTCTCTCTCTCTCTCTCTCTCTCTCTCTCTCTCTCTCTCTCTCTCTCTCTCTCTCTCTCTCTCTCTCTCTCTTCAGGGTGATCTATGGCGGCCTTGTACCTTGTCCCCAGAGGGCCGGGAAGAAACAGACAACTTTACGGCACTTACATCTTCCTCGGCTTGATCACCTCTTTGCTTGCCTTGGCACCTCAGCTGTCTGGCGAAGCACAATGGTGATTTATTGTTGTAAAAAGAAAAAAGTCCCTTACAGCTCCTGCAGAGGTGGTAAAGAAGGTGTGCATAGGTGTGAGAATATAATAGAAATGGTTGACTGTGCATATTAGGGAAGGTGAGACTTTATTTATTTATTTATTTATTTATTTACAATTTGCTGTTATGGTGTTAGGATTCTGGTCCAGCGCCACATTCATCCACCACCACGATGTATATTACCTTTTTAATTGTCTAAGATCTTGTTCGTGGTAGTATTGTACACAGTATAGTATGTACAGTATTGCACATAAGAAGGATGAATGCAGCTACATTTAGTGTAAAATATCATGCCATGTACAGTAGGCCATCTCCTGCTACTTAGCCACCTGTCTTCATTAGATGCCTGCTGAACAAACATGTAAAATATGTTTGTAATATAGATCAATATGGAGTTGTTGCAATTCAAAGCTACTTTTTTATTGTAATTTTGTTGCAATTTGAAATGAGCGGCACAACCCACAGGACGCATAACCTGCGAGTTCTAATGTGCTGCTCATCTACTCCTTGGCCTCACCTAAATTGCAGGCCAACATTAATTAACGAATCTGCATAGCTCACATTTTGACGTTTTTTGTAGCATAATGAGGAAAGTCACAACATTTAAAATCCTTTGTGGGCCGAGAATAGAGCGGTGAATCAAATCAAGACTTTCCTGTAGCCCCTTAATGCGCGCCGTACCTCCAGTGGCACGCTGTTATAGTCATTGAAATGTAACTATCATAGCACTACAATACTATGACACAACACAGGCCCTTTGGTAATGCACCACGACTTGGTCATTACCATACTGGTAACAACAAATGTATAAAGCCGCGTCTTAAGGGGTTAAAGGGGGTCTCCCGAAATGTCATTGTTATGAAGACAAATGGTTTGGCAGTCTTTGAAAATTGCCCGTTTTTTACCATGTTTTCCTCAGATATGGCGTCGTAAGCACAAAAAAATGAGACCGAGGCTGCAAGCAGCAGCATGGGGGGGATCAGAGCTTTACAGAGACTGCGCGGTGTTGTCTTACTTGCACTGTAGCTTCGCATAATTACTTTGATACCCCCACAACAAGGCACACACACATACACACCCACACTCTTTCTCTCTGGAGTGCCACTGAGAAACAGAGGTTTCCCCAGAAAGTAGGTTGTGAGAGAGAAAGAGAGTGAACTTTTCTGTGAAAAATAATAGGTAACCTCTCCGTTCGTGGGTCTAGTTATTGTTGTTGTTTATGCTCTTGCTGCTGGTGGTTCATTAAGGCGTGGGAGCTGTTGCCGTTTAAGTGCACGGCATCGCAGTAGATTGAATATCTGGTTTGCGGTTAATGGCAATCTGCTCTCGAAAAATCCCCCGCTGTTTTTAAAGCTGAAATGAACGCCATAATGAGCCTCAAACAAAATCTTAAAACAGCATTCACGTTTCAAGCTGCGCTTGTAAATACACTAACAACACATAAGACCCATCACTTTTTTATTTGTTTATTTGAAGGACATTAGGGAATGGTTTGATGCACACACACACACACACACACACACACACACACACACACACACACACACACACACACACACACACACACACACACACACACACACACACACAGAACAGTCACTTATTAGGGTAGTTATTGTGTAGCACAAACAGATTTCTGCCCGGCAGTGAAAACAGGCACTTAGACATGAGTCATGTTGTTTGCGTAGACTAATTGCGTTACTGATGAGCTATATGGCGGAGCTGTGTAGCGAGCTGTGGTGGCAGTGTGATTATCACGCAGTCGTGACTCCCATGCTCTAATGAGGGAGTGTGGTGACTGTGGTGACTGCCATCACCCCCCCCCACACACACACACACACACACACACACACACACACATCCCCCCTGGACATGTGGAGCATCATGAGGGTTGCCCAACATCTTAAGAGTGCTTTGTCCGCTAATCAACACACATATGCACACATACAGTATGATAGAGGGCATACACATACACGGACACCAAACACACTGTATAAACACATAGATACACATAAACACACAGCGACACTCACAAACTCACGGCGACGCACATATGTACCCACACACAGCACAGTTATGCATGAACACACACACACACACACACACACCACCTCCACACTGACCTGGAGGCGGAGTAGGTAACATATGGCCTCGCTGGGCCGCTGGTGTGTGTGCTTGGCGGCCAACAAGCACTCGTGTGTGTGTGTGTGTGTGTGTACTGTATGTGTATGTGTGCTTTGGTGGCCAACATGTTTCGTGAGTGTGTGTGTGGGCATAGACACGAAGTGCGGACCGCAGCTAATTTGTCATGCGGTGTTGCAGACTCTTCCTACAGTACTTCACCTCTGTGCCTCAGACCAGGCGCTCATGCATACTGTACATACAGTATGGCTGGCCTCCTCCGCATGGCAGAAGAAGTGCCGGGAGGGAGAGGTTAGCGCTATCGGGGAGTCGCCTTAGATGGCATTTAAAGTGGAAATGAAGCAGTGGCTGTTTGTTTATCTACCTTGAGAATGACTACCATTCGGGTGACGTCACATTAACAATGGCGGCGCACCAGTTGAAAACACATACGTTTCTACAAATTGTTTATGCTTTATTCTTAATAACATTTTTTTTTCCGGAGTTTTTGTAATTCCTTTATTTGACATTTTGGTTCATAGATTATTTTACCATATATATCAGATCACTGCTTCATTTCCACTTTAAAGATGGTTGGTGAAGGAGACTTAGGCTACCATGAATCCGGGGATTACTTCCTGATGCTTCCCCCATTTCTCTCTCCCATTACTTTCGTGTCTCTCTCTCATGCTGTGCTGTCATGAGAAAGGCATGAAAGAAAATATTGTAAAAAATAGATGGTTGTTAGAGCAGCCAAGCCATTTGCATTGCCGTCTATTCACATTTTTATCCATTACCCGGAGAAAGACATTTACGAAGCTTACAAAATAATTCATATATGGACAATATTCAGAAAGTTGCACATATCTCATCTCCATAGCCAATTATGAATAGTATTGTCATGGAGTCACTTTGTAAATGTCATGTATTTCTTTTTCATATGGGTGTAGCACACTTCCTTTGTTCTGTAGGCCTACCACTGAACAAGCTCAGCCTTGACAAATTCTTTGCTTTCTTTGCTGTGGATGTACCGTAGCATGCAAAATGTTTTCTAAATGTTGGCCAAAAATTCTCAGAACAGGTAGCAGTCCCATCAGGGTTGTACCATTAAAAAGCTATTTAGTCCGCTGCTGACTGCTACTGTGAAGGCTACGGGCTTTATCCTACAGTGTAATGTTTTCTTGCTTACACGTGGCGACTTTCAAAGTGGTGAATGTCAGGATAATGTATGCATGCGGCAATGATAACGGCTGCTACTTAGCCACCTGTTACGGAAGCCGAACAGCCTGACCTTGCACAACTCTATTTACCAACACAAAGACTTCTCACGTTATCTCTGGCTGTAAACAAGTCATTACAATATACTTAGACTCTGCTGTAGATGTCCTTTGTACAAAATAGACTACAAGGGTTTACCATTCATGTTTTTTTTTTTTAATCCAGGTCTGAACTGCTAGCGAATTTGGTTAGTTGCCATTGTGTCAGTTTATTCTATTTTGTAATAGTACTAAGGGGGGGTGGCGTTGGTAGGCTTATGATGATGTTCCAGGGCTTACACGACCATATCTCTCTCACATCAAAGAAGGCCTGTACGGTAAATAAAGAACAGCGATGCAGTGAAATGCACTCTCACAGTCGAGTGCTGGGGGTGAAATAGTCATAAAGCCAAGGCATCGCTGACAGCAGGTATTGATTAACTGGCCTGAGTTGGAGTTTCTGTTTTTTTTTCTTTTTCTTTAAATCTCCAAAGTCTTTTCTGTGAAAAATGAGCTCGTTAGTGCTGCAGATTCCGGGCAATACACCAAGGATGTGTAAGCACATTTTGGGTCAAGTAAGTATCAGCCCCTGAGCTTATTTTTCCACAGGAGAAGGTCCATTTCTTTGGGGTAGCAGCAGAACAATATAATTACAATATAGTTCTCAGACCAATTCATTTGAGATGGCAATTGCTGTGTTGTCTCTACACAGATGTGAGGTTTGTAGCTGCCGGTGGCTCCGGTTATGTATTTTATTTGTTCGTTGTTGTAAATGGAGCATCCTGAGCTATGGAATTCTAGGAGGTTGACATCCTGTTCTCCTCAAGTTCTCTGTTCTTGAATCGCTAATGCTCAAAACAGACAGAGGTTGCGGTAGAGGTGATGATGTTAAGTGCCACGCTATGTTTCCTCTGACCTCCAAAAAAACACCCTTCTCCACCCCAAGGGCCAAAGTATAGTTGTCATCGCTCCCGCTGTCTAAAGGCATCATCATCAGTGTCACAGAGCCTACATTGTCAACATCACCAGCACCTTGCAGCTGTACAGTTAGCTTTGTGATGATTTTGATGAGTGAGCAGAGAGAGAGAGAAAGAGGGAGATAACAGATAGCGAGGTGAAGGAATAGCAAGGGTAACCGCTCATAACCACACCACACCAGGATCATACTTGCAGTTGTATAGTTAGCTTCACCCAGATGTACAGCAGATGTACAGCAGATGAGCCAACAGAACTCAGAAATCTTTATTATATCCCCGACATGTGGTACAACTGAGATAGTATGGTTTTCGGCAGCAGTTGTATCTGTTATTTGCTTCTCTTGGAGGAGATAATGTCTTCTTGCACACACTCACTGAGACATCCCCCTGTGTACACTCTGAGCTGTGAACAGATGTGATGGTAATTCTGTATGTTTTAAATTAGTCAATATAGTAAATCAATACAATTTGAGTGCGCTAATGGAATCACAGCACACTCTTCAAAAATAGAAATATCAATATGGTCTCCAGCATTCCATAGTAATCTGTCTGTCTGTCTGTCTGTCTGTCAGTCTGTATGTGTATGTGCAGTTGTCTTCCCCTTCCATATTCGAAACCAATATTTAAAAGCATCTTATGTCACTAGCTGGTTCTCACAGACAAACTGTGTCTCTGTCTGTCTGTCTGTCTGTCTGTCTGTCTGTCTGTCTCTCTCTCTCTCTCTCTCTCTCTCTCTCTCTCTCTCTCTCTCTCTCTCTCTCTCTCTCTCTCTCTCTCTCTCTCTCTCTCTCTCTCTCTCTCTCTCTCTCTCTGCAATCCCGTATGCGGATCTCTTACACCAGAGCATGGGTGGCTTTGCTTCTTTTTTCCCTCTTCTTGGTCCTCAGACACTAAACTTCTCTCCTGTCTCTGCTTGTCTCTCTGCAGTGTGCCGCGGCCATGTACGATGGGGCGCGGGTGCCTTCCCCAGAGGACGGCACTAACGGCCTCCCCCAGCAACAGCCTACTGCAGCAGGAGGAGGTGGAGGAGGAGGTGCCTCAGTAGCCACACTACCAGCCATGGCGGCTGTACCAGCAGCACCAGCAGTGGTGAAGCCCAAGTCTGAGCAGGAGCCCCAGGGCGGGGAGGGGGACATGGAGATGGAGGAGGAGGGGGCCGGAGCCGAGGCGGGCACGCCGGTGACGGAGCCGCCGCTGGTGGTGAAGAAGGTGGCGCGGCGGGAGATCCTGGACCACGAGCGCAAACGCCGCGTGGAGCTCAAGTGCATGGAGCTGCAGGAGATGATGGAGGAGCAAGGGTGAGAGTTTAGCACGGCACCGCACCGCACCACACTCACACAAGACCACACCACACTCACACCACACCACACTCACACAAGACCACACCACACTCACACAAGACCACACCACACTCACACAAGACCACACCACACCACACCACACCACACCACACCACACCACACCACACCACACCACACCACACCACACTCACACAAGACCACACCACACTCACACCACACCACACCACACCACACCACACCACACCACACCACACTCACACAAGACCACACCACACTCACACCACACCACACCACACAGTGCACTTTTAACACCACATCACACCAGGAGGGAGGCAGAGATGATAGAGGAGGAAGGGTGCGAACTTAGCATCACATCATATCACGCTCACACCCACACATCCAGATGGAGGGAGAGAGAGATGGAGGAGTAAGGTTGAGAAAGAGAGTAACACCACACCACACCACACCACACCACACCACATACCACCACCACACAGAGAAAAAGAGAGTCATGAAGGAGGAATAAGCCTATAAGAGAGAGAGAGAGAGAGAGAGAGAGAGAGAGACAGAGACAGAGACAGAGACAGAGACAGAGACAGAGTGACAGAGAAGTGTGATATTCA
>NC_085863.1:40638153-40675653 GCF_034702125.1 Engraulis encrasicolus
AGCGCCTTTCAAGGAACCCAAGGTCGCTTTACATTGAAGGAGCAGGTGGGGAGAAGGGGCAGGGAAAGGGCCAGTGAAGTTAAAGTCCATATGCCTCTGTGAATAGATGTGATTTCAGGTGCTTCTTGAACGTAGCCAGTGTGGGGGCCTGGCGTATGTTGGTAGGTATACTGTTCCAAAGCGTGGGGGCAGATAACGTAACGTAACTATTCAATATTCTCTTTGAAGTACCATTTACAATCTTAGACTGTCATGAATATATATAGGTGTAATTCCCTAAAGCTTTACTTAGCTTCATTTTTGTTGTGAAGAAATATGTTTGGGGTCACATAAAATGTGGGATGTGAAAATGGGGTCCGTGCCAAAAAAGGTTGGGAACCACTGCTTTATACATTTGGTCTGTAGACTCAAGGTGATTAATTTTAGATGTTCTGGGGCAGCCATGGCCTAGTGGTTAGAGAGTTGGTCTTTCAATCTAGGGGTTGCCGGTTCGAATCCCCCACGACCTCTCCCTACACCTCCATCCATGGCTGAAGTGCCCTTGAGCAAGGCACCTAACCCCACATTGCTCCAGGGACTGTAACCAATACCCTGAAAAATAATAGTTGTAAGTCGCTTTGAACAAATGAAAGCGTCAGCTAAGTGTAATGTAATTGTAATTGTAATTCTGCTGCTACACCCTACACTTACGGGCTTCCTCAGATTGACTGTCAAGCACACGTAGGCTTTGCACATTATGTACATGATAATGTGTCAAGACTGTGTCTGATAGTGAATCTGAAGAAGACCGCAAGGTGGAAACATAGCCTCCTGGCAATGAATATATAAGCAACAGAAAATAACATAAACGAAGAAAAATCGCAAGGAGCATGCTTATCACCAGGGGTTGTGCAGAAGTAAAGTCATAAAAGACGCCCTTCACATAGGCCAATATCCTCGTTCACATCCCATTATTACACATCTGTGTCCTTCTCTTTCCGTCTCGCCATGTCTCCCCCTCTTCCTCTTTTTTCTCTCTGTCTCTGTCTTCCTTTCTATCCTTCTATCTCTCTCTCTCTCTCTGTCTCTCTCTCTCTCTCTCTCTCTCTCTCTCTCTCTCTCTCTCTCTCTCTCTCTCTCTCTCTCGTAGTAATTGCTCTGGCCTGGGTCTGGTAGTCTAATCCTTCCCCTCAATTCTTCACTGTCACTCCTCTATGGTGGTGATGGGTCTGTGGCTCCTATGTGTCTCTCTTCTATGTGGTGAATTACTCCACTGTCAGCTGTGTGGCCCTGAGTGGACCCTCTCTCATTAGGCCAGCACATCGTAATGGCCACCAGATTGATGAAGTCGGCAGCGAGGCCGGGACCGCCCGAGCACCCAACCTGAGCCGCCTGCCATCTGGCACACTGTGCGGTGGTGTGATTTCCTCGCTTCTTGTGCGGGCTAATAGCCCCCCCTGGTTTGAGATGGATGTAAAGACACCATATGTGTTGGTGGCAGGGGGGGCAGGTCTGTGTAGGAGGATAAGGTGTTGATGAGTAATGGTCATTATGTAAGACAAGAGTGGCAGAAAGACAGTGGGAAGGAAAGAAAGGAAGAGAGACTTGGAGATGAAGTGAGGAAGAGATGTAGAGAGTGTTATGGTGAGGTACTCAATTTTTCAGATAGTTTGTTGAACCGAAAGATTTAACTATTTAGACAAAGAGAAGACTTGTCCAGACATGAGCTCGTTACAAGAGTGAAGCAGAGTCAGAGCAAGACTGAGAGTGAGAAAGTAGCAAGGATGGGGCAGACAGAGAGAGGAAGAGGTGGAGGGAGTCCTACAATGTCATAGTTAGGTGCTCACATGTTCAGGACAGGTACGTAGTTTGCTCATTCATCTATTTAGGCAGAAAGCATCGAGACATGAATTCATAATGAGACAGAGTGAAACGGACTGAAAGACAGAAAGTATGGCAGACAGGCCGAGAGAGACAGAGGCCGAATTGGGTGGAGAGTCTTGGTGCGTGGGGGTGAGGTACCACTCACATTTTCAAGTAATTCACAGAACCCACCGAACCGACATTCTGACAAATCCGAAAAAGAGAATCCTGACATGTACTGCAGTCGCAGGGGCTAAGTTCTAAGGAGGGCCAAGAAGTTCCACCAAGTTCCAGAAGTTTCCGTGTTTGGCCCGATTTAGTCAAATTGCCATGAAAGTGGCCCCAGATTAGAGAGAGAGAGCGGGTGCAGGGCCAAGGGGTTTAAAGGGGATCTGTGTTTGGGACAAAAATGAGAGAGAGAGAGAAAGAGAGAGAGAGAGAAAGAGAAAGTCTGACAGGGAGCGAGGAGAGGGGAAAGCATTAGCATAAATTAAAAAGGGCCGCCATGCTGCAGGCTCTCTGTCTCTCTCCTCCCTCCCTCCCTCCGTCCCTCTCTCTCTCTCTCTCTCTCTCTCTCTCTCTCTCTCCATCTGCTGTGGATTTAGCTCCCCTGACGCTAGTCACCCGAGGCTACGCCGTTTAGCGGAGGGACTGACAAGACAGGGAGCCAGAGCACAAGAGACAAAACGAGGGGAATTTTGATCTCATTAGGAGTTAGAATAATGTATACTTTACACATTACATAACTCATTATATACAGCAGTGTTCAGGGCATTCGGGGAGGATAATGCAGAAAATGATGTTTCTGGAGTGACTCAAAAAGTCAGACACAGTGCTCTCATTGTCATTTGCATCAATGCATTCACACATATGAAGAGAAAGAGAAGTAGACACAGAGAAGAGAGAGAGAGAGAGAGAGAGAGAGAGAGAGAGAGAGAGAGAGAGAGAGAGAGAGAGAGAGAGAGAGAGAGAGAGAGAGAGAGATATTCAGGAAGTGAGAAGGAGGGTGGTGAAGAGGAAAAGGGGAAAGCAAAGTCTACACTCACTGAATATGCTCATATTCCCTTAACGCACATCATCGTTCCACCAGTGAAACGAATAGACACTGTGCAAACTCCTCTACCATAGTGTTACAGCACTAGGACAGTGCACAGGGCCTTTAACAATTCATTACGACTTGGTCATTGCCATTCTGGTAACAGCTCATTTATGACAGGGGCCCTGGTCTCACTGGGTTAAAGGCTGACTAGATAACATTTAACTACTGGCCTTCCTAATGAGTCAACTGATGCTCACAGTATATGAGTCATTCATAGGTGAACGAAGACTCTGAATGAAGACAGCAACCTCCGCATACAATAGGCTGTCTAGCGGGGACTGACAAAACAGGCCGCCAGAGGACCAGCGAAGGAAGCCATATCTCATTAGGAGTTGGAATAATGACACATTATAGATTCTGTAAGTCATTACATACGGTACTGTAAAGGGCATTTGGAGAGGATTATGCAGAAGATGATATTTCCGGAGTGACTCAGAAAGTCAAGACACAGTGCTCTCATTGCCATTTGCATCAATGCAATCACATACGAAGGCGAAGAGAAGGAGAGATTGAGAAGATGGCAGTGAAAAGAGGAGAAAAAAGAAGGGAAAAGAAGTGAGAAGGAAATAAAGTGTGCGAACACCCTGAATGTGATGAGACCGGCAGACAAGGTGGCACAACATACGTTAGGCGTCAATGAGGAAATATTTAAGGTTATGGAGAGCTACAGTAGTGCATACAGATGGTGTAACTTCAATCTGCTCATTACCGTGCCGGGCCGCGGCAGCGTACCGTGATCATTACACCCTGTGGCCATTCGGAATGCGGGGGGCAGTATAGCACCGCTTTTGCAGAGCAGCGTCTGCCTGTGTCTGTGGTCTGTTTGTGCTTCCGTCCTTGCCCGTCCCCCAGTTTTAGTAGTAGTAGAAATACAGTCAGCAAATTGCATGTTTTATTTAGCATTGGGCATTTGATAGGGCATTTGATAATAACACAAGTGTGAGCCCTAAACAAGACCACAATGTGAATTTAAACTCGACTTTTTTTCTGTCTTGCATTCACCGTCTCCCAATCCGTCCCTAACGTATGTTCAGGGAGTTATACAGAAGAATATGGAGTTACCAAAGTCCTACATGATGGAATCTGAATATTGCCCCCAGTCTCATATATAACATTCCAATGTCCATGTATTGTTCCATCCGTGTTTGAATAACTCTCTCTTAGTTTGTACGAGGCAATAAATGTGTATTTGCCAGTAGGTCTCAATATGGGATATTTTGAATCACTAGTGTAGACTGCTATTGGATAAGACTACAACTGAAAGCTATCTCAAGTTACTTCCTGTGAGGGTTGTTTAAACCATACATACTGACTTTCTTCTGCCCTTCTTTGTTCGTACCTGTAGCTGTTAAAAGATCAGAGGGTTCAAGGTAGCCTAGGGAAGGCCTTTGTGGCCTATTGGCCTCCTCTCTCTCCCGCTGAAAGCAATAAATGACCTTGCATTCTGAATTTCAACTGCTGCACTGTACTAGACGTCTTTAATATTAATAAGGAGTAGGTACTCAGATACCATCATACGCGTACAGCAGCTGTAGCTGTCATTGTCAAAGCTGCTGTACACATTCATGCAAAGAGGAAGAAGGTGCGATATGGAGAAAGGAAGGAAGAGAAGAGTAGATTTGGGAATTAGAAAGAAAGTGACAGATTGGGGAGAAGGAGGGGGGTAGTTGGTGAAATTGGAATGGCAAAGCAAATTGTTTACACACACACACACACACACACACACACACACACACACACACACACACACACACACACACACACACACACACACACACACACACACACACACGGACATACACGGACATACACGCACACTGAACACTTAGACAGACACTTGCTCTGAGTGACTAGGGGGCACAGAAACACTTGTCTGAAACGGGCTGAGGTGACAGAGAGCTGGGTAATTGTCCAGCATCGCCGTCACCAGCAGCAGCACCAGCAGCAGCACCAGCAGCATACTGCAGCCTCTAATCAGGGAGCCAATTAGGGGCAAGGCAATTGAAGCAATCTGCTCGTTAAGCTCCACCGACCCTGGCAGCCAACAGGACGCCCCCCATACACATGGACTCAGACACGCACACACACACACACACACACACAGGCACACGGACACACAGATGACACATACACATGCCCACAGGCAGGCACACAAACACAAACACACACACTCACACTCACACACACGCACACACGGACACATACACATGCCCACAGACATGCACAAACACACACATACACACACCCTGCAGCAAATTCTTTTCTCAGCATGACTCATGGTGAAGAGTGGATTGGGGTGAATGGAGGGGTAGCAGTGTGTCCTCTGCTGTCCCTCTTCATTTACAAGGTTACATTTTGGAGATGGGAAGGAAGGATGGCAGGTGGATGGATGGATTGAACGGAGGAGTGTACAATATATGCCGTCCATCTCTATTTATTTATTTAATTGCCAGAGGAGAAAGGAGAGAAAAGGGAGGCGAGCGGAAAGTAGAAAGGACTGTACAGCTGCATGAGTATTGCCTGTTAGAGTCAGTAGTTGAGCTCAACACAGTCACGGCAGTGGCAGACAGTATCACTATCCGTTTCCATTTTCCTAAACACGAGCTTCGTTTGGGCACTCTTCATGATTGAACGCTTCAGTTTGAATATTGCTCCGTGTTCGGTGCCCCTGATCTGTTCTTTCCAGACAGAACTCTGCAGAGTTTTATCTCTTTCAACGCCTGCTGTCTATCCCTACAGTAAGTGTATGTCATTGCCAACGGACAGCATGTCACTGTATGTATGTACCATACTGTACACTGCATTTCGTCGCTGTCCAGCGAAAACCACTTATCTCCACTTCTCATTGTTTTTTATGCATTGATTTATAAAACCACATTTTCAAAAAAAAAATCATTGCAACATTAAAGTTGGCTACTAAATTATTTATCATACACATATACCCATGGAGACTGACCAGTAGTACTGTCTTATTCATTTTAGGAGCATTATAAAGAACGAACATAAAAAACTAAAAATAATAGTGGAGATAAGTGGTTTTCGCTGGACAGCGACGATATACTATGTGTATGTAGCTATCCCCAAATTATATGTGATATTGATGTTAAGGCGTACTGCAGTTGGAGCCATAGACTCAGAGTGATCTAATAGCTTCCTTTTCACCTCCATGGTATCTAAGGTTGACTGACTCTGTCTGATTCAATTGAAAACGGAAAGAGACTGAGGCAAAAAAAAAGAGCTCTCACTGGCAAAGCTCCCTGAACTTGCTGATCCCAAAGTCGATATCACTGCATCATACATACCATCGTGCATTCTGCCGACACCTGTGGAAATCCTGCCAGAGCCTGACCAAAACTTGAAAACAAAATTAAAGGAAGAATCATGCTACACATCCACCTAACACCATCAGGGTACTCAACTAAGGCGAAACCCCAGAGGTGTTGGTCCTTAACCCTTCATCTGATTGCCCAAAACATTATTTTACATTTTAAAAACAAAAATGATGGGAGCCCTGATGTTGCAGACTTGATTTTTGCTTGACCTCGAATTGAATTCATTTTATTCATCAGAACTTGCTCAGCTCCAGCAATGGCACCAGAAGCGGTCAGGCCCTTGTGGAGCAGAGGCATGAGAAACAGCACAGTTGGCACAGGGTGTGTGTGTCTCACCTCACCCACCATCTGGGGGAGTAGTACAGCAGCTAATCAAGACACTGAAGGCCGTTCTTGAGCCAGGCTTAAAGCCACGAGCCCTTATGTTCCTCAAGGAGAGCTCTGCACACCAACACACTGTACTACACTGCCTCCCCTACCTGTTTGAGAGGCCTAGAAGAGCAGGAGTAGCTAGACAAGACACGGCCCCGTTATAAATTAGCTGTTACCAGAATGGCAATGACAAAGCCGTAAAACCCTGTGGACTGTCATAGTGGTGTAGTAGTACTATGGTAGTTAAGGTTTTTTTCAGTGACTATAACAGCGTTCATTGGTAAAACGGCATGCGGTTAAGGGGCTACAAGCCAATTGCACTAATGCTTTGGTTTTTTTCTTCTCTGGTTTCTAATGAGTGCCCAAAAGAAGACCTCCCATTTAAGCATACTTTCAGGGAATAAGGAACACATTTTTTTAGAAATAATGCTCATCGTGCACTATCTAGTTAAAATCAAACTCTTATCAGTAAACTTTCGCCTATGAAGAGCAAGCATGATATGAAATGCAATGGTGCCATCAGGCCTGAACCAGAGTCATCTACAGTAACTAGATGTTTTATATACCACATGATTCATTTCCATTGCCTCTTGGTGTGGTTAAGCACCCATTGAAGAAGATCAGTTTATGGAATTTTCTAATGTGGTCACAGAATGCACTCTCATTTAGAATCAAAACCCTTTCACTCTTTTCGTTTCGTATTTCATAGAGGCAGCTTCAGAATCCGTGGCAGGAGGCTTTTTTCCATTCGCTGATGCTGTCTTGAAGGGCTTGGTGGTGCCACCTTTTTAAGCTCTGCAGATCCTCCGTCTTTTGTGGGGGTCACTGCGCTAATACCCCGTATCATATGGAAACGTTGCCCATGGTGAACCAGGTTTGAATCCAGTCTAGATCATTTCCCAGCCCTGGCACATCTCTCCATCCCAACAATCTCTTGTCTTCTCTCTACTGTCCTATCCAATGAAGGCAGAAAGCGCCCAAGACAAAAAAATGTATCCTTTGTCATTTTTATTTTCTGTCTTATTTATTTTCTCCAAGTCTTCCCATTGCGACTCCATGCAGCTTTCGTGCATCATTATTATTCAGCTGAGATGCCTATTTCACGGCTGCAACTCCTCCCTGCAATTCAGCTCTTTCACAGAGTTTGTCCCCGTTACATAAATTTACACACCACAAGGTACAAACAAATTTCTGGTAACTTCAGTCCATCAGTCTTCCTTCTTTCTTTTTCCTCTTATTTCTTCTTCTTATCCTGTTTCACTCTCATTCTTTCACTCTCTCTCCCTCTCTCTTTTTCTATCACTTTGTCTTCGTCTTTGTTTCTGTTTTTCAGATTGCTCTGCCTGAGCCTTTCTGTTGCACTGACAGGCATTCATGCACGTAGACATTCATGCAATATTCAGAGGCGGGGGTGGGAGGGACACGCACGCACATGCATGTCCCCACTGTAAAAGGACTGCACCCAACACACTGTATTATTAAACAAGGTTAATCAGAAGCGTGGCCGTGCCAATCGATGTCCCAAGGAAAAAGAAGAAGAGACACAGAGAGAGTGAGAGAGAGAGAGAAAGAATGAAGGACAGAGACATGGACCTAGGAAGGAGAGAAAGAGAAAAAGAGAGAGAGCAAGCGCCAGAGAGAGAGAGATGACCCAAGGAAGGAAGGACAGAGAAATGAAGTGAGGAAGACAGAGAGATAGAGAGACTTAAGGAGATATTAAAGAAGAGAGAGAGAGAGAGAGAGAGAGAGAGAGAGAGAGAGAGAGAGAGAGAAAAAGGGAATTGGAGGGTGGTGTGTGTGGCGATTAATGGCCGGGGGGCGAGTGTTAATGGGGGCTGTCACCCACTCCACAGTGTTGTCTAATCGGCTCAATCAGCCGCCGTAATCAACATCATCTGTCATGGCTGACATGGAGGAAGGCCTGCGAGAACATGTGTGTGAATGAGGGTTAGCGTGTGTGTGTGTGTGTGCGTGTGTGTGTGTGTGCGTGCGTGCGCGCGCGTGTGTGTGTTTGCATGCATGTCTGAGTCCATGTGTATATGGGCATCCTTTTGCCTGTATGCAAGTATGCATATGGATGTGTGCTGTGTGTGCATAGTGTGTGTGCGTGTCCATCGGTTTCTATAAAGTAAAGGGGAGACAATATTAAGTATCAGAGGGAGACTGTGTGTATGGACGTGCGTGTGGTGCCCACTTGCACCTCTATTCTGTGTTTGTTTGCGTGTACCTGATGTGCGTGCTATAGTTCTACAGTCCAGAAAGCAAAGTTGCAAAAGTTGCTGCTGAGGAAGCAGTCTCATTATTTAGTACAGAGCAGAGCAGAGGTTACACACCACACCACCCCTCTCCTCTCCTCTCCTCTCCTCTCCTCTCCTCTCCTCTCTCCTCTCCTCTCCTCTCCTCTCCTCTCCTCTCCTCTCCTCTCCTCTCCTCTCCTCTCTCCTCCTCCTCTCTCCTCTCCTCTCCTCTCCTCTCCTCCTCCTCTCTCCTCTCCTCTCCTCTCCTCCTCCTCTCCTCTCCTCTCCTCCTCTCCTCCTCTCTCCTCTCCTCTCTCCTCTCCTCTCCTCTCCTCTCCTCTCCTCTCCTCTCCTCTCCAAATGAGCTGGCCCCATGCTCCAGGTGCCTATTCCACTACCTGGGAAATGTGCTGAGCCCTGCTATCCCCTCCCTGCTGGACCATTAGTACGCATTCAGCTCTCCCAGAGAGAGAGAGAGAGAGAGAGAGAGAGAGAGAGAGAGAGAAAGAAAGGCCAGCCGTCCATTCCGCAGTGTTTAAACACTGACCCTAGCATTTTCCGCACACACACACACACACACATACGCACACAAACACGCTTCACGCTGGGACAGCAGATGCAGGGAGTTGTCCTTACACACACACACACATACGCATGCACACACAAACACACAAGCGTGCACACACATAGAAAGACACACACACA
The DNA here is from genome assembly GCF_034702125.1 of Engraulis encrasicolus. Taxonomy (NCBI): domain Eukaryota; kingdom Metazoa; phylum Chordata; class Actinopteri; order Clupeiformes; family Engraulidae; genus Engraulis; species Engraulis encrasicolus. Next base: position 40,647,741 of record NC_085863.1, read on the forward strand.
CACACATACGCACACAGACACACACACACACACATACGCACACAGACACACACACACACACACATACTTCAGCCCGAGTTAAATCGGCAGGAAAGACGTGTGGATGTGCCAGGCCACTGGCTTGTCACGCGGTCGGCTCGTTCGAGTCAGTCGGCCGATCAATACAGCGCTGGCTGGCCCGTGTGTCTTCAATATTAATGGCGCCGGTTTCCAAAATTGACTTTCAATTCCTCATTTGAGGGCACGCGCCTCTCCTGCAGATAATTTGTCAGACTTGAACGGGACTCTGAAGGATTAACTAGCTAGGAGCACGCTACACTGACTGGAGGCATCCACCACCCAAAAGCAAAGATACCAGTGTGTGTTGTAGTATGTGGGTGTGTGTGTGACGATTATTTTGTGTGTGTGTGTGTGGGGGGCGGGGTGGGGGTGGTGAAAGCAGTATGTAGTAGTCATAGGCAGTTTAAGGTCAAGGTTTTTTTTTAGTTTAGTCACCAACAGAAAAACTAAAAAGATAGGAAGGAACAGTTAGCAGTGATGGGATTGCAGCTGTGCCACTGACAACTGTGGTCAGGCCCAGGAAGAAATCATCTGAAAGGGCCCCCCCTCCCATCCGATACGTACTGAGAACCCAATTTCCCCCTCTCACTGGGGCTCCGGACAACTGATCTGTTTGGGCCCACCACAACACACGTCAATGGCCCTGTGTGTGATGTGTTGAATATCCACGCTCACGGCTAGGCGCCGCCAGGAAGGAAAACAAGGGGCTTACCATAGTCCCTCCCTGGTGGCTTTTGGTACCCTTTTCCCTCTGATATTTTGCAACTGGTGTATCTCTGTTAGCACAGCACGCTAATCTCTGTTTGCTCGCATTACAATTTCGCTACAGGCGACCACCGGGAGTCCATCAGCAGATGTCTTGCTCGGCTGTAGATTGTGAAAAGTAGCTGAGCTCTGTGCTTAGCTGTGAGATACCTTGGCGTGTGTGTGTGTGTGTGTGTGTGTGTGTGTGTGTGTGTGTGTGTGTGTGTGTGTGTGTGTGTGTGTGTGTGTGTGTGTGTGTGTGTGTGTGTGTGTGTGCACGTGCGTGCGTGTGTGCTCGTGTGCCTGTTCATGTGCGTGTGTGTGTGCGTGTGCGTGTGCGTGTGTTTCTGTGGGCCTGTATGTCTGTCTGTGTGTGCCTGTCTGTCTGTGTGCTGTGTGTATCTGTGTGTGTGTGTTGCGTGCACACTTGTCCCCAGCTGACCACCGTGCCCCCTCACTAGATCCTGCCAACTCCTTCCCCAGCCCTCCTCCCCCACTCAGGGGATCTGAAGTCAGATGGGGCTGGGCTGGGCTGTGCTGGGCTGTGCTGGGCTCTCTGTCAAGGTATCTGGGGCTATCTTCAAAGAACCAGGGTCTCCACGGATTTGATCTTTTTGGACCCCGCGCTTCGTCAGGTCTCTAGGAGATAAGTGTCAGCGCTCAGAGTTGTGGCTAAGGAGCATTTTCCTATCACATACCACCATCAGCTATCTACCAGTCATGCCATGTCATACTGACTTCCATTTTAAAACTTGAGCTCTGAATCCGGAACTGATATGCGATTTAAAAAGATAAATAAAACGAAGGTCTTCTTTAACAGGAAAGTGCACTAAAAATGTGTGAAAATATAGAAACTTCAAAGGAAAAAACTTTGTTGTCACGCTGCCTGTCAACCATGATGTAGGTGCTATAATGGTGATGTATTCATGCATTTTCTTAATAGATTGAAGAATTGTGTCCCAGAAGTCTCAGAAATTGTATGTGTATGTGAACAATTGAGAAAAACTGCAATAGGATGAGAAAGGAGATTTAGAGAAAAGACGATTAGAGGACAACGGAGTGTTATGTAATCAGTCCAGCCTAAAATGAAACCTCTTTATGTTGTTCTTTGGTAAGCATGGACAGAAGGTCTGCTAAATATGATGAGACACATTTTCTGGTTTGACTATGTCAAAGCCATTCTGCTTTCTCTGAAAGTTTCTCTGAAGTTCTAGCTGAAATAACCACAGTTACCTCGAATCACTAGACAGTCAAATAGGGGCCTCCATTATTTAAAAGACTCGCTCTGCGAGGCTAGCCACAGAAATGGAATCAAGAGATTGAGAAGCATGTCTAAAGCAATCTAGCGCTACACACGCTGATCTAAAAATCCACAGGCCTGTAACTCAGCTTTTTCTTTTATTTCAGTTTTGGCCTATTGGGTGTATCTACGTTTGGGGTGGGCGTTGGATACTGAGGGTATGGGCGGACGTTGGATACTGACTTTGTCATGCTATTTTTTTCCATCTCTCCAGCTTCGTAGTGTTATTTGTTTCAATTTATAACCCTCGGCTATAAATAAAAAAAACAGTGAAAGAAAATTCACTAAAAAAAACACTATAATGCTGCAAATGAGTAAAAAAAACGAATGACTCTGTTGGCTTTTCATAGTGGCTTGGCCCTGGCCTGCTGTGGCCTGAAATTGTTTGACAGCAGGAGGGCCACTAGGCAGGAGCACCAGGGCACCCCCGTCACCAGGGCCCATACACCAACAGTGTTGCCAGATTGGACGGGTGCCCACACAATTGGGCTTTTCAGGATGAATGTCTATAAGTAAAAAAAAAGGGTATTGCGCAGCTTTTCCTGAAGATTTATGGCCATCGAAACCAATAGAATTTATTTCAAATTGAATTAAGTGCCTCCAGGCAGTGTATGAGCATTCTTGGGCTGGAAATAATCAGTCACATCTGGCAACCCTGTACACCAGCCCTGCATGGGTCTGGCCGAGCTGGCTAATCTCATTTGTGCGGCTGGTGGGATGGTGGCCCACTGTGGTGATGAATGGGGGAAGAAGAGGAGCGGAGGAGCCCCGCGCTTAATATCGCAAGTCAAATAGGCAGCAGGCAGGACCACCGCATTGCTGTTTGACAGCAAATTTACATGCGTGGTATGAATTCACAGCAAGAAAAATAAAATGTTAATTCAAGACTTATAGAGCCAATTTAACACCTTCTAGATTGTATTTTGTCTCCGAGTACTCTCATAGTGTTAAATTTACACTGTTTTTCTTGTACGGCAACGCTGCAATTTCACAGAGAATTGAATGGTTTCCTTTGGTGTATGGGGAGAATTTAATGGATTGCATTGGTGTATGGGGGCATGTTTTGGTGACAGTGCATCATGGTTGTTAGTTGTGGGTGGGGGTTAATGGCCATCTACGTGTATTGAGCAGAGGCAGTAGCTGTGAGGAAAGACTTGCCACGTTTCCCAAGTCAAATAGGCAGCAGGCACCTCACTGGTCACAGTATATTTTTGCAGTGCTAATTCACCACTTAGAGAGTTGATTTAACATCTTCTAGATTTGTATTTGTATTTTACTCTCTTACTGTTACTGTGCTACTGTATTTCACAGCAATTTTGCATTGCATGGCTGTTAGTGGTGGGCGGGGGTTAATTGCCATCTATTGAGCAGAGGCAAAAGCTGTGGGGAGGAGAGACTTTCAGCACCATGGGTCAGTGGACAGCTCCGTGCTGGCAGCTGGTGTGGTAGCTGTGAGCAGTACAGGGAAATAAATTACCCAGGTCTCCATTGCCACCCGTGCAGCTGGAGTGAGAGATATCTCAGCCTGAATTAGAGATAGGACATAGTGTTAATGTCCAATGACACACTTAAAATGTAATGATCGCTATGTAGTTGTCACATATATTTTCTCAATTTCATGATGTGCATATACAGTATGAGTAGGATTAACGTTTAAAGTCAGGTTAGTCTCGCTAAATATAGCCCTAGAAATATATATATATTTTCACACTGGAATGATTTTAAAGCATTCACTGGCAAGTATTTACTGGAGCGTAAGACTTTGCGTTTGACTACAGTAAGCGAACCCGACAGCTTTCACAGGAAAATAGAATAGTCCCCAAACAGGAGACTTAATACTTGAGCAGCATTTACGCATAACAAAAAACACAATACACATTTAAACTGGGACACATGAGAAACTTCTATGAAGAAAACACAAGAAACATGGCCTCATATCTGGGGAACACAGTTCTTATTGAATTGGCTTCAAAAGCGAAGCATGCGCCAGATTACAGATTTCAGGATGGCAGCAAACTCATTAGGCCGTTCATGTCTATGAATGTGGTCTCTTACTCCATGGCTGACATGCCCTGAAGCAAAGCACCTAACCCCGCATTCCTCAAGAGAGTGTTTTCAATAACACCATGTATGCGTAGTAGCAGTCAGTTGCTTTGGCCAACAGTGTCTGCCAAGTCTAAATGTCACGTAATGCAGAAGGACGACAGGCCACAGACAATGAGCTGAAGGACAGCTGACCACCTGCCACAGGAGATACAGTAGGTGATCACCTGCCGCAAGGCTTTACCAAGGGTCCCGACCTGGCCTACATGCACAGGGCTGCCTTGGCTGTTTGGCAAGGGCCTGACACCTCTTGGCTGGCTTGCTTCAATCCCCTGGCAGGTTGAGAGCATGACACTTGACCCTCAAATCTCACCAAAGCAGACGTGTCTCTTCCTTGGACGACGCGGTGGCCTCTAGGCTCTAGGTGTGACAACATTGCATGTGGCCCTCCTGCCCCTACTCTTTATCCTTCGTTATCCTTTATGTGACAACATGTCTTTTCAGTAGGATGCACTATTTTTGGGATTGCCTAAATGTTTAGTGTGGAATGATTGTATGTTATGTGTGTCCTAAATGTGTTAAATGTGTTTTGTTTGAGTGGAGATCACTTGACTGCAAATCAAATCTACCTTTGGGTACCAATAAAAGTTATCTAATCTAATGTAATCTCTACTCATGCTGTTCTCAGGTCAGCCATAGGTGTGAATGGGCACCTTTTCAGCTGCTTATGGCATTAGCGTATTATGCCCCCCCCCCAGATCAGCCTGGTGGTCCGGCTTCTGGATGCCCTGCTGAGGGGCTCAATGGGTTGCAATTGTGTTTTCATAATTGTACTGGGAGTTAACTTCAGTGAGTTACGGGCCCTTCTTATTTAGTGTGTGTGGGTGGGTTGTTGCTAGTGTTCATTTATCTGATGCGATATGATGTGAAGGGCAATAAGTTTTGCATGCCCTTAGGTGGACTTAATTGTGCTCCCTTAGGTATGTGTAATTTAGTCTCTTATTCTGTGGTGCAGTAAAATAGGGAGGCTGAGTGTGTGTGTGCATACGTGCGAGCGGGCGCGCGAGTGGGCATGCGTGTGCTTGAATGCGTGCATGCATTGGTGTTTGTATGTGTGTGTGTGTGTGTGCGTGTGCGTGTGTGTGTGTGTTTCCGTCATGATACAATTTTTGAACCCCAGCTGTCAGCGCCTGCAGTCACATCTCAATTACACTCCAGAGACGGCGCTCCGCTACACTGCTCCAGCCCTGCCGCCATCCCCATTCCGGCTCTGACACTATGAACGCACACACTGACACACACACACAATGCAAACTCTCTGTCTCTCTCATACACACACACGCAAAAATACACACACACACAATGCAAACTCTCTGTCTCTCTCATGCACACACACACACAAACACACACACACACACACACACACACACACAATGCAAACTCTCTGTCTCTCTCATGCACACACACACACACACACACACACACACACACACACACACACAGAGTTGCTCCCTCGACGTAATATAGCCATAGCCGACACGCTTGTTGCGCCTGTGTGTTTTGACGGGTGCCGATTAGTCTGCCGAGGAGGACGTTGAGATAAGTTAGCGGCGGAGGAGATATATGAAGTGACTGGGCTCGTCTCGCATCGCCTCACCCTGTCCTGCCCTGCTCTGCTACCAGGGCTGGCGACAGCTTTGGCCGGGCCCAGGATAAAGTCATTGGAAAGCTCCACCCACCCAATACTGTACATGTACATACAATAAAATGAGAACCCAGTTCTGGGGCCCCATCTCCCTGTTCCCAGGACAACTGACCCCTTTGTCCCCCCTCTGTCTACTCCCCTGCCTGCACCACACTGTGTATTCCTCCTGCTCCATTGCGCTCTCAAATCTCCATCCCCTTCCTTCATTGGTTCTTCTCGTCTGTCTGCTACCTCCCCATCCTATTCGTTCTCTCTCTTCACTTTCCTCTCTTCTTCTTCTTCTCCTCATCCTTCCTTCCTTCCTTCAATTCATTCACGGACCTCAGTTTGTGTGGTTATGGGCCGACGTTATCTCCTATGGAAAGAGAAAAAGAGAAAGCTGAAACACTGTGTGACACAATGTGACGCAAACAGCATGAATATTATTTTCATAGTGTCACATCGCTCTGCTCCTCATTAAGTGGTGGTGGGTCTCCCCGCAAATTCATTACCAGAGGAGGTGTCATGATCCCCAGACCCTTCTTAGGGATCCTTCTTAACGACAGGTCTTCTTATGCTAAGACGTAGGTGGGGAAACGCCTTTTGCTTCTTACGACAGCCCTAAGAAGGGTCTTATGTTGGTCTTAGTGCGAAGAGCTTCTTAACTGCATCTGGGATACGTGGCCAATGCTATTCTGCGGCTCTTGTGGCCAGTGTCTCCTTTGTCTCCTGTGTTTTGTTCCAGTCCAAGTAGGGCACTTGTATACAGGACCTGTCGTTTTTGTTTTGCTTTTCTTACCGCTAAGAGGTTGAACATTGTCTCTGTGTTTCTGGACCAGACAGAATGCCAAAAAGGTAAAACACAGTTTTGTGACTTTGGAGTGTTTTGGTGTCATTTAGCATGGCTAGAGTGTTTTGGAAGGTTTTTGTTGTGTTTGTATTTTGTCTGTTTGTCTGTTTATTGTTAAAATACCTCAACATGCTTTTTTCCCTCTGGGTCTCGCTGGTAGATGGTTATTTGTGGTTTGAGTATGAGGTTTGTGTTTGCATTGACTTTCGGACCCTGGCTAGGATAAGTTTAATCTTAAAGGGACAGTTTGGTCAATTTCAACATGCAGTTGTAATGCTCACACTACCCTGGACTTGTCAGTGCCTGAGATTTTTTTTTCTTCTTCTTCAGCCGTTTCCGCGATCCTGGTCATTGTAATGGGGGCAGCTCTTTGTTTACATTTCAAAAAAACATTTTTATTTATTTCCAAAAACATCCAAAAGGTTATAAAACATCAGCAGACAACTAGCAAACAGCAGTACCTTTTGGGAAAATATTTGGAGTTGGCCTCTGTTTCATTTTTTAAAAATGTAAACAAACGCTGCCCCCATTAGAATTGCTCATATCTCGGAAAGGGCTGAGCCAAAAAATGTGGCACAACCGGGTACTGACAAGTCAAGGGTAGCGTGAGCAATACAACAGCATATTGAAATTGACATGACATGGATAAGAATCTGTCTCTGATTGTCTGGGTTAGTAAGATTCTGGCACATCATTGTGAATATCAAAGTGCTTTTATTTTGTGGAAAAAAATTGAAAATGTTTAAGGATGACTTGGATGAAGAAGAACCTCCACATACAATATTCTTTCTGTAATCTTTTTCTCTCTTTCCTCCTGTCAATCTGTGCATGTATTTGTAAGATGTTTTTGGCAGTAAAATGCTGTGACTTTTCCATGTAAGTGTGTTCAATTAAAGCACCATGATGCGCTTGGATCCTCAGGTATTTAAAGGAAATGCTGTTACGCTGTTCCCATGTCCGTAAGCAAGCATATTAAAGTAAAGTGTGATGTTCCTGTGTGTCCTCAGGTACTCGGAGGAGGAGGTGAGGCAGAAGGTGGGCACCTTCCGACAGATGCTGATGGAGAAGGAGGGAGTCATCACCAGGGAGGGCCAGCCACCGTAAGTCTACAGGCCTGCCACCACAAGAGATGGTTCATGGATGATTTCATGATCAAACATGCTCTCTCTCTCTCTCTCTCTCTCTCTCTCTCTCTCTCTCTCTCTCTCTCTCTCTCTCTCTCTCTCTCTCTCTTCCTCTCCTTCTCCCTCTCTCTCTCTCTCTCTTCCTCTCCTTCTCCCTCTCTCTCTCTCTCTCTCTCCCACTAGACAGAACACACCAGCTTGCCTTTGCTTGTTTTTGAGAGGGAGGTGGTGAGAGCCAGTCATTGTGTGTGTGTGCATATTTGTGTTTGCGTGTAGAAGTGATGTTATAAATGTCATTACCCCCTGATGCCTAGTGAGTCACCGTGTGTACAGGCAGGGAGGCAGGCAGGCAGGCAGGGAGGCAGGGAGGCAGGCAGGCAGGCAGGCAGGGAGGCAGGCAGGCAGGGAGGCAGGCAGGGAGGCAGGCAGGGAGGCAGGGAGGCAGGCAGGCAGGCAGGCAGGCAGGGAGGCAGGCAGGCAGGGAGGCAGGCAGGCAGGCAGGCAGGCAGGCAGGCAGGCAGGCAGGCAGGCAGAGAGGCCAGGTGCTTATATGGGCTATATTGGGGGGATAGATCCTGGACACAGAGCTCATTAGTAGGTTACGGGGTTCTAGCCTGGATCTTACAGACTGGCAGAGGAAAGAATGAGAGAAAAAGAGGTTGGGGTGGAGAAGAAGTTCCTTTGATTTTTAGACTGTATTTTCCATGGTTGTAGTATAATATTGCATTGTGTCTGTTTCGACAGCACATCATTTGTATAAATCAATAAAGCTCAGTTTGATTTTTATAGGGGATAGGGAGTTGAAGTAGAGAAACAAAGTGAGAAAGAGAGACAGATGCGTCTCATTTCTTTTTTTCTCCTTCAGCTGCTACTTGCCAAGCATGTCCACAACAACAGATCAATCTTGTGTGGTTGGATTTGCGGGATAATGGGGTTTATTTGTTTCACTTTAGAGGAGAATTGATCTTCATGTTTATGCTGAGGACGTGTGGATGTTTGGACGTGTTTTCTTTTTACCCTATTTTTCAGTTAGCGTCAGGGGTGATATGTAGCTCTTAGAAGAAGCTGTTTGTTTCTCCTTTCTCTCTAATTTTCACTCTCAATTTGTCTCACTTTTCACTGACTTCTGCACATACATTAACACATACACTCACACAAGACTTTCGTACATTATCACAATGTTCACACACATCACACAGGCAAGCATGCGAGCAGATACACACATGTACACACCCGCAGTGTTATACTAGCTATTCTCTACCATTGGGATTCAGAAGAACATTATGAACATCAAAAATGTACACAGGCACAAGCACGAGGACAAACACAAAATCACAACAAAGTCATTGATATCAATATCAACATCAGGGCTTTTTCCAGGATTTTGTAGTATGAGGGAGGAACTGGGGGGGGGTTAAGGGGGGGTCCTCCCCCCCTTCTGCGGTGCGCGATTTTTTAAAAAATGAAGGTAAAATGGGGCTTTTTGAGACTATCTGAGAGGGACATTTTTTACTTTTGTGGACATCCTAAAAGTACAATGTTAGTGCACTTCAAAATGGCTGAGAAGAAAAAGGAACATATTCCCCTCCCTATATGAAATGCACAAATTAAGCCATTAAGCAAAACTTGAAATTTATTCTGGTACATGGGTAAATATTCATGATCTGGCAGGGAGCTGGGATGAAATTGGTCAGGGGGGCAGATTTTTTAAAAGAGAGACCAGAGAGGCAATTACACTTCTGTCCTGAAAATACAATGACTCGCATATGAGTACGCTAGCCTATGAGGCTATGATTAGACTACCCATATGGGTTACACTTTTTTTTTTTTAATTGCATTTGGTACCACAGTAACAGCAACTCAGTAATCTGAACATTACCCATTGAAAATACAACATTGTTCTATACTTGCATTTTAGAAATGAAACAAAAAAGAGTGGATGCCAACCAAACACATTTCCTCTAAATAACAATTTGGCAATATTGAAGGCTTGCACATCAAAAACCTAGGCTACACCCCGAGACTGTCCAAGAAAATACTGACTTCACATGACGTGACGTGATGATGATGACAGTTGAGCAAGTGAGCGCACAGAGAGCCTGCTATGTGTCCTCCCTTGCCAAGGTCTCAGGAGGAGTAACACAAGCCACGTACTTACAAGATAGGTTTATGTATAAACCGAAGCTATTTCTTCTCACAAAGTTAACAGGTTGAGCATTTGTTAGCATTTGTGCTAAGCGGAGAATTAGCTATTCTAGCGCCAAAGTTTCTCTCCAGCTCCTCTCCGTCAGTGGAAGCGCTCGATACTCCCGACGCGCTTATCTTATTTCAAAACTCCCCCGACTGTTTGTCTGTCTGCGTCTCTATGTGCGCGACGCGCACGCTGTCTTTTGCGCCTTCTCTCGTTCACACGTTCCTGCGTTTCTCTATGGGGTGTATTTATTTTAGGAGCAAAATACAATTGAAAGGGTTAAAACATCTACTCGCACACGTGCGCCCTTTCCATTACTCGCACAATCATTTATTTTAGGGGCATATGCGAGCAAAAGGCTCGCACTGTAGATAAGAGCCCTGATCAGGGTGGACGCAGGCTCTCCCCCCCGCCTCCCCCTCTCTCTAAAAATGAACTTGTTGCGGCCCAAACAGTGAGTAACTTGACCAGCATTTTTCGTGAGCTACGGCGTTGTAGGTGCTCAGGCAGGCAGTCACCCTGCGCAATGATTATTGGAGAAACGCTAATAGGCTATAGCCTAAACGGTAGAGGTCACGATGACAATTCATTTTCCCCTAAATGATTAAATTATCACGCCGCAAGCATTTGAACAGGAGAATCTTGGCTGGTTGATCTAGTTCTAATGTTCAGTTCGAGACAAGCGCCCTGAGCTCTGCCGGCATCTTGCAATGGTTCGTATTCAGACGTGCAGAAAAGTTACTATTATCAATGCGACAGCGCGTGGCTGTCTCCATTTTCGACCATTTAGCACTTTAGATTGTTATTAGATCATTATTATCATTACAATGTTGTGGATTAATGAGGCTTTATGACTATGTAACTTTATATTGAGAAATGTTCTAGGTGCGCTCAAAAAAAAAAAAAAAGAACATGAGGGCGCATCCACGGAGTATGAGGGCGTGGCGCCCTTATTTCCCCGTTCAGAAAAAGCCCTGAACATCATCATCCACGGTACAGTACACACTCAAAACAATGCCATCCATAACACCAGACCACTAGTTCGCTTTTGCAAAACAGCAACATTCCCAGTTACTTCCTCCGCAGTCCTGGTTTTTTATAATAAGTTGTCCCCAATACGTCCTCATTGAGTCAGAGTGATGATCCCCCTAGATGCCTTCCAGAGCTCCAGTGGGGCCTCAGCAGTGGGAGGTCTAACTGTCTGGATGAGATGTATGGCAGAGCCTCAGGAGAGTAGAGCACTGTGCCTGTCATATGTCGCCATTACAACCGAGCCCAACTTACAATCCTGCACCTCTCATACAGTATATAGCCAATGGCATTACAGCAGGGCCCAACTTAAATACAATCTTGCACCTTTCATACATTTCCAATGGCATTAGCCGAGCCAACTTATTCTCTCGTACCTTTCCAACGGTACATCACCATTATATTGTCATACATTGACAATGCCATTACATCAGAGACCAACTTACTTGGACGCAAAAGGGGGAGATGATGCATCATGTTACTCCCGGAGGTGTCCTGATGAAGATGTAGTAGTTGCTCCAGGTGCTGGAGCGAGACTGGGGCCAATCCTGACTGTGACAGCCTACATGTAGTACCTTGGTGACGCCTTCAACGGAAGGTCTAATTTCCTGGATGATACATAAGGCACGGCCTCAGCAGAGTATGGAAGTACCATCCATACAGTACAGTCCGAGACACTGATTTTATTCTGATTTTCTTCACTGCACCACGATTGTTCCTAGCAGGGTCCAGCTCAAAACACCTGGGAAGTCTCAATGGAAATTGTGTGGTCGTATATGCAATGAATGGGACAAAATCAGTGGTTGCTGCTGCACATCTGAAAATGAAGGGTACGCACAACCAGAATGGTGCTATACAATTATGTTGCAAAGTAGATTAAATGTGTGAAAAGGTTCTGTACACTGGGTATGCTTCAAGAATATTGTATTACTTTACACAGCCAAAGTTTTGATCTTACTGAGTCGTAGGATCAAAATGTGCAGAGCACTCGTTCACATTATTTTTCATACATCATTAGCACAGCAGAGCCAACAGACGGAAGCCTGTCTTCTGCTCCAAAAAAGTCCAATCGCTTATACATAAACTATAGCATGACTTGGATGAATGAGAATCTTTACATTACATTACATTACATTTGACAGAAACTCTTTATCCACACAGACACTAGCTGACGCCCTTATCTTCACAGGCAACAGAGCCCACCTTACTTGGGTAGCAAAAGGGGTTGACTGGGTAATGCCACCCGCTCTCCTCAGAGCATGGTGTGCCGGTAGAAAAGGTGATGAAGCAAGATTAGGGCTGAGCTGGGGGGCTTTTTATGAGCTTTTGTCGCCGATTGCATGAATGCTTTAGCATGACTGAGAAGTGCCCCTTCCTCTTCTCAGAGACAGGTGTGCCCTGGAAAAGCTGCTGGACTAAAATTGGGGTTGAGGGTTTTTTTGGGGAGCTTTTGTAGCCAATCATGTGAATACTCATTCGGACTGGGAAATGACACTTTCTCTTCTCAGAGCAAGGTGTACCAGTAGAAAAGGTGCTCGAGCGAGATTTGGACCTTGTCGACTTGGGGGTTTTTTTGGGAGCTTTTTGTAGCCAACCCTGTGACTGTTCAGCCTGGTGGCTTTAGTGGCTTTGCCTAGAGTGAACGGTGTCCCCTGGAGAAGGTGGCTCGGAGCTTTGACATCCCTCAGTACTCACATTTAAAGCACCTGAGAAGCTCTGGGAGCTGACACACACACACACACACACACACACACACACACACACACACACACACACACACACACACACACACACACACACACACACACACACACAAAATCACAAAGTCACAAACAGCTTTCAAACTGGTTGACACCTCCAGATAAATGGCTGTGCTGGGTGGAATAGCTTGTGCATTTGGATAAAGGCAACGGGATAGATGGGAGGAGAGAGTTTGTGTGTGTGTGTGTGTGTGTGTGTGTGTGTGTGTGTGTGTGTGTGTGTCTGTGTGTGTGTGTGTGTGTGTGTGTGTGTGTGTCTGTGTCTGTGTCTGTGTCTGTGTCTGTGTCTGTGTCTGTGTGTGTGTGTGTAGGCTTTGCAGGGTTTGCTATCTGTCAGAGATGTGGTGTTGGCCTGTCAGGAGGCGAGAAGTGTCCAGTGAAGCGTTGCTCTGAAAAGGCTTGTAATATCAACAACACAGTCTGATTTCATACTCCATCTGACATTACCACCTCCCATGGGCTCTCCTTCTCTCTCTCTCTCTGCTGCTGCTCTCTTTGCACCATTTTATCTGGCACACAGCTCCAGCTCCAGCGTCTAATGTCAGTTTACACCCTTGAAATATACACAAATTCAAGCAAATAGCATCTGAACACAAACACATGTGCACAGACATACACTAAAGTGAGCTCTCATACACAGGCACGCACGTGCACACACACGCGCACACACACACACTCACACTCACACTTTTACAAATTGTGTAGGGGTAAAAAGAAATATGGTTGCCGTAGTAAAACAGGTCGGTAGCTTAAGCACCTCCATAAATGTGGAAATCATATAAAGGCAGGTAATATGTCACATTTTGTAGTCTTAAAAGGTGGTTAAATAGCATTTGCATGCATTTACTCTGTTACTTACGTCTCTGAAAAGGTAAGACATTTTATTTCATAGTTTTAGAAGGTGGTTAAATGCCGTTTGCATGCATTTACCCTGTTACATCTCAGACCACATACAGTAATGTAGGCCTATTGTGTTTTGTAGTTTTAAAGGGTGGTTAAAAGGAATTATATGCATTTGCCCTTTGCGACAGTACAGTACTGTACATTTCTGTCTTGCTACCATTTCACAAAACAATATGTGAGAAAAACATAAATCATCTCTTATCAAATTCCACACCTTCCTGGCCAGGTCCATTACCACGGCCTGAATGTCCTTTGGCCCTGGACACACAGACACACAGACACACACACACACACACACACACACACAAAGACACACACACACACACACACACACACACACACATACACACACACACACACACACACACACACACACACACACACACACACACACACACACACACACACACACACACACACACACACACACACAGAGCTAGACCCTCTCCACAGGGACACTGGCTTGTTGTGCTGGAGATAACAAATGACCCAGGTGAGGTGTGTGTGTCTGAGGCCTTGGGGGAAACCTGCGTGGTCATACATCACAGACACCTGAGCAGGGACACCTAGATAATGAGTGGTGTGTGTGTGTGTGTGTGTGTGTGTGTGTGTGTGTGTGTGTGTGTGTGTGTGTGTGTGTGTGTGTGTGTGTGTGTGTGTGTGTGTGTGTGTGTGTGTGTGTGTGAGCCTGCGTGTGTGCGTGCGTGCTTGTAGCTGTGTGTCCAATGAGACAAAGACAGTGTGTGTCCCCAGTGGTCACACCAAGAAGAGGAGGGAAGAGAAGCTGGGGGTGGAGGAGGAGACGATATCTCTCGCTTCAAGAGAGCGCACAGACATCTTCCACTATTCAGTCACCCGTCTTAAAAGGACTCTCAGAGGGGTAGATTCTTGGAAGTCAGGACTTGTTTCTAAGTACTGCACCTACCCAATGCGAGTTAGCTTGGCTATCACGACTACCACGACTGATGTCCTTCCAAAGGTGAACTTGTCTTAGAGGTACTCAGTTCTGAGTTCAGAGTCTTGGTAGGGCAGATTCTTGGAGGCGTAGACCTACCCGATGTGGGTGTAGCAAATTAAATGAGTGTATGAAAATGAAATTCAGTGCATGATGCGAGAAGACTCTTCTAGACAGTGTATTGAGAGACTAAAGGTCAAAATGGCTTTGAGCTCTAATCTTAACAGCGGCAAATACTTTTCCAAATAGCAGATTTATTTGACGAGCAAAATATAGTAAAGGATTTATGGATCCAAAAGCACAGTATGTGCATGTCCGCAACTCACTTAAGCTAACTTTTCTTTTTATAGATATATTTTTGGCTTTTCTTGCCTTTATTGGATATGACTGTTTGAGAGGAGACATGAAAGCAATGGAGGAGACGGGGAAGGATCGGCAAATTTACCTTGGGCCAGAATAGAACCTGGGCCCACCGCTGTACCGTGTCTTAGCTGTTTAAGCCACGGACATGTAGCCTCTAAAGCACATATTCATATGGCCGACGTTGTGTAGCCTCTAAAGCACATATTCATATGGCAGACGTTGTGTAGTCTCTAAAGCACATATTCATATGGCAGACGTTGTGTAGTCTCTAAAGCACATATTCATATGGCCGACGTTGTGTAGCTTCTAAAGCACATATTCATATGGCCGACGTTGTGTAGCCTCTAAAGCACATATTCATATGGCCGACGTTGTGTAGCCTCTAAAGCACATATTCATATGGCCGACGTTGTGTAGCCTCTAAAGCACATATTCATATGGCCGACGTTGTGTAGCCTCTAAAGCACATATTCATATGGCCGACGTTGTGTAGCCTCTAAAGCACATATTCATATGGCCGACGTTGTGTAGCCTCTAAAGCACATATTCATATGGCAGACGTTGTGTAGCCTCTAAAGCACATATTCATATGGCCGACGTTGTGTAGCCTCTAAAGCACATATTCATATGGCCGACGTTGTGTAGCTTCTAAAGCACATATTCATATGGCTCATGTTGTGTAGATACTCAAGCCTGTATTCATATGGCCCATGTTGTGTAGATACTCAAACACATATTTAATATGGCTCACATTGTGTAGATACTCAAGCACATAATCCATGTCACATCAAATAGCTTGACTACACAGATGGGGGTGTTGTGACAAAGCCCCTCCTCTCTGTGACCTTATAAGTGGGCGAAGGGTGATTCCATTGGCTGGTCTGGTCTTGGAAGGGTGGAAGTATGAGCTCCCAAGTACCACTTGTGAGTGCCAAAAATCAGTGAAATGAAATGAAAATGAAACTCATTCAAGACTTTTGTGCATTGAGAAAGTAATGGTCAAAATGGCTGGAAGCTGTGAATGTTTTATTTCTGCATTTCTTTGAAGGGCAAAATTAAAAAAGCAGTAAAGCACTCATCAATCAAAAAGACACACTGAATTTGAAATGCACACGGAAATAACATTGGTTGGCTTTTCAAGCACATATTCATGTGGGCGACCCACATTGCCTAGATCCCCAAGCACATCCATACATACATTATGTGCATGCCCGAGTCTCATCAAATAGCTGCAGTGCGCTGATGAGAGGGTTTGGTGACCTGAGCCCCTCTTCTCCGTGACCTTTTAAAGTGTGCGAAGGGTGACGGCGGTGACAGTAATGCGAGACGGAAGCGACACTGTGACTTACAGGCGTGACATATTGCCATCATGACCAACACCATTTTGCTCCAAAAGAGCGCTGCAGCTATACAGCAGCGGGCGCGCACGGCCCACAGGCGAGTCAGGCCGGCCTCTCATTTGTTTTGAATGGAAGTGACAGCGATTATGATTCGGGACTGGAGGGTGAAATTTCCACTAGTGCACTTCCTTGAGAGAGAGACAGAGATCCGAGACAGCGGGTTAAGAAGGAATTGAATTGAGATACGCACATGAATTTCCACATAGTGTATAGAAGCACGCATGCACACACACACACACACACACACACACACACACACACACACACACACACACACACACACACACACACACACACACACACACACACACACACACACACACACACACACACACCTGCCCATTCACATACACAGACATATGGTACCGTACAGAGTTGTGCTTGCATGCGCACATGCATGTATGTGAGTGCCTATTCTCAAACAAGCACACACACACACACACACACACACACACACACACACACACACACACACACACACACACACACACACACACACAAATTCACACACAGATAAACATTAACACACAAACTCACAGGCACATATAAACAGACAAAAGCACTCACACGTTGAGGATATGCATGCATGACTGCTGGCACACAAACAACAAAAACACACACACACACACACACACACACACACACACACACACACACACACACACACACACACACACACACACACACACACACACACACACACACAGACAAATAAACACCCTTGTTGCCCTTGGTGTGGGCTGGGCTGTGGGGCTGTTGGGCTGTGCCCGTAGGCAGATCAGCAGGATAAGAGGAGAGCCAGAGCTAGCAGTAGGCCAGCAGCTGAGCTGAGAGGATTACAGGGCACTCGCCACCAGTAGCAGCAGCAGCACCACCACCACCACCACCACCACTACCCCACCCCCTCTCCATGCCCTGGGCCTTCCCTCATCATATATCCATAGCCTCTAGCTCTAGTGTGTGTGTGCGTTCGACTGTTCATACATTCAAATAGTGTATACTGCATGGATGTGTGGATGTGTATGCATGACTGTGTGCGTGCGTCCGTGTGTGTGTGCGTGTGTGAAAGAGAAAAGGAGAGGGAGATAGACAGAGCGAGAGAATGAGAGATTGAGTATGTGTGAGAATCCTTTTGTGCTTCTAACTGTTCATACATTCATATAGTGTACTGCATGGATGTGTGGGTGTGCATGCATGAGTATGTGTATGTGTGCGTGCGTCCGTGAATGCGTACGAGTTGTTAGTCTTGTATCTCTCATACTGACTAATTGACATGCCTATGGATATGCATGCCTCGTTAACTCGGTTATAGCATGTTTTTTTGCTTCATTGATGCGCTCTGACTCAAGGACGTTTTATGTACGTGATGTACGTACATGATGGGGGAAATATCAGAGACATCTTGATGTCTACTACAGCACGTCATAGTCAACTAATTCTATCAATTAGGCATATGTCTTTTATGTTACGGTCGTTACATGGTATCTTTACGGTGGTATTGATGTGTACAATCAGCCCTTGTTAATTGACATTGCCATACATCTTTCCTTTTATCCTCATCTAAAAAATGAAATGCATTTATATTAAATTAAATTCTTCTTTGTTTTGCTGTGAGATCACACACCTGTCTTTGTGTTGATATTGACAGCGTCTGTTTTGTCTATTGAGATCAAGGCATCCCTGGTTCCTCCACCTTTCCTTTTGTGATGAGATTGATGTCGATAAATCTGCATTAAGATAGTCACGTGTCTGCCTTAGTACAGGCGTGTGTCTGTCTTTCTATTGATGTTTATAATATGTCTGGTTATCTATTTGATTTAAGCTCGACACGGATCAGTGTTTGCACATTAATATCTGTCTTTGTGTTGACACGTGTAGGTGTATTTCCCACCACCTTTCTCACACGGTGATTATGTCACACTCCTACATGTCTATCTTTTTGAGCTAAGCTAGACAATTATGTGTCTTTCTGCATTAATCTCAACACATGAAACGAGAGGAAGAAGAAGAAGAAGAAGAATAGGAAGCGGTAGAAAAACAATAGCAGTCAGTCCCAATGGGTGTGCTTCAAACTGCACCCTCCCTCGCGTCCTTGTCTGTGCCCTCTGGTCTCATGACGCAATGCTCAACGTCATTGATGATCAACATTTATTCAATAGCCTCCAAAAAAAACAACTCTCAAAGGTCATTCTATAATTTGCGATCCAGATGTTGCATTGGGTGAAGCCCCCCAAAAGTCGGTTCCAAGACAAGACACACGTTTGACTTGCACCCTTTGTGTTGACTTCTCCATACGTCTGTGTCTTTGTGTTTGCATCATCTTGCTTCTCTCCCTGTCCTCCTCCTCCGCAGGGTGGCTCTGCTCCCTCACAGTGACGAGGAGCACCTGGACCCCCAGGCCCTGGACCAGTGCCCCTGGCAGGGAGACTACTACGACGACGCAGACTACAGGTACATAAACATCTATCTATCTATCTATCTATCTATCTATCTATCTATCTATCTATCTATCTATCTATCTATCTATCTATCCATCTATCCATCTATCCATCTATCCATCTATCCATCTATCCATCTATCTATCTATCTATCTATCTATCTATCTATCTATCTATCTATCTACAGTATCTATCTATCTATCCATCTATCTATCTATCTATCTATCTATCTATCTATCTATCTATCTATCTATCTATCCCATCCTGGCAGCCTGCATGGCTCATGTGGACACACTGGCAGATACAGGCTGTGGGTCGAGAGTGAGCCTCCATAGGTCCATAGTTCAGAGGCTCAGGGACCAAGAGTGGCCTGGCCTACAGGGTTGACAGGCTGAGGCAGTGACAGCTGCGTGCCTGTGATAGGCCAGGCAGGCAGAAAGAGAGAGGGCACAAGAGCAGAGGATTAACCCTCACCACACACACACACCACCCCCGCATTTTCCCTTCAGGGCATATCACTATACACACTAACGCGGGAGGAGTCACTGATTAATTCACCCAACGCACAATTGTCTTCCCCAGAATACACACACGCATACTGCTGCATGCACACACACACACACACACACACACACACACACACACGCACATGCACATATGCATAGACTCACACACACATGCATCAACACATATTTGCTGTACATACACTTTGACACATGCATGGCTGATTTCCCTCGACTCCTTTTTTGCTGTGGCGTGTGTACACATATAAACACTTAGATTACTGTACAGTAACACAATTTGACGCTCTCATACGCACGCACAGACACACACGCACACACATGTCTTTTCTCACTTTCTGTCTTGTGTTCTCACATAAACACACTCACACATTCATATTATAGTAATTCATAGTGATGCACACACATGCATTCCATGCAAACCATGCATTCAACACACACACACACACACAGCTCTCTCTCACACACATGCCCCCTCTCTCTCTCACATGCATGATCACAGGCACACACACACACACACTCACACACACACACACACACTCTCACACACATCTCTCTGCCATGCCGCCTGTACCCTCACACACACACACCCACGGAGTGAGGATATTTAATACTGTTTGTCATGAGAAAAACAACAGCAGCCCCGAGGATACAGATTAACTAATTCTGTCTTCGCCGTCGGCAGCTCATCATCTGATGGTGATGAGAGAAAGTTCTAGTGTGTCTGTCCTGTGCCAGAATAGCGAAAAAGGAATCCTTCAATCTGTCATAGCTTTTTGGAGATTAAACACTTTTCTGGTGCCACAGCAATCCTCTTGTTGTTCTTGTTTGCTGTTTGTTATTTTTGTTTACATGAACAGTTGTCATCATCCTCTTCCTCTCTCCGCTTTGCCACTCCACAGAAAGAGGAACTCGAGTAGCTCCCCGTCACCCAGACCAAAGAAGAGGAAGAAGAAGAAATCGGGGAGGAAGAGAAGCCGGTGGGTAGTCAGTGCAGAAGCACTCCTCTTCTACCCCCCTCCTCTTCATCTGTTCTTCTCTTTTCCCTGTCAACCTCTCCTACTTACTTGTCTCTCCTTCTCTTCTCTTCTCTTTCTTCCTTCTTCTTCTCTTCTCCTCTTCTCCTCTTCTCTCTTCTTCGACCCTTCTGCTTTTCCTCTATCCTCTGTTTTCTTGATCTGATCTTTCCTCCTCTTCTCCTATTCTCTACTCTTTTTTCCTCCTAAACCCTCCTTCTTTGTTTCTCCTTCTCTTTTCCTCTCATCTACTCTTTTCTTCTTCTCCTTTTCCCTACTCTTTTTTTCTAATCCTGCCTTCTTCTCCTTTTTCATCCTTTTTTTATTCGTTTACTCTGCCTCGATACATAAAGAATCGCCGGCAACTTTAGACTCTCCAGATAACAATCTAAAAATAACTCCTGCAGATAAGAAACGAAGGACGTTTGAATGAGAGCGTCAGAGATTCCAAAGAAGCACAGATAAAGGGAGAGTGGGAGAGAGAGACACAGAGATGAGAGAGAGGAGAACATGGAACGCGCGCGCGCCTGCGAGAGAGAGAGAGAGATAAAGAAGAGAGTACTTCAAGGAGTGTTGTTTGAGATGCATGGTGGAGATTAGATGGAGGGAAGGATAGCGAGGAAGCTGGAAAGTCATCCCCAGAGGAGATGCAGTTAGTTACCGAGAGAGCAGAAATCTCCATACACGCTTCAAAGAAGACTTGCGGCATAATAAAGCTTAAGACCAAGCACTATCTAAGCAGTCAATGGAAAAAAGAACGGGTTAATCAATTCTCAAAGGCAAAATGGCGTATTGATTTGTGGAATTATTATTTCGTGAGCAACATTTCCTTCTCTTAAAAAAGAAGAAGAGGCAGATTCACATCCCAAACAAGAATAACAATTTGAGCTTATAAATTAATTCAACACGATGTAATATTCAGCATCACAAAATGGTGGCTTTTCAGACTGACTTGGCTCTAATGGAAGAGAACATGAAAGGACAGCACACAACTCTTTGTTTTAATTGCAAGGACATTAAGTAATTACCGTAATTCCTCGAATAGTAGCCGGGGTTACTATTAAATTATTATTATTTTTGACCAGGCTATTAATTGGGGTAGGCTACTATTTGAGGGGGGCTCCTATTTTTTATGTTTTTTATTTTAACGATTGTCATTTGGTGGGGAAAAAAACTCAGCTCATATTTTTTACATTTATTCATTGTTAATTCATATTTCGAGTCGTGTGCCTATTGCGCACCATTTCATTTGTTTCTAATTAATGTCGTTAATAATGTAGGCTTACAACATGTGACGCCGTCTATGGGCACGTCTGTGATATAGCCCTACCTCAGGAAGTTTCATCGTCATGAGAGTGCCACAAGATGTTAACTTATAAAGAACTAACAGATGCATGCACATCCACGTGCCTGGACCGAGATGAATAGCGTAATGAAACATAAAAGGACTTTAAAAAAACAGTCTTAAACGCTGGCCTGTTGGCAGCTCGACATGAGGGAACATCATTCACGGCCGTAAAGGCTATATCTCTTTGGCGCAAAGCTATTTCAATGCCAGCGCTTCTGTTCTTTGGACAGGCAAGCCCCATATAGTCTCTTGTGATTATTTAATTTCAAATAGATACGCATCTTTCGGGGCTCACGAATGTCAGAGCAGTTTGATGCAACAGCAGTTTGATGCAATTCTGTTTGATGGTGTGCGCAAAAATGGCCATTCTCCTTCACCGGGGCAATGTGGATGCGTGTCTCCCACTGCCCGTCAACTTCTAAAGACAATGTCTCGTGATAGTGGTGGGAAATGCAATGTCATCTCATAATCATCTCATATGCGATGTAATCTCAAAGCGTGCATGCGATTTCATCTTGGCCAGTCAGAGATGGCACCAGTTTGCTTTTTAAAATGTCTGCACCCTGTGCACCGGGAAAGCTGTTTTTTAAAACTAATAAAGAAACCTGCTTCATCATTGGCGGGTAGGCTATGCAGTGACTTTACTGTTTGCCCAAGAGCCTCCCGTAAGCACCTGTTCGGCGTGATCTAGCGCAATTGCAACAGTTGCAACCTCGCGCATGCAACTCCATTGAAACGTGGACTTCAGGTCTATTCTGAGCAATATGAACCAATCGAGTCGGCTTTGCTATTAAGCAAAATACTTCACTTATGTCTACTTTACTAAGATAAGATGTATTTTGTGTAGGCTAATATTTGGAGACATCACCTTGCCCTTTCTGCAAAGCGCTTTCGGGAAGCATCTCTCGCTCTCTCTCGCTCTCTCTCTCTCTCTCTCTCTCTCTCTCTCCCACTCTCTCTCTCTCTCTCTCTCTCTCTCTCTCTAATGTCACATGGCTCGTCTTGTTGGATACCAGGCAAACTTGCAAGCACCTTAAGTTTCGATTGTGCCGCTTGGAGAGGAGGCATTCCAACTGTTACAATTTAGGCTATTAAAGTAGGCATCGCCTACACACGTTCCGAAATTGTTTGAACTTTAACACGTTGTGCAAAATGCATCATTTAAAAACGCACCGGTTACTAAACGAGGCCGGCTACTAAACGGGGCCGGTGTCTATTTTTCCGATTTTTCACAACACCCGGTTACAAAACGAGGCCGGCTACTATTAGGAGCCCGGTTACAAATCGAGGAAATACGGTAATTGATTATGTTGTAGATTGATTGTATGTAATAACTTTACCTAATTCACAAATCACAAACTGAAATGTAAAGCCGTGGGGATGAAAACTAGTATAGCCTCACGAGCAGTTGCAAAGCTTGGCTTGACAAGACTCTATTGCATTTTTCCTACAAAGTACTGCTGTCAAACTGTTGTTATGGGGAAAGAGATTATCTTAAGTCCATCACCATAATGAAAGAAGTTAGTAGTTGGGACATTCCAGGATTTTGGTACATTTCAGGGGTGAACATTTCTGAAAATTTGATCTTCAATTTGATAATTTTTTGTCTTATATTTATTAACTACAGGTAATATACTATCAAAAAGTTTGATTCGTCAAGCTCAGGTATCAAATAATTTTTTCAATGTAATAATCAATGTAATAAAAATACAACAGTAACAGGGTTGCGAGGAACAGGGTTGCAAATCTAGGCTAAGTTGTGGTTTACCTCAGGAATAGATGCTAACTGTAAAATTAATCTATGTGTACAAGATCAAGGACAAACATGGTTATATAAATATATAAAGTAAATTTTGACTCTACTCAATGTTAGTCTTACAATATGAGTAACAGGGTTGCGTTCACTGAGTGACGCACACAACTTGGACAAACATATTTGGAAAAAAAACTAAAAAATTGTTAGAGAATTCACCCTTGGTCTTGCCATGTGGGCAGAAAATGTCCTTGTAATGAAACTTCCTTTGTGACAGTAGGCAAATGTTTTTAACTCTTTCCCTGCCAGGTAAAATTCCCTATGGTAACAGGGTTGCGCGCATGTTGTGGGACACAACTTAAAAGCATAAAAACTGTAACATGCAATACAATGTAGACCAAAGAAGTTATTTACATAAGTAAAGGAGATGCATATCAACAACATACAAGATGAAGTAATTTATTTAGAGCTTATTTTAATTGTGAAATTTGGCAAAGGAGTTGGTAACCCAATGTGTGGGACAAGAGAAAACAGCCATTTTTTTGGGGTGTTCCAGAGATGTTTGGCCTTTTGAATAATATTTAAGGAGCTTATTTTTCCACCAAACTTTACAGTTTGTCTTATAACAAGTACATTGTTCACAAAAAAATAGTAATTCAGATATTTTGGAAATGTACATTTGAAATGTAAGTGGTGGGACAGGAAATGTACCAATATCCTGGAATGTCCCTGTTGTTGTTCTATAATGGCGCAGTCTCTGTGGGTGTACGCTGTTGTCTTTGACAAAGTTTGACAGCTCACTTTTCCTTCTCTCTCTCCTTTCCACACACACACACACACACACACACACACACACACACACACACACACACACACACACACACACACACACACACACACACACACACACACACACACACACACACACACCTGCAGCGAGAAGAGGAAAAAGAGCAGCAGGAAGCACAAAAGAGACAGGTATGTCTTCCCTTTTATTACCAAAGTATACCACACACACACACACACACACACACACACACACACACACACACACACACACACACACACACACACACACACACACACACACACACACCAGCATGCAAACACCATCCTTTAAAGCACACTCACAATTTGCCTTTGCCTTACCACACACACAAGCATCCTTCATAATCACCATAGACACACACACACACACTCACACACACACGCACACACACACACACACACACACACACACACACACACACACACACACACACACACACACACACACACACACACACACACACGAACGGAAATATACACAGACACACATTCAACTAATTCATTTACACATGCAGCAGTAGTTTATCTTAATTAATAATGCATTCGCCTTAAGTGCTGTTACCAGTGAGTGATTATTTTCTGCCAGTATTAAGGATGTTGCTGCTTAGTGGAGTTATGGCTGGCAAGTAGCCTCCTCACGGCATCTTTAAGCAATATTCAAGTGGAAGTGTTTGTAGGAGAGGATGTGGCAGTTTCACTGAGGAAGAAAATATGGGGAGTGTAAAAGCAGCTCTCCAGCAGTGTTGCCAGATTGGGCGGCTGCCTGGGATGGCTGTCTGTGGGTAAAAACGGGAAAATTTGGCCATTTGGCGTTTTTTTTCTGCAGTTTTAGGCCCATAGAAATCAATGCAATTTTTTGAAATTGGGCAGAATTTAGCACATTTTGGAGGTTTTTGAGAACCTTTTGTCCGTGATTTGATCATACACATCTGGCAACACTGCTCTCCAATGGAAACGCTAGAGGATTATGCACTGCAGAGCAACAACTATCAGCCTCTTGACCCTTCGTTCCCTTTCTCTCTGTCTTTTCCTCCCTCCCTCTCTCTCTCCCTCCCTCTCTCTCTCCCTCCCTCTCTCTCTCTCTCTCTCTCTCTCTCTCTCTCTCTCTCTCTCTCTCTCTCTCTCTCTCTCTTTCTTTGTTTTTCATGCTTTCTTTTCTCATGTCTTTCTTTCATCCCATCACGCTCTCTCTTTCTTAGCTCCCCCTTTCTTTCTCATTCTCACTCTCTCTTTCTGCCTCTCTCTCTCTCTCTCTCTCTCCCTCTCTCTTCTGTTTTTTCTTCCTTATTCTCCTCCTCAATAATTCTTTGTCTTCCATGCTCATCTGTACTCCCTCTTGCCCTCTCGATCTCGGCCTCTGTCTCTCCGTGTCTTCTCTCTGCTTCTGAATTTCATTCTCTCTCTCTCTCTCTCTCTCTCTCTCTCTCTCTCTCTCTCTCTCCTCCTCCTCCTCTCTGTTCTCATCTACTCACTGCCTTCTCTCCTCTGCTGTGTTCTTGTTCTGGGTGCAGCCGTCCGTGTTGCTATTTTCCCTCTTAATAGCCTTTTACGCTGTTGTGGCTCTCGCAATGAGAACGAATGAGCTTCCCGGCAAATTGGCTGCTACAGCAGTGATCCTCCCCTTGTGTACCATCTAGACGACACACTTCCAGCAAAACACACACACACATACCGAGCGCGCACGCACACACACACACACACACACACTCACACACACATACGCAGACACACACACAAACAAATACACACACACACTCACACACACACACAGGGGCGGAGTGGCCCACCTTTTCCCACAGGGAGAATTTTCCCCTTGGCGGCCCTCTTTAAAAAAAACAAAAAAACAAAGCGAACAACATGGTTTCCTAACCAAAAAGACAAAAGCCACGAAATCTGCAGTCGTACTACATGTGGACATTAGTGTTGTCAAAATATCAACCTGAAGTGGAGAATTGTAGCCTACACCTTGATGAAATGCACAGCCAGTGGTGTAGTCTACGTAAAACGCAGGTATACGCACCCATTTCAAAATTTCAGGGATTACAGTATACCCACTTAAAATTGATTGATCCATTATTTACAATAGCACAAATATATACAGTAGACTATACACACATCAAAAATGCTCAAATATACAGTATACCCACTTCAAAAAGTAGACTACACCACTGGAGCCATCATCACAGTCCAAAGCATTCATAGGCCTACTAGGTTAGGCTACATCACGCTACTGTTCCATGCAAATGTGCACTCCACTGTCATTTTGACAGTTTGAAATTGAAATATCGTTTAAGGAAGACAGGATGAGCATGGGCACAAAGTTTTGAGTGTGGGGATTTTTAGAAGAGTGGGCTTACAAAATAGTAGGCTATAGTAGCCTATAGCCCAAGTCTGTCTACATTGTGCAATAAACCCACCATGCAGCAAATAAGCCAAACCTAATAGCTACTTCAAACCACAACCATAAGTCAACAAAATGTATAACCAAACGGTGTAGGCCTGCTGTCTTCGTCGCAGCAAATGTCTTTGTTTCTTGCAATCACTCTACTTTAATCCACAGCTTAGGCTACACACCCAGCACTGGTCACATCAGAATCTTGTGTGGTAATTATTTTGTTCCATTTCTTCAGACATAGGCTACATCCTAAATGTACCACATATAAATATATGTATGATAATAATATTATTTCGACTATAAGGAGATATACTGACGGTCTAAAAAATCAAAACAAAACCCATTGCTTCTGTTAGGCGCAGTTCTCTTCCTTACCACTTGGTGGAGTCTGTTCGTAACCCAAGTCAATAACCACAGAGCAAGTGAATGGACTGGAAAGACTGTAAACTGTAACAGTCGTGTGGAAATCGGAAAATAAATCATAATTTATTAATATTTCCATCCTTTGGTAACCAATATACATATCACAGGTTCTTCAAATACTGAAAACAAAACTGTGTTACTAAGATCTTGTAAACTTCCGCGATCTACGGTGTATGAAAATTATCAGTAGAGAAGGGGTGTGGCCAATTTACTGTTTGACACCGTCAGTGAGGTATTGCCGTCTGGTATGCGGTATAAATACTGGCTAGTCATCTATTTTCAGATACAGGGAAGTGGAAAGTGGGAAGTCAGTGCTAATAAGTATAAGGTCAATACTTCAGGGTCGATTAAGAATACAATGCGGCCACATTATTACATTTCACGGCCGCGGCCCACCGGGACAAGTCCCCGATCTCCCGACGGCCACTCCGCGCCTGCACACACACTCACACACACACACGCAGACACACACACAAACACACACACACACACACTATCAATTTATACACCCACCCACCCACACAACACCGACAACACCCATCGACACCCACCAACCCCCAACCACAACAAATACACCTCCACCCCCCTACCCATCCACACCCCCTACCAATTTAAACACCCACCCACTCACACAACACCAACACACACACATACTTACACACACACACACAGGTGAGCAGGCATGCACGAACACACACATGCATGTGCGCACGCACACATACACACACACATGCCCACAACCATCTTAAAACCAACCTCATAAAACTATCTTCTCCTGTCAACAA
>NC_085863.1:40680653-40948153 GCF_034702125.1 Engraulis encrasicolus
ACCACATCATCGCTACAACATTACAACATTACGCACACCATCTTCTGCCTTACAAATTACAACTTGTTATTGATATTCTGAATTTAACAAACCTTAACTTTTATGTAGACTTAATAGATTTGAATATGAGACTGAAAGCACCCTCCTCTTTCTCTCTCGTGTCTCTCATGTAGGTCTGCGTCCGGCTCCAGGAGAAAGAGAAGGCACAGGTGAGCTCACATATCTGTCAATCAATCTCTCTCTCTCTCTATCTCTCTCTCTCTCTCTCTCCCTCTCAAGACAAGACATGTTGTAGGCATGAGGGAGCAGTCACCATGGAAACTAGGAGCATGCTTTGCCACTCCTTACTGTTGAGACTAGCCGCCCTCCACACTCCTCCTGTGTTACAGGGCCACTCCACCCCACCACAAACATCTAGTTCTATTTGCTGCCCTATTTGATCTGCTACTATGAGTTGTTAAACAGTCGCTGTATAGTTTTACCAACAAGCTTTTCTGTTGTTCCCAAATGTACAGGAATTTCACTGATACAATTTTGTGTATCAAAAGAAGTTGAACTGAAAATGCAAAGGTCCCTTGTAGATCTGAATATAGATGAGATAGCAGTTGACTCTATACACATAAGAGCTACTGTAGACTTTATTAGTGAACACCCTCTTCCTTCAGACTCCTTCAGCCCTACTACTCCACCAAAAATATTCCCCTCTCTCATTCTTTGACTTTAATTCGGCAGCCTGTTTGATGTGCTGCTGTGAAGTGCGCAAGAGACCCT
Source organism: Engraulis encrasicolus (assembly GCF_034702125.1). Classification (NCBI taxonomy): domain Eukaryota; kingdom Metazoa; phylum Chordata; class Actinopteri; order Clupeiformes; family Engraulidae; genus Engraulis; species Engraulis encrasicolus. Next base: position 40,681,425 of record NC_085863.1, read on the forward strand.
TCAGTGGGTTTCAGTGTTTGAAGATGATGCCGTTGCTTTTTTGTTTCTGCTGCTCAGGTCTGGAAGCCCAAAGAACAAACACAAAGACAAGAGCAAACAAAGAAAGAGGTGAGGATTTTCTTTTTCTTTTTTTTGTCTGGGATTTCGTGCGGTGGTGGAGAATGAATTGTGCCTGGCCATGGCTCGCTGTGCGGCCCTTAAGAGCTGAACATTGGCATTCATTATTCAATTACACTCCCGCAATTAATCTCAATCGCTCCGTCAATAGAAATGTGCTGCACAGCATTAACATTCATCTCGGAAATGAAAAGGCAAGGCTGCTGCTTAGACTGTTTGATTGTGTGTGCGTGTGCGTGTGCGTGTGCGTGTGCGTGTGTGTGTGTGTGTGCATATGCGTGTGTGCGTGCGAGTGTCCTTTTCCTTATATGTGCGTGTATAGGTACAACTCTCCATTCATCTACTGTATATGAATGTGTGGGTGTGTGCACATCTCTAATTGTACTGTATGGGTGTGTTACGTGTATGTGTGTGTGTGAGTGTGACACATATGTACTTGTGTGTGTGTGTGTGTGTGTGTGTGTGTGTGTGTGTGTGTGTGTTGTCTGCATGTGTGTATGTCCATGTCCGTGTCCCGTGTCCCAGGTCACCAGCCGACTCCCCCAGCAGGAGGTCCCACAGGAGGGGCAGCTGCAGCTCCCGCAGTGCCTCCCTCTCCTCCGCAGGCAGCCTCTCCAAGTCCCCCTCCAGGTACTGCACCCCAGTAACCCTAGACATCTGGGCTCCTTCTAATATCCTAACTCCCCTCCTCCCTCGGGCCTGGGGTCTCGTGATGACGTCAATTAAGGACGGAAGTTTGTGTCAATATCTCTCAGAAGCGCACCTCATGCGTATTTTTTCTCATTTGCAAACTGGATGTTGGGGAATAGTCTTCCAAAAGTTGTTGTCAATAGTTTTGCAATAAAAGACGGGAGTTAGGATACTGGAAGGAAATGAATGAAAATGCATTCTATACAGAATGTCTTACTACCATCCCCTTCCTCTCATGTAGCCCCAAAGACAACACACACACTCCCGAACATACCAGAGATTAAGCTGATCCTCGTTTTCACAAGGAAAGTCAAATCTCTGCTGAATTTTTCCCTTCCTCCCCTGTAAGACCAAAGGCACCACCCATGTTCCCACATATACCAGAGCAGAGAGTGAGCTGATGCTGGTTTTCACTAAACATTTGGTCTATCTTAGGCCCTTTTCCACTGCCCGTTTTACCTACATTGTACGGCTCGACACCGATTTTCGATTAGTCAAGTATGGCACGGCACTGCTCGAAAACCTGCCCTCGTTTTTCGGCCGGCTGATACGAATTGAGCGGATATGTCACTGCCGTCTGCCGACTACCCAGAGTGTAGTGCTTCACCTCGCCCTCACCAGTGAGTCAAAAAATAATCATGGCAGCCACCTGATCAACTACCTTAGACACTAGGGGTGGGCGATATGACGATATTATATCATGAATCGCGATATTGAGTAAAATATCGTCTCGAATCTGCCAAAGTGGAGAAATCGTATAGATCGTCTTGCAGTGAGGATGTTTATTATCAGCATCAGAGTGACGTTTTCTCACTTGTGTTGTCTTCACTTTATTCTTTACATTATTGTATTCCACTTGTACACTTTATGAGAGTATCATCAGTGTGTTAACATTTTATTGACTGCAAATTACAAATTGCAAGTATATGAAAGTTGTTTTTTGTTGTTTTTATTTTTTGGATGGAAGATCGTGATAAAAAATCGATATCGTGATTTCATGTTAAAAAATCGTGATACAACATTTTTGCCATATCGCCCACCCCTACTTAGACCTCTCTTTAGTTTGACACTTTATTACTTTTATTAAAATCGAAAGCAGAAATCAACATTGTAGTAGTATCCACATATAATCTTGCTCAGACTATGTACAGCCTACTTCGATAGATCAGATATCTGTCGGCCTTATGTTAGTCAACTAGCCTAAGTAAAGTAATGCTACATGACAACGGCAAAAATGTAATTCCAACCATGCACGCAACTAGGGATGCTCGCTACCACATTTTTTGGAAACCGATACGAGTGTGAGTACATTAATGTCTGTACTCATGTTGCTGTATGAGCCAACTGATGCCAGGGAGAGCAAACACATCAGACAAATAGTTTGGCTCATCACCTGTGTTGACGTGTCCTGGCAGAAGCAATTGACGGCAGGTTTTTTGTTACTCTGTGAAGTCAGTACTGACAGCTTTGGCTTTCATGCAAATCCCTTTTGGTGAGTAATTATGGAAATTCTTGTCAGCACATATGGTTCTTCATAATTATGCAGATCAACAAATAATTTCAACTTATTCATCAGGTTTTGTCTCAAAATAGCATATGAACACTGACGTTTAATGACATCGTACACTATGACAATAATGGAGGAAGTTGGATCGTAACATTAATATCATCTCATTTAGCTGCCATTTGCCATCTTAGTAATTAACAAACTTGTTCAATTCCCAAATATTTATTCCATTTTAGCATTCCCCTTAAGGCAAGCATTATGCTTTTAAAATTGAAATGCATCCTTGAAGCATTTGCTGAGGAGTCTCATTAGTTTTAATGTGCAAATTTGCAATTTGCAAAAGCATACGCATTTGTTTTCCATGGCATGTAAATGTAATAAGAATCGTAAGTATAAAAGTCATTTTAGTCAAAACAGCTAAGTTGTAAAGAACTTTTTGGATCTTCGCCAAACCAATCAGACATCCACACGAGGAAAGCCAGTCCCTCAAAACTAAAACCAACCAATGCCAACAGTATTGGCATTCTTACCTTGTTTTTCCTCTATCCCTCTTCGATGTTATGTGGCACTGTGCAACTTAAAGGGGCACAATGTAGGCTGACATCGTTTGCGCTGTGCCCGTGGCATGCCTGTCTCAAAATCTACAGTCATGAAAAAATGTTGTTTAAATAAACTCGCTGTGAGAATATTTTTCATCACGGAATGCCAGCAGTTGATACAAATCTGAATAGGGTATGTAAAGTGATTTTTCGTATGAGAAGTGTTCGGGTCGCTCTGTCAAAAGTTGCATTTGGGTTTTCGGTACAGTGATTAATTAAACTTTTAATCCTATCTAGAGCCCCTTTAATTTCCTCTCCCGTTCCTTTTCAGACTGGTTGTGAAGCCGCGTCCTGAGGGCCACCGGTCCAGTCGCAGCCCCACCCCTTCCATCGCCGCCGAGAACCCCACCACCTGGCAGAATGGCCACCACAGCAGCGAACACGCCCGCAACGGCAAGGAGCACGCAGCCCACAACCACCTGGATGCAGACAAAGTGACAGATGTAAGTATACATACTGTAGTCTTCTCTCTTCCGCTCCACCACATTACCCCCTCTAACTCTCTCACACACACACATGCACGCGCGCACACACGCACACGCACGCACGCACACACGCACACACACACACACACACACACACACACACACACACACACACACACACACACACACACACACACACACACACACACACACACACACACACACACACACGTCTCTTGGGCTTGACCTACTCTAACGTGTGTTCCTCCTTGCCTCCATCTAGCTGACTCTGATGTCTCTGACCCAGCCATTGTCTGTGTTGGTAGACCTGCTTGCCATTCATTTGTGCTTTGGTTCATGCGTTTGATTTGTTATTTTTTTGTTTTCTTTTGTTTTCTTCTTTTGTTTTTCCTGATCGACTCAGCCAAAGGTTTTTGACTTTCTGATTTTTCTTCTTCATAGGATTCAGTAGATATCAGACAACCAGATCTGTATGTGGTTGTCTTGCATTTTATCTACATTCTCATTGGGTGATGAGTATAAAGAAGAGAGTACTGTGAGTAGGTCCCCAAGCCAGTACCCTGAAATCATCAAGTGACTGTATGTTTAGTTTGCACCAGTAAAGCAATCAGTTTCATACAGTGCACAACTATTAACACAAAATACTACCCTAATGAGTATGGAACCCCTTTTATAGAGAATTAGGAAATTAAATGTAGACAGTGAACTCTCATTAATATTGGGATAGCAACCTTTATCATTGTGGAAAAAAATAGAGTAAATGAACAAAAATGTCAGACATTTTTGTAGTGGGCAGATATGTTTTGTAGATTATTGGTTTCAGTGAAAAAGTTTAGATGTCCTAGTTATGTTTTGAAGGCATTTGGGTTATTTTTCCATGAATAACAAGCAAATGCCTTGTGGTTTGTTGATGAGCAATATTACAGATGGTTTCTGTGCCTTGTCAAGGGCAAAGCAGACTTGAAAGGATAAATGATTCATTGCAGGTCTGGTCGCATCAATAAGAAAATACCCTTGAAAAACAATCACGCTGAGTGTTGGCACCAAATTAGATTTGACACATCAGTAGATTAAACAATTTTGTTGTGTCACAGGAATACAGAAGTAAGATGTAATTTGTGGGTAGGACTGTCAGAAATGGCTGAATTTATGAGACGCGCTGAGCCTCTAAGACAATGTGTAAAATTCATGCATTGATCTTTTGATTGGCCATTCTTTTTCAATAGCGTAACGATTTATCTTCGTCTTCGTCTTCGTCTTGTTGGTGTAAGATGAGGTCAGTTGGTGTGATATTTTGCCACATACTGAGTTGCCTAAAAGATGTTAAGATCCTCATTCAAATGTCTCTGTTCCCTCCCTGTTAACATCTGCCTACGTTGGGTTCACGAAAGGGTAAGATGCTTCATTTTTGTGAGATGAGAAGTGATCCTCAACATCCACAATTTCTAATCACAGGTGAACAAAAACTTCAAAGGTGACACGCTTTGACACAAAAAAATACACCATGGCTAACATCTGAATGTGCTCTTAACCATTCCTGGGACAATCCGTCTTTTTTTTTTACAGCTGCCCTGTTCTCAATAGAGATCATTAAAGGACCATGTCGGTGGGATAAGCCTGTGAGCCACAGGCCTTTTTCAATTGAATGTACACTTGGTTTTCTTTAGTAGTCTCGTGTGTCATTGCAGAGTATTGGATTGTAATTTGGGCAAACTCTGAGTCCGTTTGCATGAGCTCCTAATAGGAGGTCTCAACTGGTCCCTCCCTCTCTGTCTTTCGTGTACACACACACACACACACACACACACACACACACACACACACACACACACACACACACACACACACACACACACACACACACACACACACACACACACACACACACACACACACACACACACACACTGCTTGCTTTCATCCATCTCTGTTTAATTTCGTTTGCCTCTATTGGTTTCTTTGATTGACATCTTCCCCATAAATAAATGCCCAAACTTTTCTGTCTTGTTTGTATGAAAAGCACTCACAAATGCTTGGGAACTGGATCAAGTAGGTTAAAATGGGTATGTCTTATCATTAGTGTTTTAATTTTGTATTACTTGTCAATGCAGTTGTCTGAAAAGCACATGTTCTGCTCAGTAATACTGTACTATAGCTTCCCTCCCCCCAGCCGCCAGGTTATATGACACAGCCCCTCGCCCCTCTTTTTGCTCTTGATTCACTTCCTGTTTCATGTTATCTTGACCTGCATGTGGCCTCTAGGTGGCACTGTCACTTTTGCCAAACTTCTCCTTCTCCCCCTTACCTGCCGGTAAACTACCTCTCTCACAGTCACGTCCAGATATATGAAGAAACAGCCAGAGAGGTGTCATGAGTTAATGCGTTTGTTGAAAAAAAGGAGCTCACTGATTTAAACCAATCGGGTGCTTTGGGGATCTATGGATTTAGCTCTGATTGGTTCAAAGACAGTCTTTTTGATAAGTTACTACTAATCTCATATGTTCTGATTCATGAGTCCTCTCTTTCTGTGTGTCTTGCGGGTAGCCCCCCAATTCCCCAACCAAAATACAATGGGATCTCACCTATGCTGTGGTCTTAGTGGTACTTGGGGGTGGGTGGTGGGGTGTTTTGCGGGACCTTGCCAAATGCTAACCCTGCGTGTCACTTCCGGGTTCTTACCAGACTGTAGATCTTTTTTTTTGCAGTGGCTCAATGGCTAGCACATGTGCGGTTTCTTGGTGTTCCTCACTTTTTTTACTTCCACATCTCAGTGTCTCTCCTCTCGTTCCTGTCTGTAGTTGTTCTTGATTGCGGAAATGGATATTTTCTTTAAATACATATGCTCACATTTTACTGAGTGCTGTGCTTCAATATCAAAACTAAATAGGACAACACACAACAGTGACATTGGTATTTTAAAGGGACCCAAGCCATTTGGAATCTCATCTGATATTAATGAATTATGTTGTACATATGTAGTCTAAAACAGTACTTTCTAAAATGCTGTACATTTTAATTTAAGTACTGATGCTGACCTATAAATTAACAAATGCAAAACATGCACTGCTATTATGAAGTTAAACTGCTATATGTACAATTACAGTATGTGCGAAAACTTTAAGCGGTTTCTTTTGACGTACAGATATCTATATATACGTATGTCATGCTACACATACAGTACGTATATGAATACATTGCTACATGACTGACCTCAGCGTGGCCAGCAAAACGATCCTCCAAAATGTGCCTGGGGTCCCTTTTAAATGTGCTGACTCTAGCTCTCCATCTTAGCAGCAACTGCCCCCCCTCTCCTTCCCTCCTTCCTCCCCTTCCTTCCTTTCCTCCCTTCATTCATTCGTGTTGTGTGTGATTTCACTCCTCTATTGTCCTGACTTGCTTCTCTTTCACTTTCTTTCTCTCTCCCAATTTCTCTTGGTCATTTTGCTCTTTGAGTCTGCATGCCCTTGGCCTCTCACCTTTCTGAGTAGCGACTCCTCTCTTGTACTGTATGATGGTTCTCATTCTGTCATAAGATCCTCCCTCTAACTCCCTGCCCTCCTCCTCTCCCTTACCTCTCCCATTGGATACAACCGTGGGTGCATTTGTTCAAGCGAAAAACACAGTAAAGGATGTAGATTTGATCATTAGTTTTTATTCGTTTTTTATATTATTTCTTATTCAATAACCTCTCTCTCTCTTGCGAGACCTCTCTTTATTTATTTGTTTTTTTTATTCTTTATTTTTGTTTATTGATTAAAACTCCCTCCCCATTAGTGCTGTTTGTTGGTTTGCTCCCTTTATCCTTAGTGTCAGGAGGAGTATTTAGCATTGATACTAAAAGAAACTCATTGTCTTTTTTCCATTTCGCTGCGGAGAACTTTCCTTTCCTCTCTTTTTTGTTTCATTTGTTTCTTTTTGTTTGTTTTTTTGTTTTTTGTCTTTCCTTTTTTCCTTATTTTGTTGAAATTGCATACGTGTCTGATTGAAATGGAAGGTAGGTAATGCTCTGCCTACGCACGTGGTCTTTAATGCAGATGAGAATGTGAGAAGCACCCTAGCTTGACTTCAATGTTTCTCTCTATCTCTCTTTTTCCGTTTCATTTATTTATGCTTTTAAAAAAAACCCAGATTACACAATAATTGATTTGTATCAGTAGTCTCTCTCAAAAAATTCCGACTCCTTAAATCTTTTTATTTTTTTATTTTTTTTCGGGGAAAAAAACTCTCTTCCTCAACCTCCATGCTGAAGTGTCCAGCACACTACCCTTCTCTCAGGTCCATGTCTAACCACCTCCATGAATATCTCTCTCTCTTTCTTTCGCTCTCACTCTCGCTCCTGGTCTTTGTCTTTCTGTTGCGTTGAGTAGAATGCATCCATGTGTGTGCTACATTTTCTGTTCTTTGGTGAAATGGTACGTTCGTCCTATGAGTTCACCATGTTTTTGTTTTTATTTATTGTGTGTGAGGGCCGTCTTTATCTCCTGCCACCTGCATCAGGAAGTGTTGTGTTCCCTTAGTGCTGTAGTGCTGCTTTTTCTGATCTGAGTGGAGTTTCTTTGGGCAGAGAGGAAAACGTTTCTGTCATCGTCGTTTTTTTAGAAGTCCACAGAGCAGTACCAGGCTGTCTCACTTATCTCATCAGAGACGGTCAAGAAGAACTATGTGGTTTCAGACAATGTTTGGTCTGAAAATTCTCATATATGCGCTATTTTTGTTTCACAGTATATTATCTTTGAACAACAAGCAATTATGTCTATGAGTGTACGGGCTTAGCCAAGTTGGCCCTATATCGCTTTAGCGAAACTAGCTTGCAATGCTGCGTCTTATTTCACATTGAAAAGAAAAAACATGTACAGTTCTCTGGAGACTAATCTAGGTGATCAGAAATTGTATTGAGCATTTATTGAACATTTATTGAGCATTTATTGAGTATTTATTGAGTTGCTTACACAAGTATTGTTGAATCAGACGGTACAGTAACAAACGTCTTCAAACAGCAGCTTGTTATCGTCCAATGTCATAGTCATTAGGTCTAGACAATTGGCAAATACGTACCAACAAATAAGGAAAACCCTAGAACCTAGAAGATGAACAGCCATTTGCAGACAGTAGAGTCAGCTGTATTTTTCTCTAGGAAGTAAAAAAAAAAAACATTGATTATGTTCGCAGGGTAGTTACACAAAACATTTCTGCGAGCCATGAAAATTGTATGATGAAATCTTTCCGATGTGAGGGAAGGCAAATAGCATAAAATACAAGCCTGCGTCTGTCTACTCTGAATCCGCCAACAACTCATTAAACTGCCTCAGCAACACAATAACAGATTTCACCCAACTCATTAAAGAAAGTAGGGCACTGAAGCTAGCAGTTTTAAAGCAGTCATAGTGACTTTGTAGACAAGTAGGCTGTGTTGGATACAAGAAAGGCCTGGAAAAAAGTACCTGAAAATGCATACTTACAAATGTAGGTATGTATGATTTTTTTTTTGTCAGCGTTTCCCTGCACATTGCAACTTTTTTTCTTTAGTTTTCTGGTTTTTGTTTTTCTTTGATTTATTTCCATGCATTGTCTCATTGAATCACTGGCAGGGAAGGGTTTTGTGTCTTTTTCTCTTGCATTTTGTGACTCTAATGATGACCTTATGTTGCCCCACTTTTCCCTTTTCTTCATACCTTACCTACTAAAGGAGGGAATGCCACTTTATTGGTAAGTGGATGTTAACCAAAAAGGGAGTTAAACAGAGTAACCATTTAAAAAAATCAGAGGAAATGGGTCGCTGTTCACATCTCACAGCAATTTTCTGCAGGAAAAAAAAATCGACAAGCAGAAGTTACTCTTCAGTAAAAAGACGATTTGTTTTCTGATTCGACTGATTCTATTATTGTGGATCTTTATTTTGTTCCTTCCATTTCTGTGATGTTCTGTCAAGTCGTCTATTTTTTGCGTTGGTTTCACGTTTTGGTTTTTTTTAGCCATTTTCTAAAAATTGAAGACGTCCTCCTTTTCTACTCTACAAAAAAAAATCTCTATTGCTTTCTATCCTTCCTCTCTCTTCTCTTCGGCCTAAATTTGTTTCACAGTTTTACATTGTTTCCCTTCTTCCTCTTCTTATAATATTTCCTTTCGTTCTTTGGGGATTTTGATTTCCTTCGACTCATTATGGTTTTGCATGCCAAGTATTGCATGCGCTGCACCATAGAGAACTGTCTATAAGCCATACTGAGAAAATTAGATTTTTTTTTTTTCCTTTTTAGATATTTACCCTTTTTGGCAAATGCACCATAGCGCTTCCTCTCTGTGTCAAAGACATTCTAAGGCCCTTTCTCTTTCTTTTTTTTCTTTGTTTGTTTTTATTTTTTGGTTTTGTTCGTTATGGTTTTCTGCGCAGAAGCTCAAAGCATTGGCTGGCTGCTCGCCGAGCCTCCAGGCATGCCCGTCATCCTCATCACCCCAGCTGAAGGATGCCAAGGCCCCGGGAAGTGCTGTGGGTAAGAGTCCTGGAGGCCCACCCCACCATCACCACCACCACCACCATCATCACCATCACCAGGGGCCCATGGCGGGAGACACGCCTCACGGGAACAACCAGCAGCAGCAGCAGCAACCACAGGGCTCGGCCAAGCCCTCCACGGGGTCGTCACGGAGACGCAGGGGTCGCCACCGGACACACAGGAAGGCGTCCCATTCGCCGGGACACAGCTCCGACTCCGCCCACTCCCAGCACAACATGGCCGCCAAAGCCAAGAGCTCCCACCCAAAAAAGTAAGAACACCGACTGTACAGTACATGGCACTAGTGAAAGACTTTCATTTAAAGCCATAGATAAAGATAAATATTGATGAAATAGGCTACACTCTTTTTCTGTTACTATTTTACTACGCAGTACAGTAAAAGAGTAGAGTGTAGAGTAACTTTTATTAACTAAACTTTAAAGGACCAGTTCAGTCAATTTCAATATGCTGTTGTATTGCTCACGCTACACTTGACTTGTCAGTACCCGGTGATGCCACATTTTTCGGCTAAGCCCTTTGAGAGATATGAGCTATTCTAATGGGGGCAGCGTTTGTTTAAAAAAAAAATGTATTAACATAGGCCTACTCCAAATATTTTCCCATTAGTACCGCTGTTAGCTAGTTGTCTGCTGATGTTGTATAACCTTTCGGATGTTTTTGGGAATAAATAAAAATGTTTTTTTGAAATGTAAACAAAGCGCTGCCCCCATTACAATGACCAAGATCTCGGAAAAGGCTGAAGAAGAAAAAAAAAAACTCAGGTACTGACAAGTCTAGAGTAGTGTGAGCATTACAACTGCATGTTGAAATTGACTGAACTGGTCCTTTAACTTTAATTTAGCTAAAATATATCACAGCCTCAAATAAAACTTGCCCCTTATTGGTGAATATCACCCACTATCACACTTTTCCCCCAGTTTTGATTTCACTACATCCAGCTTCTGGTTGGCAGCCTAATGAGACACTTCATGTTTTACTCAATTTGCACACTGAAGATGGCACGTGCCGTCGTATCTATACAATTACAGTATATCACGAAAGTGAATACACCCCTTACAGTTTTTCAGATTTGTGAGTATATCTTTTCATAGGAAAGCATTACAGAAATTTCACTTTGACACAATGATTAGTGACCTTTTAACAACATATTTAACCGCTTAAATTTCTTGTTCACTCAGAAAAAAACTAAATAAAATTAATGTTTGAACATGTACTCACAAAAGTGAGTACACCCCAGATGAAAATCCGGTAGAGAAGGGGCTATGTTTGCTAGAATCGTCTCGAAATGAAACGAAATGAAAAGGGATGAAAAGGGAGGTCATCAGTGGGCGTCTCAAACTTTCTTTGCATTGAACTTTTACATTTTGAGTCTGCATCTGGCTTAAATAGATTGGTGTGAGATTTGAATGCAATCCTATGGAGAATATCATGATCTGCTTCAGTAGTCACAGTGCATGTTGACATGCATGTTTCTTTTAGGTGTATTTCAGATTACCAATGTTGACAGCATCCATGCATCCCCAAACCATGTCAGTCCCACTACCATGCTTGGCTTTTGATAGGATACACTTTTTTTGTAAAACTCACTTGTTTACCACCACACATCCTTGACACCATCTAAAGTATATTTGTTTATCTTGGTCTCTTCAGATCACACAACATGGTTCCAGTGATCCATATCCTTGGTCTGTTCATCTCTCTTGAGACCAAGATAAACAAATTTGCTTTAGATGGTGTCAAGCATGTGTGGTGGTAAACAAGTGAGTTTTACAAAAAAAAGTGTGTCCTCTCAATAGCCAAGCATGGTAGTGGGACTGACATGGTTTGGGGATGCATTGATGCTGTCAACATTGGTAATCTGAAATACACCTAAAAGAAACATGCATGTCAACATGCACTGTGACTACTGAAGCAGATCATGATATTCTCCATAGGATTGCATTCAAATCTCACACCAATCTATTTAAGCCAGATGCAGACTCAAAATGTAAAAGTTCAATGCAAAGAAAGGTTGAAACGCACACTGATGACCTCCCTTTTCATCCCTTTTCATTTTGTTTCATTTCGAGACGATTTGAGCCAACACAGCCCCTTCTCTACCGGATTTTAATCTGGGGTGTACTCACTTTTGTGAGTACATGTTCAAACATTAATGGCTGGATTATGTTTTTTTCGTAGTGAACAAGAAATTTAAATGGCTAAATAAGTTATTAAAAGTTCACTAATCATTGTGTCAAAGTGAAATTTCTGTAATGCTTTCCTATGAAAAGATATACTCACAAATCTGCAAAACCTGTGAGGGGTGTATTCACTTTTGTGATATACTGTAAATAACATTTTATGCAAGGTCCGTTTTGCAAATTGAGTTGGGCATTTGGGCCAGCATCGTCACAATCTATTTGAATAACACTTAACGTTCTGTTGCTCACAAATCTTAGAGATGCACAGCATGTCCTATTTGCTTTGTGCTGATTCACTGGTTCACCACACGGGTTCCCTTCCTGTTTTGCCAGAACAAAAGGGGCTCATTCGTCCAGGCGGCAGCACCGCGAACGTGCCCACCGCAGCTCGTCGCCATCTCCATCTCGGCACCGCAACGCATCGGGCCGCAAGAAGAGCAAGTCAGGAAGCAGCATGCGGCAGCGCAGCAGCTCCTGGAGTAGCCGGCATTCCTCCTCGCCCAGCGGCTCCCACGCCGCCAGCAAGGCATCGCCACATGCCCGACAGAACAACTCCAGGTAGACCGCTACATCACACTATTAGCAATTCAGATACCCGCCAACAAGGCCTCACCCCAGCCCTGACAAAATATGAGCATGGTACCTCATACTTAAACTTATCGCAACACGCTATGGTTATGATGATTTGAGAAAGGTAGAGGAGAAGATTGTGCACATCCCAGGAAAAGGTGCAGGACAAAGGCTGACTGTAGTTTTCTGGATTATGTTTCGACCCCAACAGTCCTCATCAGATTCTCCTGAGGTCGAAATGTAATCCAGCCGTGAAATAATAGAGGACAGCAAGAAGGACAGCAAGAAGGATTTTAAGTGTGCGGACTTCTCACTCCGAAAACTTTGAGATAGTTTAACACACAGTATCAGTAGATGCACTACCAGCAAGGCCTCGCCCCACACCTGACAGAGCTCCATGGTTACCTTAACGCTTCCTCAATTACTTTACATAACTTAAACAAACGCACCAGCAAGATCTGGCCTAACACCATGAGGAATGTCCTACAACATGTCCTATGACATTAACGCTGAATAAACCTTATTTTTCACCTTCTTCATGCGTTTTAGAAAATTTTTATAACAAATCCTTTTGTCTGTGTTGTGGGTGTACCTGTATGTAGACGGGTCATACCAGGGTCCTTCATCGTAGGTCCAAGGGCCCATCAACTCCGCTTGCGACTTATTATTCAACTTCTTCATGATGATCTTTGTACCAAATCCTTTTGTCAGTATTGAAGGTGTAGTATGTAGGCGGGGTATACCACGCCCCTGCACCATAGGTGCAAGGACCCGTCAATGCCGCTTGCGACTTCAATTAACCTTATCTTTTTCCATCAATCAGCCTACTATTCCTAGCATAGTTATTAGAGCTCTACCTCCACAAACACGCCTCACTGCGCCTCAGCTCTCACTTCTTGGCTGCAGATGGCTCATGTCTAATGAGCAACGTTCCCCTGCACCTGAAAATCATTTTGATGTAGGCCCAGCGAGGATCATTTTCAAATGATAATGAAGGCTGTTCTTGCTGTTTGGTGTGACCCACTTGTGTGTGCTCAGCACATTTGTAAGCATGTGCACTATAAAATATTTCAGACATGGCAGTAGCTTTGTTAATATGAAAAGCGCCTCAGACTGTTTCATTTTTTTAAAACGGTAGTTTCTCCCTTCAAAGAGCACTTTCATTACACGGTTGAACTTTACGAGCACTTTGAGATTTTTCTTAAAAAATAAGTCACCTTGTTGCCTCGGTGCGGAAAAAATGAACTCATATTTTGAGTAACTGGGTCATTGAGAGAGATTTGGCGGAGTTTTGGGACCCCTTAGCTTGAATGAATTTATGACACAGAAATCTCACGCTTACTCCACGGGTAGAAAGGACCTCTAGTAGTGTGGGTGTTCAACGGCCAATGTTTTGTTGCATTGCCATCCATGCATCCATCTAGTCCCCTTGACCTCATAATAAGCCTGCCGTCACCCCCTTTAGTGTGAAAACGTGAAAATAAAATGGGCTAGTGCTCCCATATTAGAAACTGAGAGCTCAGCTGCTTTCTTCTCAACACCTTCCCTAACCCATAGTAGTTCTCATAGTAGTTCACTTTGTCCTTTGTGGCATTTTTTTAGTGCAGGCTCCTGAGATTGAAATGCAAGCAGTGTCAATGACAAGTGCGCTCTCCAAATGTCGTGCTGCACCGTCTTGCACAGCACTGCTTAGCATTCCGTTCAGTTGCGACGTTACAATTGAAAATAAATTAGTCAATCTGAGTAATGCACAGAGGTTGAAAAAGCGCTGCGCCACGGGACATACCCAGGGACTACGGATGAAAATGAAAAATTATGCAAACCATGACATATTTACACTGTGTATTTCATACTAATATCTTTGAATATGCAATCACTATTAAATGAGATGAATACATTTAACATATTAGATATAAATCACTAAATAAGTCAAATTGGTGCCGTATATACATGCATTCAGCACAGTAAATACAGTACACATACATGCAATACATACTGTATACACTACATGCATGGATGCATACATACTTTGTACATACATACATACATACATTCATACTACATGCATGCATGCATTCATACATACATACATACATACATACATACATACATACATACATACATACATACATACACACATGCATACAGTACACACATGCATACATACGTACTACATATAGACAGACATACATACATACAAAATAAACCAATAAAAAAGCTGTAATACATTAATAAATAAACCTGTTTTTGCAGGGACAGGGACAGTGCGCACCATTCGGACGGTGAGCGATCACGACGGCGTTCGCGGAGCTACTCCCCGATCCGCAAGAGGAGGAGAGACTCCCCCAGCTTCATGGAGGCGCGCAGGATCACCAGGTGAGGAGACACTACACTCTACTCACTTCTCCTTGACAGGATCAACGCCCACATGCACGACATACTACATTACATTACACTTAGCCGACGCTTTTAATCAAAATGACTCACAGATACAGTACGTATTACAGGGTATTGGTTACTGTCCCTGTAGCAGTGTGGGGATAGGGGTCTTGCTCAAAGGGACCTCAGTCATGGAGGGAGGAAAGCAATGAGTGCGTTTACATGCAGTTCAGTATCCCGAATATGAGGCTTATCCCGGTTATGATCATATTCGGGATAAGGTGTTTATATGCGCACAGAACGTTATATCCCAGTCTACATTCTTGCCCGTTATAGAATTCTCTTCAAATGCGTGTAGCCTGGATACCAGCAACAGCGTTCCATGGGAAGCCCCTGTATTCGGCATCAGGTGTATACATGCGTCAGTATCCCGGCTTCTTTCGGAGACCTCCACCTAGCATATCCCGATTTCTCAGTATCCCGAATAAGGGCTTATTCGGGATACTGAAGTGTTTATATGCGCAAATGCAAATTCGGGATACTTAATATCCCGATCATATTCGGGATACTGAACTGCATGTATACGCACTCATTGGTAATGGTGGGGATCGAACCTGTGATCTACAGTCCAAAGCCCTAACCATTACACCATGGCTGCCCAAACATGCATGTACTGTATATGTTTGAAAGGAGAACCTCCGGAGACACTCAGATATAAATGTTTGAATTCTATTTAGAAAGGTGCAAAAACTGTCGTTTCTTGATCGAAGTCCGACCTAGGTTGTGAGGGACTGAAGCACTTAAACTTCAGCTGATATGTATTTATGGTCTACTCCAGTGTTTCCCAACCTTTTTTGTCTTGTGTACCCCCAAGCCTTTTCGTTGTGCCATGAGTACCCCCTAAGCCAAGTTCTATATCGCTTTCTCTATCCCAATGTAACTAATCTCAATATATTTGTTAAAATTACATTTTTCCAAGTACCCCCTGCAGTGTGCTCGCGTACCCCTAGTGGTACACGTACCCCTGGTTGGGAAACACTGGTCTACTCTGTTATGTTGATTTACTCTCAGACTTTGCAGAGAATGAGCACATACTGTATAGTACATAATATTGTGTCTTGCATGGAAATACTGTACATACGTATAGTACAGGCATGGAGGTTAACCAGATGACGATGTATTTGTTCAACACAACAGTCGTACACCTCTGAAGCTTTGCAGAGACACATACAAGTGAACAGATGGGATCTCTTATACAGCCATACACTCGCAAAACATACACACACACATTCTTCTTATTTCTGTCTGTCCCTATCACAATGTCTTTTATGATTGATTCCCCTACCTGTCTCTCTATTGGTTTCTCTCTCTTTCTCTTTCTCTTTCTCTTTCTCTCTCTCTCTCTCTCTCTCTCTCTCTCTCTCTCTCTCTCTCTCTCTCTCTCTCTCTCTCTCTCTCTCTCTCTCTCTCTCTCTCTCTCTTTCTCTCTGTCTCTCTCACTCTCATACACACACACACACACACACACACACACACACACACACACACACACACACACACACACAGAAAGATTTCCGCTGGTGGTAGTGAATTGCAGGCATGACGTCATGTGTTCACAGTTGAGCCTTGGCTCCCCTCTGGGCTCTCATGCAGCATAGATGTGCTGAGAATGTGTTTACGCCTTTGCTGCCGTGAAACCTGACTGCACACATGAGCCATCCCCATTCCCCATTCACTCGCCTTCAGATGCCAGCACCAGAGCAACACTGACCCCTACGGGCCAAGTTTGTCAATGCAATGATGTGAGAAAGTCGAGGGCCTGTTTGTCATCCAACAAGGTGCAAGCAATGTGAAACATTTTAAGATGTTTTTTTGTGAATATGTGTGTAACCCATTTCTTTTTTCATGAATATGTACCACAGCCATCAATGTCAAGTAGTCCTATTGCCTTTATGTTATACATTTGTATCTACATGTAGGGTAGGGTTGCCAACCATCCCTTGAAATACGGAATCATCCCGTATTTGTAAACAAAAGTACGGTTTCTGTATTGAGCAGAAATGGGACACGGGACGTTAAAATGCACAAAAATGCAGGAAATTACCTCTAAGAAACACAACATTTTCTGGGAAAGGATCCCCAGACCCCCGCCAAAACGAACTGTCCTGTATTTTATTCTTTAACAGTTGCCACCTAATGTAGGGTGTCAAAGTTCTATATTGATGTACTGCCTTGAGCTGATACTTACAGTAATCAGAGCCAAACACGGTTTTGAGTGGCTTGTTTTCTGCTCACTGTGACATGATAAACTCACAACACCATACTGTAGGTCATCATTTCTTGACCCTGGCTGGTTTGAAGAAAGGAAGGGTATTTTTTAACACCGGGGTTTTAAAGTCAGGGGAATTGTGTATTGGTTGATGTACTTAGAAAGGCTGGTGACATTTGTTATTATTATATATTGACTTTTTCTATCTACAGAGATGTAACTGTGTGTTATTTGGTGTGCTGACATTTCGATGGTGTGAGACATGGCGCTCACTCTCTCTCTCACTCATTCCTGCCGTCAAGGGTGCCAACAGGAAGACAACAGATGGAATGCCGCTGAGCTGAGCCACGAACTTACGAGGTTACCCTGGTAACTGTTGCTGTGCTGCAGGACTCTGTGAGCCGAGCGAGTGCTGCTGTCCTCCTGAATCTGCTTGCCCAAGCAGCTAATGCCCAGCTAGCCTCCCCTGAGTACTTGTACAGCTCGCCCGCCCTCTGTTTCTCTATCTCTCTTCCTTCATCTCTCTCTCTCTCTCTCTCTCTCTCTCTCTCTCTCTCTCTCTCTCTCTCTCTCTCTCTCTCTCTCTCTCTCTCTACCCCCTTTCTCTCTCTCTCTCTCTTTCTCTGTCTACCCCCCCCCTCTCTCTCTCTCTCTCTCTCTCTCTTTCTCTCTCTCTCGCTCTCTCTTTTCTACCTTTCTACCTCACTCTCTGCCTCTTTCATTTTCCCTCTCATTCTCTCACTCACTCTTCTCCGTCCTTGCACCTCGCCCTGTTTTCACTACATGATTGTATTTCTCATTCATTGTGTTCATAACACCTCTAGAGAATCTGTTGCCTATGTTCACTAATGGTGACACTGACAAATAATACAAATCACACAGGGTGCAATCTATCCTGGATTTCTGACTTCTAACAATGTCATGCTGCGGGGATGGGATCACGAGTCACTTTCCTATTGCACTGGATATGACGATAACACTGGTGTGTGTGTGTGTGTGTGTGTGTGTGTGTGTGTGTGTGTGTGTGTGTGTGTGTGTGTGTGTGGTAGTGTGTGTGTGTGTGTGTGTGTGTGTGTGTGTGTGTGTGTGTGTGTGTGTGTGTGTGTGTGTGTGTGTGTGTGTGTGTGTGTGTGTGTGTGTGTGAGTAGGAGTCTGCACAAGTGTGTTGCACAGGGGTGCTGTGTGTTTGTGTGTGCCACCGTTTGAGTGATAACCTCTCGCTTCAGTCACTAACCAAATGCTGCTAATCATCTTTTTCAGCTTTTACTTCAGCCTGACAACTAATTTCTTTCGCAAAGACACCAGCTACCATGTCCTCGCCTCCTTAATGACTGAACAAATTACCGTAAATTAAATTCCAAGGTGAACTGACATCCATTGGATTTTGACCTTGTAAAGTCCAAATCTTTCCAAGGTCTCAAACATTCTGGTTTAACATGCTGCTTTTTCAATGGTTAAATAACTGTATATTTTATCATTGTATGTATTATAATGAAATGGATATTATCAATTGAGGACATTTGTTCATTGATTAAGGAGGTGGTAAGGCTTTAAAAGTGTTCACCTTGCAAAATGATTGTCTAATTTTATCTGTATCTTTTGTCTCTATCCTCCCTTTCGCTTAACTTCTCTCCCTCACACTCTCTCCTTTCCTGCCTCCTCTCCTTTCCTCCACGCCCTCTATCATCTTTTCCTCCCTTTCTTTCTCTTCCTCCCTGACCCTTCTCTCCATCCCCCTCCTTTCCTTTCCTCCCTTCCATCTCTCATTCCTCCCATGCCCCCCTCCTCTCTGCTCCTCTCCCCGGTCCCCATATAGCGCCCGTAAGCGGCCCATCCCCTACTACCGCCCCAGCCCCTCCTCCTCCAGCTCGGGCAGCTCCCACAGCAGCTACAGCCGCAGCCGGAGCCGCAGCTACGACAGCTACAGCAGCTACAGTCGCAGCCGGAGCCGGACGCGCAGTCGCAGTCACAGCCGCAGCCGCAGTCGGAGCAGGAGCCACAGCAGGAGCCGCAGCCCCAGCCAGGCACACAGCTACTACAGCCGCAGCAGTTACGGCAGCCCCGGCTTCTGACCAGCAGCACCGCACGCAGAGGTGGAGGAGCAAGGGATGAAGGGGGAAAGGCAGGAAGGAGAGGGACAACTAGAGAGAAATAGGGAGTGGGAGAGCAAGAGAGGTGAATGAGTGACAGAGAGAGCTGAGAGAAAGAGAGAGACAAAGGGAGAGAGACAAATACAGAGTGGAAGAGCGAGGTGAGTGAGGGCTGAGACAGAGTGTGAGAGAAGATGAATCTTCTAATCTTCTTCTAAAGCAATGTTCTACATTTACCATTAATATTTATTTATTTATCTATTTATTGGTCATAGAGAGCAGAACTATTTTAAGGCCTTGGTGAAGGTGTTCCTGTCCCATTCTTAAATTCTTCGAACACCCACGGACCCTCTATCGAAACACACTATCCATCACCCCCTCCTCCTAAGGTCTACTGACCCCATGGGAGTCCTGTCAGGCCTAACCAAATGACAGAGACTGTTACTGAGACAGAAACTACCACTGGGGCAGAGTTAGCACCCAAAGCGGTGACAGAGGTTTTGGGGAAGAGTTACAGTAGCTGCACTAAAATCTTAGAATAATGCAACAGGCCTCGTAATCCACACACTAAATTATTCTCACTTGCTGCTGAAACAGAGTTGAGGAATTGTAACTCAGACTTGAACTGACTGTTTTACAACGAAAGCCCTGATTCCTTCACACATACCAAATGGATAGGTGACACACTGAAGCCCGGAACAAGTTCCAGGTCTTACTTTTTGTCGTACAATCAAGAGGAATAATATATAAATAATATATGATTTAATAATGAAATACATTCGCGAAGAATAGCACTGAATTCAGCAAGGGCAGGTAATCACCAAATAATTCTCCACTACTAGAGAAGCTCTATGTTCTAAGAGTTGCTTTTTTGTTTTCTCTTCACTCTGTGGCGATGGGATATTACTATGACAAGGAAAGAACTTGTTTGACTTCACTGGCACCTCCCAACAGCACCACTGACATGTGGTCTATGAAGGAAGGAAAAAACACTTGGATGGAGATCTTTTGGACGAAAAAAGGAGTATTTTTTAACACATGCAGAAGAAGTACTGACTTTGTCCGCCGCTTTGTACAGTATGCACCATCTGACTTGTACAGTGTGCAGCAAATACGCCACTCGACCTAATCTGTCTACAGAGACAGTGTTTTTTTTTAAAGGCTGGAGAACAAAAAAAAATCAAAAGTGTGTTCCTTTGGACTCTTCCTCACTGGGCTTCGCCTACTAAGATTCCTGGGAGAAATTGAAAAAAAAAATCTGGAAAGACTGCAGGGGGAAAAAAAGTAGAAAGAGGTGCCCCAAAGACTGTTGTTTATTTATCAAATATCCATCATGAACAAAAACACACAAACAAAAAAATCGAACAAGTAGATTTAGATCACGGACTGATTATTTATTATTAACTTTATTGAAAACGGTTTCTTTTTTTATTTTTCTTATGATTATTGATGAGAAATGTACCATACCCATGTGGTCTGATGGTGCATATGGTCTGCTTTTGAGAAACAGAATGGAACTGAACTGCAACGTTGAGGCTGTAAACTATGCACTGTATATTTCCTGTTATTTTGAAGGCTTTTTCTTGTGTATGTACTGGATAAGACACAGCATGATGCACCCGAGGTGAAACTGCCGCTGCTCCCGTGCAAAAAAAGTGATCGAAGAGCCCAGACAGTGTTAGCCACCTACTGTACCCCCCCAGGGGCCTGGACAAGCCTTCTCCCAGCAACAACTCCACTCAAACATCTGACTCTGACACTCAAACACAACCTACAGTAGAAATATGTTCTTTTGGACCACTGTATTATTCACCCTATTATCAGTCAGTTACACGGGTGCTACCGCGATGCTGGCATTGGAGCTCTCACCAGATTACCGGTTTTGTATTGGAGTCCATATACTTCAATAGCGACCATCGACCAGAGCTAGCAAACCAGAAGTTCTGTGAAAGCATTGAAACGATATGAAATGTCAGGGACTTAGTAAGGTGGATTCCTTTGCTGTGGTCCAACAAAGACTGTCCAACAAGACTGGCTTATAATACTTAATATAACATTGGGTGGTTACTGGAGAACCTATGGTTCCTGGTGGACCTGAACCAGATGCAGCTGGAGGACTTATTGTATGGTTCCTGGTTCTGGTTCCTGGTTCTGGTTCCAGCTGTGGTGAACTCTCGATGCTGTGGGCTGCTCTGCACACGCACCTGAGCAGCACACACGCCCCCACACATGGAACTCTCTGGCTGATACACATGCACTTCTGTGGGGCTGCCTTTGTTTTCCAGTCCATGTTTATTATTTATATCAGTTTATTTACAGTATGGCTTGTTTATTTATTGTTGTTTATTATTATTATTTATTTATGTATTTATGTATGTAATTTATTTATGTACCTATCTTATCTATTTATCGACCTTCATTTATTCACTGAAAGAATTCCACAATGTGAAGTGGTTTGTGTGTTTAAGCAGCAGACCAGTATGATGCTCACTGATGTTGCATCCATAAGCTTTTTTTTGTTTTTATATAACTTAACTCTTGCTTCCTTTATAATGCAAGTGAACTTAATTAAGGAAGGAAGGAGTTGGATAGGTGGAACGGTTAGGACATGCCTCTTTCCTTTCGGCATCCTCTGATTGGTTAGCATGGATGGATCTTGTGATTGGTTAGTTTGTAGACTCAAAAGGACAGACATGCTGTCATCAATGCATCCCTGTATCTCTGTGCAGACAGACAGCTGACTCTGGAGACGATCATGTTGAAACAGGTGACTCATTCACTCCGGAACTTTCTGATGGTGCTGGTTTTGTAGCAGCTGCTGCCACATATACGTTCTATGGCTGCTGCACAGTTTTAATTGATCCAAACAGATCACACCCTTGCCTAAACATAAAAGATAATGTGTGGGCTTGTCCAAGAGAATGATGTGTAGATTCAAGTAAGTTAATCAATGAGGAAGTATCAAAAGTCCACAACTAAATTTCTGTAGTTCCATCCCATGAGAGCCTGGTGTGAAAGCTGCTTAGGTTGCAGTTGCTATGGTTGGTCTTTGTTTTTGACTGCAGTTTTGAAGCCCTGCCTGCACACTGCTGTTCCTTGTCTGGTTTCCTGGCAACCAGCTTTTCCTGTGTATTTCACAGGTTCAGCAGCTTACGTACATACATGACAACGCTCACTGGCTCAGACAGTTACGCTAAGTTGTGATCTCTACGCACTGATTACAGGGAAATAACACAAAAACAAAATGGAACTGTAATCAGGGATTCCTTCCTCAGTCTTCCTACCTATCAGTCAGATACTCCTCTCTTGATTTTCCTGTGTTACACTGATGTAATGTAATACAATGCTCAACTTTGCATAATAAACATACAAATCTGTTCAGAAATGAAGTACCAAGCCCTACCCTTGGACTTGTATAAAACCTAATGGATGTAGTGTACTAGTTATTATTATACAGAACAATAAAGTATATAATAATGCTCAAATGCTTCTGCTTGTTTGTCGTTTTTTGTAATGTGTAATACCTGCGCCTTCCTCAGGGAGGCATTAGGGTCTCTTTTCAGTCAGCAATATTCAGTCAGCTTGTCATAATACTTCTAGATACTTCCACACACTTACTTCTAGGATCTGATTCCAGTCAGCAATATCCAGTGAGGGTGTCACGATTCTTCTGGAATCTAGAATGTTCCAGTGTTAAAATGACATAGGCCTATCTTTTTTGATTGCCCTGAGTTTTGAAATATGAGAATTAGTTTACAGTTTTTCTTGATTGTTTCCACACAATTTCTGATACTTCACACACAATTCTGAAAACACATCACACATTTCCCAACTCCTCTGACCAATGTCACTATACTATAAGCAGAATTCATTCTTTACACTCAAATTTCAGTTCTACAACACACTTTTCACAAAACACTTCACACAATTATCTGGATTTGGACACAATTTTCATGAAGAAAAGCGCTGGTTTTCTCATGGAACACACTGTCATTCATAATACTAAAATCAACTGCCATTCTATGTTCACTTCCTCATCACATGGACAAACTCTCTTCATGCCTGTTTACAATCTGAAATCATCTCCCCATAAGGACACACAAACATGAGTGGATGCAGTGAGAACACACATTTGTTTAGTTTTTGATCACTTTCATGTGGTTACCCAATATCTTACAGTAAATTAGTGCATTTTGTCAATGTCAGAAAAATATGTAAAATATATTTTTTGCCACACGTCTGTGTACTCTGAGTCTAAAAACAATATTACAGTAACCCTGCTCAGTAAATGGAACACTGAATAAGATAAGGTCTACTGTGTGTCAAACTGAGTATAGAGTTTTACCATATGCATATTAGTGTTCAATGGTTCATATGAGTGTGAATTAAAAGGATGCTTGTGTTTGTAATTTGAGAACAAAATTGCCTTTTTTAGAAGAGAGTACATCATTTCGAGACAAGACGGTCATTTTTCAGGGGTAGTGAGGGGTTTTGCCCATTGTGGGTGAGTTTTCTGGATTTGTGTGTAGAGTTCTGAGAATTCGAGAAATTATTCCAGAAATCATAAGCAATCGAGAAAAACTGTAATAAGAACTCTTAAAATATTAAGGTAACATTTCATGGTATGTATATGCGTCTGTATGCATGCATTAGTACTATCATTTAAGTGTGTGTGTGTGTGTGTGTACATTTGTACGTTTGTGTGTGTCTCTATGTGTCTATTTGATCTTCAACTTCAACATTGAATGCATGTGCATGTATGTGTGTGTTTGTTTCTGTTGGATAGTAAGCCTGTGTGAGGGTATTGGCTGATGGTGGGCACTGGTGTGGTGTGGTGTTGTGTTGGGCATGGTGCCATGCTCCTTTGCTCTGGCCCCGGGCCCTGGTGCCCTGTCCCTGTCCCTGTCCCTGGCTGTCATCCCTCATCTCCGATTGCCTGACATGGGGGGGATAATGACACTGTCCAGCGCCCCTGCCATTCTCATGCCCATGGCAAGGCTTGCTCAGCAGCACACACATACACACACACTGTATACGATGCACATGCACAAGACACACATACATACACATGCATACTATACCGTACACACACACACACACACACACATATCCATTCTCTACAGTACACACACCACACCCTCTCTCTCATCTTCTCTCCGCTCTCGTCCAGTTATATACATGTATATGGTAATTGGAATTGCACAGAGGCTCAGTGAAACACACGGCTATGTGACAGTAGCTATAGCAGTGTCAGCAACCTTGTGCTCATCAGCAGAAAGTACATGGGATGAAAGGACATTGGAGACATGGTGTACTTTTAAGAATACATCTATATATGCATATCATGGTATTCTGGTTTTAACAGTATTTCACAATGTGCTCAAATGCATTTGCTCAAAAGTACTCATAAGACACACAATCCTTTATTGTCACGCTGTGAACTTTTCTCAAAAGACGTTTCAGCACAGAAACAATCAAAATCCTCATTTTTAAAAATGAAATTTTGCTTATTATTTTTTTAACATTACATTTATAAACTGTTACACAATTCAATTAGGTCTATTAATTACTGAGAAAACAACTGTATATGCCTTGTTAACAACTGTTACAACAGTTGTGTAAGTACTAAGTATGGCATTATTTCAGGGCATGCAGCATCTGTGGTTTTATCTCATGATATGCAGAAGACAAACATGCAACATATGGTTTAGGTATGCCATATGAGAACAAGTGGGCATCTATGTGCCAGTCTAGCAGGGGGGCTGACCAAACCAATTCATCTGTCTGGACGCCATGACGTTTAAGAATTCACCCGGGCTTATGACTTCCAGCAGCTGTCCACACTCTCTGCCCATACCACTCCTCACAAATGACGGGACGTATGGCGTTGCAGGGAAGCCGACAAGTGGGGGTGCATAGGGTTGTCCTGGGCCCAGGGAGAAGGGGGCCCCAGAACTGGGTCCTTATGACATTGTGTGTAGTGGGTTTGTGGCCCTTTCAGACGACTTTGTCCCAGGCCCGGCCAAAGCTGTCAGTGACCCTAGATGTACTGTACATGTACTGTAAGATAGCGTCCGCAGAGACATGCATTCATTTCAAAGCGTTCACCCATATGCGTGCACTTGCCACTCCTGTCTTTCAGTGCCGGTCTCCAATAATGTAGGCCTAAATGCATTTGAAATCACCAGGGGATGAACAGGTTTCACTCCATTTGTTGGTGTTACGCAAGGACTGTCTGAATGGTGCGAGAGCTTCCATTCACTTTGTATGAGCCTTCCCAAAGTTCAGATGTGAACTATCTTCTGTATTGGTCATCTCATTAGTCATTCAAAGTTGTCATTGAAAGTCTGATCTTTGGAATCTTTCCCATTGTTGTGTTAGTGTTGAGTTATTGTGGACAATTCTTGTTACCGTGATGGGAGTATCATTTCTTTATTGGCATGGTTGTTGCATCATTCATTTGAGACATGAAAGTCATATTTTCCTACCGTAATCTTGTGTGCAAAAGGAGACGCTTTAGCTAAGGCAACACTTCAAACCGCTGCAGGATTCAGCAGGCAAAAACGGTCTCTTTTAAAAAATGGCCTTTTCATAAAACCGGTGGAAAACACAGGTTAATAGTTACCATAATTCCATAAATTGCTCAATAATAATACTCACTTATATGGATAATAAATGTATTTACTATTCTTGTGAATCTGATATTAACATGTTTCAATTTTAGTAAATACTGTTTGTCTTTTGGAACATGGGGGATGGGGGTCGCGAAAATATGCCTATGGCCAACAGGGGGTCCCACCAGAATAGTTTTGGAACCACTGATGCATTATATACTGCACATTGTATATCATATTCATGCAGTGTATATATCACCCTGTCACCTGTCCTGCACACTGAGATGGGATGTGCACAAATGAAACGTGTCCCACTCTCTCTGAAGTAGAGAGGCCAGCAACATCACTCCAAGGCTTGATATGCCAGTCGAGTGCCAGAGCAGCCAAAGATACAAGTCCATTATCACAGCCGTGCTAAAATCCCGACACATATATGATGTTGACATGCCGTGCTGCCCACATGATGTCACAGGCGGTGGCTATATGCCACATGCATGGAGTCCAATTATGCTGACTTGGCCCACCTTCATCACAAACAGCTTCTTCTTACATTCCTCTTCTCTCCTATAATGTTGGGGGAGAGAGGGGGTTGAGGAGGTGGTGGCAGTGGGATTACAATTGAGGGGAGGAGGAGAGGGTTGGTCATTAAGATGGCTAGGCTAACAGGTAGCTGTGGGCAACCCCGGAAGGCAAATTGTGCAACAAAATGACATAGCACTGATTCTTGAAAGTTTGGCAAAAACATGTCCCTGCAGTAAAATATTAATTCTGTTGAAAATCAACTAAATTTTCACAAACAAAATGAACCCAGGTAATGGCCAAGGGGTCTGTCACACGAATACACAGTTGTTTGAAATATTTAAGTGCAATTTTATTACTTTTCATGGCTATAAACCTGTCCACACCCTGTAAACACGCCTGTCCCAAGGACTGGCATCATCATTTCAATTGACTTAAAATACAAAAATCACTAACAGAATTGAACAATATCACCATGATGTGGAAGACCATATTAAAGTGGTTCTACAGATGTGCACATAGTGGATGTAAAACAATATTTACTATTATTTACTGATTGCTCAAAATGTGTCCACCATATTGGTCACCACCGTCAGATTTTTTCTAAAAGACAATAAAATCAGGTATGTACAAGGTAATTTTCATTACTGAGGACCCCTTTTCAAACCTTTAGCTCTACTGCCTACTTCACCATCACTGACTGACGCTCCTGTAAGTTTATTATTTTGTCCTCAATTTGTTAATTTGTTTGGACACTGGTACTGTCCCAACCATAAACTGTCAACACCGTCGGGGGTTTTAATAGCATTGTATTACATTAATGTTAATAAATATATTTTTTTTCAGAAAAGGTATGAAGCACCCAAGAAACAGAGCGAAAATGAAATGGCTAATGTTAACAAACAATGCATAATATTTAAAAGAGTGTTTTTTTGTCTCACACCGTCAGATGTCACCACTGTCAGATTTTGTTCTGCTCATCATGTTGTTCCATATTTTACTAAATTGTGCTGGTTAATGAAACATTACTAGGCATGTTAGTAATAATTCTGATCCAAAATGATACTCTAGCCACCACTGAGGTGCATTTGGATGTTTTTTTGTCAGAAAACCTGACGGTGGTGACATCTGATGGAGTTCACCAAAAAACACATGTTTTAAGTGTTTTTGACATGTTTTAAGAATATGCATACAATAAGTATCTACAGTTATGTTGAATTGTTAAAGTAATTCACTTTAATACAGTAAACATGTGTTTTTTACTTCTAATTCTTTCTGCCGCTGTTGGCAAA
Organism: Engraulis encrasicolus; assembly: GCF_034702125.1. Classification (NCBI taxonomy): domain Eukaryota; kingdom Metazoa; phylum Chordata; class Actinopteri; order Clupeiformes; family Engraulidae; genus Engraulis; species Engraulis encrasicolus. The sequence continues at coordinate 40,709,209 of NC_085863.1, forward strand.
ACAAGAAAGAGCCCATTTTATGAAAAATGTTAAACATGGGGAGCTTGGCCAATGCATTCACTGCACAGCCAAGACCTACATCTATGATAATACACCTCTATATTTTGGATTTGAACAACTTAAAAGCTGTTTTTACCACATTTTCAACAACCAGTGGCTTACTTCCTAGATAATCTACTAATGAAGTAAAAGCACATGCTCATACTGTGCACACACAAAAATAAAGTGTTTATGCAAGATGCCATTGACTTGAGAGGGCTATTTATTTTGCTAAATGCAAGTCCTAATTAGGCCACTTTCACCACTCTTAGATTACTGTCACCACCGTCAGTTCTTAAGTCACCACCGTAAGAAGGAGTTTTGGACATTTTAAAGGAATGTGCTTACAACATTTTCCTTAGGAGTTGTTGAAATATCAAAGTAATAGCCAATTTAAGCCTACACGAATATTTGTGAAATTACAAAAAATTGTTTGTTCTATTTAGGCGTTAAGTAAGCATCGTATGACGGTACATATTTTAAAATTAGAACACATGAAACAGTATTAAAATAGAACAAAAGTGAATTTTCAACATTTAAAGGCATATGTGTGAACCAAAAAATACACATAATCACTTAAAAACTTCAGATACATATGCAACCAAATCAATACAATTTTAATAACTTTTAATTGTGTCTGACGGTGTTGACAAAAAACAAGGTATGATCGGGGAAAAGCCTGATTTCTGAAAAAAATACATAATGGGGAGATTGGCCTTGTGCATTTCCGAAAAGCCAAGACCTTAGTCTACGAGGATATACCATATAATTTTGTAATTCACTTTGTTTTTTTCTGTCAACATTACAACCTGTTTTAGCCACTTTCTCAAGAATCAGTGATAGACAGTGTCATAATTACGGGCTCGGAATTAAGGATAACATGTCTGCCAACTGTGGAGAGGGGCAATAAGATTTCAAACTAAACTTGACACTCCAGATGAATTTTCAATATCACATCTTGTCACAATTTTGACCTCAATCAGGGGGAACCATGGCATGTGGTGGCCCCTAGGCTTGGTGTTCCCAGTGGTGGCCCACTGGGAACACTGATGAAGGGCTAGACCCGAAACGTTTGTCCCCTGTCTGTCGGTTTTATTTACATTTTTTCGGCTTTGTTTAATACATTTTTTGATTCTGCATCCAGCTCCAGTGTGCGACTCCTTTCTTCCCTTTATTAGGCCCCAAGGCTTCAGCCATATCTGGCCTGTGCATTAATCCGGCCCAGTTGGTCAGAGGGTATTGGGCAACTGTGCTGGGGTCGGGCCTTCTATTGGATTCCATTCTAGAGTCTGCGCTGGACCGCGAATAGACACTCTGGTCACTTCTAAAAATATCTGGAGGGGAGGGGGAATCAGGAGGCGGGAGGAAGACCGGGCTGGCTAGAGGGGTGATTCAGGGGGGTGTGTCATGAGAGAGGGGAGAGCCGGAGAGAGCGGTGTATAAAAGTGTCCCGTGGAGAAACAGTCAGTACCCTTCCAGCGAAGTTTGAGCGAGACCAGGCACTCCTCTCTCTCTTCTCTTCTCTTCTCTTCTCTACACGCTCTCACCAACCCACCCATAGCCATGGAGAGGCGCATTCCCTTCAGCTTCCTCCGCACCCCCAGCTGGGACCCCTTCCGCGACTGGTACCAGGGCAGCCGCCTCTTCGACCAGTCCTTCGGCATGCCCACGCTGGCCGAGGACTTTGCCAACTTCCCCAGCACCCACTGGCCCGGCTACATCCGCCAGGGCATGCCCACCATGCCCGGCATGCCCGGCGCCGAGATGCCCGTCTCTCCTCTCATGGCGCCCACCGCCCAGATGCCCATGATGGCCTCCCCGATGGCCGCTGGACCTTCCCCTGCCTACGCCCGCGCCCTCTCCAGGCAGCTCAGCTCCGGTATGTCCGAGATCAAGCAGTCCGGGGAGAGCTGGAAGGTCAGCCTGGACGTCAACCACTTTGCCCCCGAGGAGATCGTGGTCAAGACCAAGGACGGCGTGGTGGAGATCACAGGTGAGAATGTAGCCTCTTTGTGCAGATGGGCCCGCCGGCGGGCCTGTTCACTCATTGCTGAAAACACTCGATTACATCATAACAACATTGAGCCTTAAGTAAGAGATAAAGACTCTTATCATTACAATTTTGGTGACCATAAAGTTAATATTTATTAGGCTCTGTGCAACTGTGAAAATTAAAGTAACACTATGTAGATATTTCACCCTATAGTTGTTGAGTTCTGTTGAGTTCTGTTGAGTTGAGTTCTTAGTCATATAGAACTATTGAGAGATGGGATCTTTCCTCTCAACTTAGGATGGAAGTGGAATTGTCACAGAGAGAACTGCAGATACTCCCTGTCCATTCATACATACAGTACATCATATAAAGGCAGTTTTTCCCTCTTTAGACCTACAGGTAGGAGGCAGTTTTGTCACAAATGTTCACTCAGAACAATTGTTGAGAGATGGGGCCGCTCCTCCTCACTTACTTACTGCAGTCGTAGCCACACGGTGAATGGCTTAGCTCTCACCCTAGCCTGTTACGACTTGAAGTCATAAATGAAATAATTTTGGAAACATTATTTTTAGACTCAAAGAAATGACTTGGTGCTCCATTGCACTTTTACAACGTCCACTCTCTAAATAGATTAGGAATGCCGCCATTGATGCCCTCGGTGGCTACTTTGTTTGGTAATATGACACTGCAGGAGGTGAGGAGCTGATATTACTGCCTAGGGCCTCATATGGAACCAGAGACAGGATGTATGGATGTCATTGTATTCAGTGGTTTAGTCTACGTAGAACGCGGGTATACAGAGTATACCCACTTCTAAATTTCAGGGATTTCCGTATACCCACTTAAAATTGATTGATCCATTATTTTGAATGGCACAAATATATACAGTGTACCCACTTCAAAAAATGCTCCAATATACAGTATACCCACCATAAAAAGTAGACTACACCACTGATTGTGTTGTATGCACTGTTATTGTTGTATTGTCTGTCACAGTGCTTCCAGCAGTAATGAGATGCAAGTGTGGACTGAAGCTACACATTTGTAACTTGATTTTATTTTATAGATTTGTCACTGAAAGTATTCACTGACATTCTTGCACACACCACAAAACTGTCAGGATTTCTCAGCATCTTGCCAATGCTCTGGAATCATTTTACAGGGAGTTAGTTAGCAGACAAACAGATAATGCAACAAAGAGACAATCAGACAAATCTGACAAATCTGTTTCACACTGACAAAGCACAATAACTGTTAAGGAGTTTACAATGTATTCATTTAAACAAAGTAAATACCCTATTTTGTGTCCAGGCAGATAAATGCTAAAGAAATACAGAACACACACACACACACACACACACACACACACACACACACACACACACACACACACACACACACACACACACACACACACACACACACACACACACACACACACACACACACACACACACACACACAAAACACAGACCCAGACCCACCCGCAAAAACTCCCTCCCTCACACACAAGGCATTAGTTCAGAGAATGTTCCCAGTGGTGTGAAGGCAGGGAGGGGAAATGTTTGGACCAGAGCCTGGGTCATGATAATACCTCACAGATTCCTGAGGCATTATACAGTTGAGGACGATATTATTAGCCCCCCTCCTGAAATTAGACATATCTCTTCATTGATCATTGAGAATGATCATTATTAATAAATGTGTGTTATTCTGGAAACAAATACACCATGGAGATAGTATACAATAAGTTAAATTTGGACTTTTCCATTTTCACAATGAGTTTAAACCAAAAAGTGTAAAAATGGCAAGGACAAAATTATTAGCCCCCTTATCATTAATAGTCAATACAGTGCCATTTATGAACAAAAATTGACACCAGGCACTTTGATTAGTTGTTAACTATGTTGGTACATGTCCTACCAGGGATTTTGGCCCATTTTTTTCATCGCAAATAGTTAAGCTGGTCCAAATGGCATGCATGTTGAGGATGGACATTCATTTTCAGCACTCTTCAAATACTATCTAAAGGATTGAGGTCTGAACCACTCCATGACCATGGTTTTAGTATCCTTGAAGAACATTTGAACTATTTTGGATGCACATTTTGGGTTATTATCTTATTGACAGATCCAGTGAAGATCTTAGCTCCCTCTACGAGCATATTTTTGCAAGGTCACTTTCCACATTCTATCATAATTTTCAAGTCAAGTCAAGTCAAGTAGGTTTTATTGTCAATTTCTTTACATGCACTGGTCATACAAAGAATTTGAAATTACATTTCTTGCTTTCCCATACAGACATAGACTAATTAAGGTAAGGACATAGACAGTATAGACATAGACAGTACTTATACATGGACTTAAGACAGTATGGACATAGACAGTGCTCATACATTTAAAGTGCAAGACTGGACAACAGAAGACTTGTAGAGGACATACATTAAGAGGTATTTGTTGTGTTTTTGTGCTTTTCCTAAAAAAAAAAAAAAAAATAATAATAATAATAATAATAATTTTCAGTTTTTATGGTGCTGTACACCCAAACAAGGTTTCCTGTGACTGAGGCGGCCACAGAATGATGCACCCACCACCATGTTTAATTGTGGAAACCATTTTATAACGATTCAAGGCCTATCCCTTTCTTCACCTGACAGAAGCAGAATTCATGCATCAAAGCAGGTGCAATTGAATATCATCAGATGAAAGCAGAGATGTTCAAAACTCATTTTTGACTTTCAAATGTTCACAGGCAAAGCCCAATAACACTCTGATATGCACTGCCTTTAGTAAAGGGGTTCTTCTGTGATGATGGCCCCAAAGCCCAATATGATGACAAGCCCTAACAACTGTCTTTCTTGTTGAGGGAAAAACTCCAGGTGAGGCCAGGTCAATAACAATCATCTAGACAGGTGTCCAATGCTTCTTTGGTCTAATGGGGCCAAGCAGTTTCCACAGTTACACATAGTGGTGGGGCATCAAGTTTAGTCTGTTATTCAGCCTCAGACACAGGGAGTCTGGGTCTGAATCTGGATTGCTGGGTCTTCCAACAACATTGTAACCCAAAGCATACATTTAGATTAGTTCAGAGGTTCTTCAAGGACACTAAAACCATGATATTGGAATCACCCGCTCATAGTCCAGTCCTCAATCCCACTGAGAGTCTGTGGTTAATGTCTATGCTCAGCATCCATGCGATTTGGACCAGCTAGAACACTTTGCAGTGAAGAAATGGGCCAAAATCCCTAGTGGGGCATGTGCCAACCTAGGTAGCAACTTATCAGAGCCTGTTGTCAGTTTTGGTTCATAAATGGCGCCATATTGACTATTAATGATCAGGGGGCTAGTAATTTTGTCCTTGTCATTTTTGCCCTTTTTTGTTTAAACTCATCGTAACAATAGAAAAATCCAAATTCAACTCATTGAACATTATCTCCATCAGTGTATTTGTTTCCAGAATAACAGAAACGGTCAATAATGGTCATTCTTATTGAGAAATCAAGAGAAATCTCTAATTTCAGGAGGGGGACTAATAATATCGTCCTCAACTGTACAACCCTTCAGGCCTCCACAAATCACGCTGCCTTTAGGAACCCTGTTTGCGTCAGTAGGCAGCTCCCACAAACTACACTGCAAGAGCTGAATGAGCCTGTGACTATAACTGTTCTTTAGAGTCAAGTTCATAGTCACACACACCAGAACGAGTTTGAGTATTGTGCTAGAATTAGCATTAGTAGTAGTAGTAGAAGTAATAGTAGTAGTAGTAGTAGGCGTAGTAGTAGAGTTTTTACCCTTCTGATATCAATCAATCAATCAATCAGTCAAAATTACATAGCACATTATCATACATAATACATAATTATCATAGCACAATGTGCTAAAGACAAAATAGAAGAAAAAGAAACTGTATTGTGTTATAGATAGTAGTCGATAATTAACTATCACCAAAGGCAGATGAGAATAAAGCTGTTTTCATTTTCTTTTTAAAACAAGATACTGTTGGGGCAGTTCTAATTTGGACAGGAAGTTGGTTCCAGGATTTTGCAGCATAATGACAAAATGCCATTTCACTCAGTCTAGATTTTGACTCTAGGCACAACCAGTGGAGGATATTTTGAAGACCTTGTAAGACATGATATTGCTCCGGCACATTTACAATATATTTAGGGTCTAAGCCACTAAGTGACTGGTAGCCAGTGCAATGACCTAAGTACTGGAGTGATGTGGTATGTGATTTGGCCAGAATCACAATAACCAAGTCATATTGTATTACTAAAGACTCTGCATAATGCCATGGTGGCATAGTAATTAGGTAGTAAAGACATCTCAATTTCTAGTGTTTAGTTTTCAGTGTTCCACTGGAAGTGAATGGTGCACAGTGTGAGGCGACATTGTTTCTTCTGTTGAGACAACACTCAGCAGCACAGATTGAGTGTTGCTACTGAGACATTCGCTCCATATGAGCTGAAGTGCCAATGGGGCGGCAGCCTGACATTGGCAGGAACACTGTGGGATGTCAAACTGCTATCTTTCAAGAAGGCCTTCGGTTAATACACAAGGGAAACCAAAAGCATGTGTGTGCCCATTTGATACCCTCCTTAAGCTTGCTTGGCTGTCTGCTGAACATCTCCCAGAGGGGAGGGAGACAAGGACGCCCACTGCCCGCTATCCTGCTCTGCCTTGCTCTGTTTCCTCCTCTCGTTATCGAGCCGTCGCCAAAACAAATAGAGGGGGCACTGACACTGTTCCACCACAGCCAGCAGGATTTATGGGGGAGTCGCGCCGCAATGCGAGAGAGAGAGCTACAGCAGGGCCACAGCACATGCACAGGGCTGTTTCAAGGTATAAGGGGGCCCTAGGCAAAAATGTACTTGGGGTCCCTTTTTTCTCTTCAAATTATTGGAGAAACCCCCCAAGAGAGAATTTGATAGCAGTATCATTGCACTTTTCAGTTATTAAATTTAGGGAGGTTTTACCTCACTCACAAAGTTGTGACTGCTGTCATTTGAATTCAAGTACATAACCAGTCTTTTCCATTGGGCCCCTTTCACCTGGGGGGCCTAGGCAATTGCCTAGTTTGCTTGCATGGTTGTGAAAGACCAGCACATGCCATGAGGCAGCGCTGTGACAGAATGCAGACGCACCAGTCAGTTGTCACTTGCATGGAGGATCGCACTTAACGTATAGCCTCCAGTGCCCCTACGGTGTCTACTGTCTACATTATCAGCGGAGTGGAAAATAATGAGTGCACTCAGACAGGCCTTGCGAACCAAAGATTTTCCAGTTTATTTTAGGGATGCAGGCACCAAACAGCTATCGGAGGCAGGGTCAATACTATCCACCGAGATAACCACTCCTATGGTTATCTACTGTATGGTACAGCATAGCCTATTTTACAGTAGTGGAAAAAATGCACACAGGGCTCCAGGGGAAAACACTGATAGAGTCTCCATACAGCCTTCCAAGCTCACAATAGGGCCCCCACCATCAATACAAGAGGATGTCTCTTGTAAATTGCATGTCCTTAGACTCAGAGGTTTTAAAGGATACATGCCTATGCCTGCCACAAGTATTGTTCATAAGTCTTAATGCAGAAGGTTCAGAACAAACAACAGTTTGTTTCAATCGTTGGTAAAATACTGTGAACTCAAAATTCTGTTTGTCACCCCTTTTGCTATCAGCCACCAGACCCCAAAATTGAAATGACTCTGAATCCTGCCATCAACCTTATTGTGTTGGAAATAAAGAATTATGTATCTCTCCAGCTCAAAACATCTCAGATGATCATTTAGGGGGTGACTGGGGTTTATTTCAGGTCTTCTCATTGCAGCTCTTGAAAGCTTGTAGCTCCTGTCTCACAGAAGAGACCAATATGGAAAGGGGATCCAGGGACAGGGCACATTGTTTACATTAGTGGTTGGTTCCCAAACTTTTTCTTCCGGGACCCCATTTTGGCCCTAAGTATATTTAGTATAAATATACCCCACGCATCCCCCCATATTCCAAACAGCAAACACTAGTTTTTGTTTTTCTCCATTAATATTGCTAAATTAGAAGTTCAGATTAACAAGAAAGCCATATTGTGTGTGCTGTTACTAACCAATTTATGGAATTATGGTAACTACCAACCTGTGTTTTCCCCTGCTATTAACTCCCTTCTTTCTGCGAACGTCCTGCAGTACCTCCACGACCCCCAGTTTGGGTTTGGGAGCCACTAGTTTACATGTCTGCTGTCGTAAGGCTTTAGCTGTCCACTAGCACCTCATTGTGGGCTGATCCACCTGTCGTAATATGAACAGATGGCCGCTCCATGCTGCTGCTTCTGGCTGACCTCTGGGTGTGTGTTTGTGTGTCCTTGACAGGAAAGCATGAGGAGAGGAGGGATGAGCACGGCTACATTTCCAGATGCTTCACCAGGAAGTACACGTAAGTGTGCAGTGCTGCATTATTACAATGAACCTACTGTTACCATAAACACTGTAACCTGCTACAACATGGCCCCTGTTACAAATAAGCTGTGTTACCTAAGATGCAAACACCAAGTTGTAATGTATTACTAAAGGCGCTGTGTAATGTCGTAGCAGTGTAGTACTAGTTAGTCAATGACTATTACCAGAGATGGTATCTAAGGACTATTTAGCAGCCATCTCTGCTATTACAGCATTCCAGTGGAGCGGTGCACATGATGGGGATGCTGTGTACTGTAGATGACCAGCCATATGAATAAGAGATATGAAGAGCTTCAGAACATACAGTAACCTGGCTCTCTCCAGATGAATGGGGTACCAATTCTGTCCACCCTCCTTGGCGAAGTGCCCTTGAGCAAGGCACCTAACCCCACATTGCTCCAGGGACTATAACCCTTACCCTGTAATGACTGTAAGTGGTTTTGGATAAAAAGTGTCAGCTAAGTGTAATGTAATATAATAATAGTTGTTATCTTCTGATCATCCTTCCTGTCATTGAGGAGGTAGGCCTATCTTGATGGCAGAGCTACATTCCACACTTCAGATCTGTGCAAAAAAAGGGCCACCTAACCTGATGAAGGTTAAAACGCTGAAAGCTTGCAGTGAAGATTTTGCACAGATCGGAAGTGTGCATATTTTTGCCCTTTTTACTTGGAAGTTTCAACCATATCCTGCACCTTCACAACAGATGAGCATTCACCCTTGACTAAAATACATTATAGTCCATAAATGGTCTTAGGCCTAGAGCAAAAGCACTAAGGCAGACAGCTCATTGTTCCTCCCCTCTGCCTTGAAGTGAGCTCATGTCTTGAGTGTCTGTGTGAGGAGAGGGGGCTGTTACATAACAGAGGGTGGACTCTTCCTGTGGAGCTCTATACAGTGTTGCTGTTACTCTCCGTGCCAAAGTTTAGGCATGGCTATTGTGTGATGCTCTTTGAAAAATCATGTGTTGTTTTTCTATTGTTTGATGCTATATTTTGTGACTTTCAAGGGTGAGAGCACTTTTATTGTGACTATATTGTGCAAAACTAGTGACAGTTAAACTAAACAACATTCAAACAGTTAAATTCAGATTAATTACCCAAGAGTATGCATAGTTGTTATTAACAAACAGATATTGTGTGTATAGACTATTCTTGATGGTATCAACAAAGATTGTCTTGGTCGTAACCTTTTCACCATCTCTGGTACCAGTCCAATATATTTGCCCAACACAACTCTCCGTCATTCTTTTATTTTGTGGTCAAGTGGTCTGACACAGCTTCACGAGTGTCAGCCAATAAATTAGTCCCTGGGCAGGCTGTCAAACATTCATACCTGTCAACACATTACAAGCAAGGAAAGGAAGGATTGTTGACTGGTGAACTTGTTAAATCAGCAGGTGAGGCGATGGGGATGATTAGCCCATTTCATTGCCAGGCAGATGGAGCAATAAGCAGTGTAATGGATCATGAGACAGAATTGAGAACAGTGGGAGAAAAACAATAGCTGTAGTACCACCAGGAGGTTGACATAGTATTAGAACAATGGGAGGGATAGTCTGAAGTGAAAGGCAGTGGAGCTGCCCCGCCTACAGTTGAATCTGATCTCTGAATTCAGAGCCTTCAATATGACTAATAACCCAAAGTCCTGAATTCTAGTCCCATCGGGGCAACTCTATGCCCCTTCACTCCCATAGACATTCAGCCACTGAAATATATCAAAATCTAATTCTTTCCCCCTCCCATAACATCTGTGGTTTTCTGAGGTGCCTCACCCTTGCATTCAAAGCTTTTCTTACCCTCTATCACCATCTACAGGCAGTACTGAACATTGTTGTACTGAATGCACACCCCTCTCCCCATAAACTCCATATGTGCTGAGATGAAAATTATGATCCCTGCAAATCATAGCATGACATTCCATTTATTTTTTTCGGGGAAAATATAACAGTTGGCTATATGCATTAAACCACTTGTCTAAGACCATTTGAAACATTTGTTCAGATCCCACATGGTTTGACCTGTTGGAAATAGGTACATCATTCAGTATGTCTTCAGTATGTCTTGTCGGACAAAGATGACTGACTGGTGGAACCAGTCTGTGACTCAGCAGTAGCCAGAAATCTGGGTGCCATCTCATCTCATGTAACGCTGTACGTGCCTCTTCTGCTTTTTGCTCGCTTGTGCTCCAGACTGCCCCCTGGTGCCGACATGGAGAAGGTCTGCTCCTCCCTGTCCCCCGAGGGAGTGCTGACGGTGGAGGCCCCCCTGCCCAAGCCCGCCATCCAGGGCAGCGAGATCAACATCCCCGTCAACGTGGAGAAGGGGAGCATGGTCAAGCACGAGTGAACTAGAGAAACCCTATAGTCATTCCCCCACCAGCACCGCAACGCAAAAATACTAACACACACAGCCGCACACACATACCATACCCCCTCTATACACACAAACACACTCAGAACACAAGCCCTGAAGTTGAAGAGATGGTTTACAGTACTGGTGCTCGATGTAGGTCTACATGTGTTCCTTCTTCATTACTGACCTCGGGAGAGAGGCAGAGGTTGCAGCTCCACCTGCTCTGCCGGCCCGTGCCAACGTTGCAGCCTGCAGTGGGAGAGGCCGTGGGTGAAGAGAGGTGGCGAAGGGTGCGTCAGACTGTCAGATCGTCAGCTCCCCCTCCTCTCCGCTGCCTGCCCTAATGATGCCACCCCAGCTGGGTGCCCGGAGCTGAGCACAGACTCACACTCGCACATCTGCACCCAGTGCCATATGCCGTACGGCTCTGCAGTAATTATACACTTCATTTAAATTACTATCACACACACAAACACACGGACACACACAGGCGTGCTTAGGCACACAGACACACACAACGACACACAGTCAAAGACACAGACACCCATCCACACACACACACGCACACACACCCTACCTTGATCAATCATTTGCTTGTCAACCGCAACGTCAAGCTCTGCTGTGTGCAAGTGAATCTGCATGGGCAGATGCTTGAAGAGGCATCCTGAACGCTGTACCATCCTGATGCCATAGCCTCACTCACCGCTTCAGCTTTACAGTGGACAGAAGAGAACAGGGTTGCCAGATTGTGCCGGGTTCACAAGATAATCTGCAGGTGAACAACATCGTCTTGGGCAGATCACTACGTGTTATAGCCGTATATGCCAATGAGATCTTTCGAGCCCCAGTTCAAATCGAGCCTATCTGAGCATCTGGCAACCCTGGAGAAGAGCTGAGAGAAGCAATAACCACAGACTTCCACAGACATGCCACAAACAGACAGTTCCTGGTCTTTCTAGCACTGGTTGGTTCCTCCTTGCCGGCCACTGTGAAGATGACCTTAAACAGCTAGGCCAACCAAGCTCTGAAAAGCATGAGCCAAAAAAACAACTGAAAACTTGTGTGTGACAGATGTTTGCCACAACCTTGTCTTTCTTTGCTTGTTTCAGCCTTTGTTTCTTCTTGCAGAAGAAATGTTATTTTTTTCCACCTAATTTGCTAAAGGTTAAAAACCGCTCTTGCATGCTAAAGGAGAATAAACTTTTCCACAAAAAATACCTGTTCATTTTATGTGATTATCCCTGCTCTGTTTGAAACAATACATACCCATGACCTAAATACCAAAGATGGAACTGTATTTTTAAGCAGAATACTGTAGGTAACCTCTATACAGAACAATGGAAAAAGCCTTATGGCACATCACAGTTTTAGCCATTCTGGTCAGTTTTTTTGCCCAGAGGGACAGCTAAGCTAAGTCTTCCCCTCTGCTCAAAGAACCACTTTTTCAATTGTTTTCAATTGAATGAAGGCTGTCCCAGAAGGCTGGCATCAGTAAGCCACAGCCCCTGTTATAAATTAGCTGTTACTAGGATGGCAATGACCATGTCGTAATGTATTACTAAAGGCCCTGCACTGTCATAGTGAGGTAGCGCTACGGAAGTAACGTTTTGTCAATGACTATTACAGCGTTCCACTGGTGGTCTACGGGTGACCCCGGCCCCAGCCACGACACCCAACAGTTTGACCCTTTCCAGCCAGTTTCCACAGCGGAATCACTGGGCGTCTGAAAAAGAACTTAATATTTTGCCACCCTCCTCACCAAAAAAAATATGGTTTTTATTTGAAAGGGATGACATGTTTATTCCTCCTTCAAGGCAGCCCTGCCCATGTCATCTCACAATTTGAGCCATAGGGCTACTTAGATATGAATTTAAAATAAATATAAATATTGTACACCTCCTCCCAAAATATCCAATTTGGTTTTCAGTTGAATGGTCCCTGGAGGTTTGTCATCCTCCTTAATTGCAGCCCTGGCCATGGATACTACCTCGAGGATGAGAGATTAGATCATCAGGAGGATGGTCTAAAGAGAAAGTCTCCATCCAACACTGCCATGGTCACTCCAGGCCACTGCAGTCCAGACAACATATCAGACATGATACCTGTTAGTCTTTCATACTGAGGAATTTAATATGGTTCCATAATGGAAACTCACTGGCTATTCCTGCTTCGCTACATGTGATATCACCAATCTTGTCCTGTCATTGTACACAATATTCAAAACAGACAATTCTTAGTCAAGCTGTATAGAGTTTCTTCCAGAGATTTGTCATGAAGAGTCAGAGAGAGACAACAACACACGGTAACCTTGAGGTGTCAGAAATGAAACAGCGTTCCTGTGAGTGTTCATCTAAGATGTTAAGTGGACGACACTGACGTCATCTACATTACTTCAGAGCCAGGTCTTTTGTTGGTGTTCCAAGGCCAAGGGGGAGAAAGGTAATGGCAGTAGCCTACTGGATTTTTACAAGGACATGACAATAGGTCTCTAATGAGGGAGAAGGGGACACAGGGCTGGACTGGTAGTCTGGCATACAGGGCATTTTCCCGTTGGACCCGTTGAGGTTTTGTTTGTTTGCTTGTTTTTTCTTAGTGACTGGCCCACAGTTTAGAGGGCCCCACTGGTCCATCTTCACTATACAGTAGACTAGACTGAGTCAAGCAGGATATAGGATGAAAACAGCTTCTATGTGTGAGGGGCCAGTTTTAGACAAAAATGCCTGGATGTGTTTTTGGTCCCGGTCCATCCCTGAGTGGACATGACAGAGGAATGCATTAGGGAACTATATTGGATTATCAGAACACAGGTAATCAGCATTAGATACATAGCACTACTGGTAGGCATGGGTGTAATTTTAGGGGGGGTGGTTGGGACATGTCCATGCCACTTTTGAGATAAACCTATCTTGTCCCTTCCCCTTTTTCTCAAATATAATGCAAAAACAGCATGTTGCATATTCTGACAATTTGCCATTGAAATGTCCCCACCACTTTTCAAGCCAAACCTACACCTTTGCTGGTAGGGTTCACCTAGGCCTACTGTGCAGCCCATGCAGAGAGAGAGTTCACACTGTAGGTTCCCTCATAGAGGGGTTGTTTCATACGGAAGCCTGTGGTGGTTTCTCACAGATGGTCTTTTGATGCTCACCTGTTTCCATGGTGACCGGAGGGACGTTCATTCTCACATTATTGTGCCGACAAAAGACTGAAAAGAGCTGGTTAGCCATGTGGGAGGATTGGAAACGGAATATTCCCCATATCTACTAGTATTGCACTACCACGCAACATTTAATGATACTGTATACGGTACTTTGTCATTTGTCACCAGCGCTGATGGCAAGATGTAGCCCACAGACAAGTCAGTCAACAGTCAAGGCCCAGTGAGGTGACTAACACACAGCAACAATCCTCTATACAAGAGATGACTACCAAATGGCACGTCAACAATGCTACAGAGACAGTGTAAGTTACAGGTCAGGACCTTCAGCCTTAAGGCCGACACCTGCTTAAAATTAAAGACAAGACCACAGGCAGTGGAGACTATGAAGTCATGAACCCTGAGTCAAAATGACTTGTGTATCAGTATTCACAGCCACAGGCACAAGTGACCTTAAAAAGCACTGCAGCATAGATTATGTGTTGCTCATTTTTACAAATATAAAAGGGTTAGTTTTTCATTTAATTGGAGTGTGTTGGTGGCTTATTCTGTTACACGTATACCTTAACTGTAAGTATTGAGTATATATATATATATATGAAGAGTTCAGATGCAAAACCCCCTAAGTGCCTATTCAGAAAATAATCTTAATTAATTTCCATTTAATACAAAGCTATCAAAATTGCATATTTTTTAATTATATTCATGTAATATAACTATGTATATGTATTATCAGGTACATGAAGGTAAACCAAACCAACAACGGGGTTCTCTAAAAATATAGAAGTGCAGGTCTTCAGAAATGGAGTTAGGGGTTTTTGCATCTGAACTCTTCATATATATATATATATATATATATATATATATATATATATATATATATATATATATAGGCCTATATATATATATATACTATAGCCCTATATGATTCAATATTCAGTATGATTCATATTATACCTAACAACCAGTTTATGATGAGTTATTCAGAAGTCCTATGTAATCTTTGTAAAATGAGACCACAGCAAACTTTATTATTGCACCAGTGTAAATTGAAATGCTATCATTTCATGCCTCACAATTTAAATACATCACAGAATAAGGCAGACATAATAAATAGCAGAAATACAAAACCCATGGCATAAAGTAAGAAATTGAATATATGTAACTTGAGTTTGCTGCTCTGAAGTCACACATTACAGACTGTGCACCGTGTTCTCCACTTAGAGCTTACTTCAGCACCACTGAGCCAGAGAGAAGCTGAACAACAGTGACTAGGGGCTGGAGTTTATTTATTTACAACACGTTTCCACACACCATCATCTTTTTTTAGCCCACACGTGCTTGTCCCAGCACAACATACTAACACACATGTTCACTCACTCTCTCGCACACACACAACCTCTCTCACACACTCTCTCTCTCTCTCTACTTTAACACTCTTCTTTGCGCTTCCTCTCTTCTCTGTACTCTGGAGCTGCAGGGCTTGTGCCTATTTATAGAAGTGTTCCTGGGTGCCCTGCATTTCCGGCATGTTCCCTGTTGTGTACTGGCAGCAGACGACAGGAATCTCTTCTGGACTGCACTGTCACTTCTTCCCGCTCTCATCCATGAGGTGACAAGCCCGCAAAATGAACAAGGACCCATGCAATAGCACGGCGAGTCTGAGTCTGGTATTGGAAAATTTTACCCAAAACCTTTTCCTCGCAGTCCATGTTTATTTTACCTGTTACTATTATACCTTGTACTTTGTTTGTCTGACAAGTCTGCTATTTTCTGTGTCAAATTAGTTATACCTCAGGACTACAGAAAGAGCTCCACTAATAATAAAGGTGAGCTGCTCAGAGCTCATTGAAATCCTTCCCCAGCAATCCAGCTGAACGCGTATATAGCCTACTTCTTAACACAAGTCTTTATATAGTGCCTTTCAAAGCCATGACTCACCGTTTGCTCCATCGCTGTCTCTCCTTCCCCCTCCCCATTTAGATAATGCCCCATTAAATAATTCATCTGGTTCCCATCCCACCTCTCCGCAGCTCAGCCCCCAGCTCCCTACACTGCTACCATCAGCTACTCAGGCTGCCATCACACAGCAAATTTAACTCTCGTAGTGTTGGTGTTACTCCCTACGTGTTGAATAAACACTGCCAAATGTACAAGGCAGTACAGTAGCTACTCCGTTATCACAAGCTAGTTAGGCAACCCCCCCCCCCCCCCCCGCCAAAGCCCACCGCAAATGTAACACTATAGTTTTGATCCTTCTTACTCAGTGCTGAATTAACACTGTCAAATGTACTACAGTAGCTACTCATCCAGTAACAAAATACAGTGTTGATTCAACACTTAGAGAGTACTCTAGGACCAAATACACACTCTATTGTTGAACTGACTGTGCTTTTTTACTGTACAGCAGCCAGTACAGTAGCTACTCTGCTACCAGCAGCTATTGAGTCACATTGACTAGCTCTACTCCATTACTACCAGTTTCCCAGCTCAGCCAGCCCCCCAGTACAGAACTGCACTCCCCACTCCCCCCCCCACCCCGTGCCAGTATGCCACCACCAGGGCGTTCAGATGATACTACAATTGGAGGAATTATACTCCCTCCCTCCTCTCTCTCTTTCTCTCTTTCCCCCTTCTCTTCCCCCACCCCCCTCTCTCTGTGCTCCAGCCTGAGCTGTTAGACGTGACTCTCTCTGTCTCTCTTACTCTTTTATGCTCTCCCTGACTGCCTCTCCCTCTCCCTCATGGTCTTCCCCTCTCTCTCGGCCTTCCCTCTCTATCACTCTGTCCCTGTCTCTGTCTGTCTCTGAGTCTGCTCTCTCTGTCTCTGTCTCTGTCTGTCTGTCTGTCTCTCTCTCTCTCTCTCTCTCTCTCTCTCTCTCTCTCTCTCTCTCTCTCTCTCTCTCTCTCTCTCTCTCTCTCTCTCTCTTTCTCTCCTTTTTCTCCCTGTACCAGCCTCAGCTGTCAGGCGTAAGTAGGCCAGCTCTCCGAGGGGTGCAATTAATGTGATCCGAGGAAGTTCACCCAGGGTGGAGATGGGACTCAGTGGCTTTCATCACCCACACAGCAACACGCCCCCCCCCCATAAAGCCCATCAACACCCTCACAGACCCCGTGTCCCCATGCACTCTTTACTCTTTACCCCTTATCCAATACACCCAGGATGGAGATACTGGCCCTCACAGGCTCACTCATAACCTCAGACCCCCCCCCTCCTTCTGCCCCCAACACCCCCCTGTGCCCAAGCCTTTACCCCATATACTCTCTGTCCCGTATGCTACAGGAGATAGGACCCTGACCCTGCTTATTACATTCTTGTAATCACCCTCAAACCACCCATGATGTTTCCCATCTTTTACCCCATGCTCCCTTCCCTTTCCCATAAGGCCTACGTACTACTATATTACCTGGCCCTTCCTCTCACAGGCAAATGTAGGAGAAGGCTTCACTCAGGGTTCATTGATTACTTATGTAAATTAAAAAAGACATTTGATGCAAGGTGCGCCCCTTTTTGTTATGCATTCCTCTCATCAAGACCCTCAAAGACCCCCGGTTCTCAAGCCTGTAATGTTCAAAGATTAACCCAAATACCCTGTGTCATATACAGGTAGACATACTGTACTAAGACTGTGGCTCTTCTTACAGTCTCACAGTCCCCCCAAAACCCCACCCTGTAGTGTACCCCTGTACCTGTACCGTGCCCCACACACCCCAATCTCAGCCCCATACCCCCTGTCCCTGTAAGCTGTAGGAACACTGCGGAGACACCGTAGGGCTCTGGCTCTGCCTCTTTCAGGCTCAAAAGATCTTCACATGTCCTTATGATCGCCCTCAGACTCCATGCACCCCATACCCCCATTTACCTCATACCCCAATACCGCTCATGTTAGAGATTAGACTCTGACCCTGCCTTTCACAGGCTCATCACCATACTCACAGACCTCCAAGTCTCAAGTTATGTTGTCGAGTAACCTGTGTTGTGGGCTGAAGGACCAGGTCCTCTAATGTCGGTTGTGTCTTTCTTAGTCTTTAAAACCTTAAATATTTACAGTACATGGTGATATAGGTTAGAAATGGGTCAGAGGCCCTAACCCACCAGGCAAACAATATTTTTGCATCAGAAGGAAACATGTTAAAATGTATAATATGATTTTTACATCATATAATTTCTTGTTTATTTGCTTGTGCCTTTGGCTCTTCTGTGGAAAAATAGTGCATACTGGTATAGTTCAGGATGGTACAACAAAGGACTAGAGACCTCTTGAGGAAGGTCAAAAGATGAACACATGGAGCGTGCAATTTCAGGGGGGGGCCTTCTCCTCGGGCCTGGGACAACTGACCTCTTTGCTACTCAACTTCCCTGCTTGGGGTGGTGACATTGAGGAGCTATTATTGGCTGTGTGTGAGGCTAAGCCACAGGTATAGTAAGTGACCGCTTACTGGAGCTCTGCCAAGCTGACACACACACTTTGCAACCGCATACATGATGCATACTAATTGAGTGTGGTTAACCATAATACAAAGCCTACGTTACATTTTTAAATTAGCTCTTAGTTACATAATGTATTGCTCTCTCATGGGCTACTTTCAAATTACCGATACCATCTTTACTTCCCAAACTTCACTGTATGGTCGTTTCACTTGGAACACTAATGCCCTGACTGTACTGTACCTACTGCCCATCTATCTATCTGCCTGTCTGTCTGTGTGGCTGCCTCAGCTCTTTGGAATACGCACGCACGCACGCACGCACGCACACACGCACGCACGCACACACGCACGCACACACACACACACAGGCTACACACAACAAACACTACACACTTGCAGTGCCAAGCTAATTCTCTGCCTTAAACTCGTGTGCACACACACACAAGCAAAGCACCAAGAATCAATATGGTCTAGCAGAGCAAGAACAATTTGCTAACAGACGCCCCACTGACTCCATTCACTACTCAGGCAAATTGCACACTTGACTCTAAAGTGGGAGGGCGAGTGGGCAGGGGCGCAGCAGGGGGTGGTGGGGGTGTTTGTTGAGTGTTGGCTTGGGTCGGAGCTCTCTCTCTCTCTCTCTCTCTCTCTCTCTCTCTCTCTCTCTCTCTCTCTCTCTCTGTCAGCCATCTTGAAACCAATCCAAGCCTCACACCTTCTCATGATTCAGCACTACATCCTATTTTGTCATTGAGAGGTAATTCAAGCTCTCATTCCCCTTAAGTGCCACGTCCACCGTCTGCCCCTTGGAGAGCCGAGTAGCTAGCCTGATAAACCAGACTAAATGTGGATGTCTAATTTAGTCTGGCCTCGATGCATAATACATCCGAAGATTGTTGATGAGAACAAACTTCCCTCAAAACCCTGCCCACTTTGATTCAAAACACATCTTTGTGTTGTAATTGGTTTGCCAGATTCTTGGCATTCTGGCTTCATTGAATCATTATGCGAGGCCAGACCCACCCGTAGACAAAACATTTTGCCGTCCAGCGGGTGGCGCTGGTTCACCAGGCTACCGAGTAGCCTATACAGTGTGTATGTGACTTAGGGCCAGAAGGTCAATGAGGACATCACGCTCAGTATGTAGCCACACAGACACCATGCTGCTTTTTTGCCATCTACGGCCAGAATTTGTTTTGCTCTTTTTATTTGTTGTTTCGCGTCAACAGCACAGTCGGATTCATTCTGTACCCCACAGTCTTTGTTTTTGGTGGTGTTAAGAGGGCTGGGCTTCTATACATGTTAGAGAGCGGAATAGGACCCACCCTATAGTGTGAGGCTAAGCAACAGGTACAGTAATGCCTCTTTTCCACTGCCGTTTTTCTGTTAGGCCTACAGCTCGACACAGCGCAACTCGGCCACCACTTTCTGCTTTTCGATTGTGCACGACACAGCGGAATCAAAGAGCAAAAAGTGGCGGCCGAGTCGCACTGTGTCGAGCTGTAGGCCTACCAGAAAACCAGCAGTGGAAAAGAGGCATAATTGATTGTGTGACTTTGGACGACACGGTCAAAGAAAATGGGAGGTACAGTACAGTACTGTACGCAGACACCATGCTGTTGACTTCATTTTCTTTTTTTTTCATTTGCCATCTTTGTCTAGAGATTATTATTCTTTTTTTTGTTGTTAGAGTTGACAGCACCATCGGTTACATTCTGTACCACCCAGATTGTGTTTTTGATTGGGCTTCTAAATGTACCCCTTAGAGCACAGAGCCTACAGT
Source organism: Engraulis encrasicolus (assembly GCF_034702125.1). NCBI lineage: Eukaryota > Metazoa > Chordata > Actinopteri > Clupeiformes > Engraulidae > Engraulis > Engraulis encrasicolus. Next base: position 40,729,414 of record NC_085863.1, read on the forward strand.
GTATGTGACATGTGGCCTCAAAGTCGAAGAGGACACGACTTATACTGTATATGTAACCACACAGACACCATGCTGTTGATTTTGTTTTATTCAGAGTCTTTCTTTGCATTTTTTGTTGTTGCTGTTTCGAGTGGACAGCACCATCGGTGATGGCTATGGTACACCACAGCCTTTGTTTTGGAGCCAAGTGGAGCTGGGCTTAGGTTGCAGGGACACTCTTCATTCAAGCTGTCATGACCAATAGACTTACATCAGATTTTGTCATTTTCAGTCATATCACCGTACTACATTCCAGAGGGGTTACTTGTATTGAGCAGTCAGTCAAAAAAAAGTTTTCTACTTTAATAATTTGCTGCATAATTGCCTCTTACGGTACTTCATAATCAACTCCTGACATACTTTTTGAAAAGGCTTTGGGCAATAAATAATCAGCGCTCTAACCCACTATGCAATAATAGACATTAAACAACCTGATTTATTTTCCTGTCCCTTGAAGCAAACCAAAAGCTCATGATGACAGATAGATGAAGAATATAAACCATGTCAGAACAATGAAGTGCAACACAAGAGAAAAAAGGAGATTGAGGAGAAGACAAGACACCAAACAAAACAAAACAAACATCAAAACATAGCCGGGCCTTGTTTAATGTCATTCCCTTATGATGCCCTGTTGTACAGTAAGACCCTGCTGGAGTGTCTTATCATTGTGTTCATCATTCTGTTTTTAATCTTTTCCAAAAGAACAAAATTCAAGATTCAAGACTTTTTTGAATCTTGTTCTTTTGGAAAATGTCCCTGTCATTCCGGTTATGTCTGGGGGCAGAATGCTCTGAGCTGAGCTAACAACATTGATTTTGGGGTGGAAGAGAATAGGCCATGACGGGATGCCAGATGCTAAGGCTGCAAGTACAGTAAGCTTTAGCAAACACCACTCTATAGCTGTGAGACTGATGAGACTGCTTGGCACCAGAGTAGCTGAAGCCAAAGCCATTTCTGGACCCCCACACATGGCAGATCTATCCAAATCATCAGTTTCGTCCAACACTGTCTCTCAGCAAGACACTGATCGTCTACGGTCCTCTCTCTTCATTCCACCTCTATCTCTCTCCCTCTCTCTCTCTGTCTGTAGTAGAAGAAGACGTTTTTTCATTCATTTTTAACACCCATTTATTTTGAATCGTGACACTACTTATAAGTGTACAATACACTCCATAGAAATAGAAGAAGATAAAACCACCTTCCTATCTCAGATTTTTCTTTCCTCTTTGGTCTTCCCTCCGCACCTGTTTCTACACTATTTATCCATTTACATCCATTCATCTATCAATCCATCCATCTCTCCATGCGTCTATCATTCTATCTATGCATTTGCCTGTCATTCTGACAATTGATTTATTTTTCCCCTTAGTAATCCATTCAAGCTAAATAGCCCAGTGCAGTCCACATACAATAAGACAATACTGTAGGTAGCGCTGATCACACAAAGCTCAACAAAAACAGAAAATAAAAAACAGGGCAAAATGAAAATGAAAAACTGACCCAGAGCATTTTAAGTTCACTTCCATGCCTGGCGTATATACCCACCAACAACAGCAGCACTGAAACATGGCTAGATGAATGTTAACATGTTTTAATTCAATGTTTTTATTGTCATTATCATTTTTTGTGCAATCTCTACAAGACTCACATTTAAGATTCTCAGGAGACAGATGAAAGTAAAAACAAGAGAGGAGAGAAGAATTGGAAGGAAAAACAAAAATGTAGAATAAAAAAGCAATCAAAACGTATAAGAAATACATGATGGTCCGTGAGTGAGAGTCTTACAGAAATACTGATTCTGAAGAACACTGTTCAGTCTTAAGTATCTCGTTACATGACATGACTGTTCAGAGCACAAACCAAAACAAATAAAAACATTTAAAGAGCATCAAGTATTTAGCAATGTATTTATGTTTTCACTTTGACAAACACCAGACAACATGTTTTAGCTAACACTGGTGTTATGCTTTTAGCTTTCATCTTGCTTAAGTTTTTTAAGTCATTTTATTTTCATAAAATCCAAATACACGAATTGCATGTCACCGTAGCAAAATCCATTACAGATTATTTGATGGTCAACAATAACTATTTCAGTAGAGTGTACGTACTTAACCCAACAGAGCAGGTAAATTAAAAGCAATTTGCAAAATAAAATCAATACAATGTAATAAATAGAAAAAAAAATCAAACTGTAATTCTAGTCTTTTTAATTTTTTTATATGAATACATAACATCTACAGTTTCAAGTTAATAAAGTCAAGCTATTGTATATAAATACATCACCGGCATGCACGATACTGTAGTAAAGAGAATATCGGAGCAGTAATCAACTCACACTGAGAAACAGCATAATGGACAAATGCATTTCTTGTAAATTAAAAAAATAAAGTAAACCAGCACAAATAAAAAAGAACAAAAAATAATTTTCACAAACCTCGAAGCTGCTTTAAAATTACCTTCTGTAGCTTGAGTTCTTCTCTCCCACACTGCCATCCACTAGTCAAGGCTAATGTTCCAGTAGAATCATGTTCAATAAAGAGTTAAAGGGATTTAATTTCAAGGTGATTACGTATATTTTATGATTTATCGTTTCTTTCATTGCAGTTGATTGTTTTTTTAAACAATTTATTTTACCTAATCTTTACCTAATGACTATAATGGCATGTGTTTTTTTAAACTAGGTACATTACTTACATGAATTATAATAATAATAATAATAATAATAATAGTGATAATAATAATAATAATAATAATAATAATAATAATAGTGATAATAGTAGTAATAGTAATAATAATAATAGTAGTAATAATAAAATAATTGTTGATTTCCTATGTAAATAACTCAGGGGAGGTCAATATTTTTTATACTTAAAATGCTTCACAACTTGAGGACCAATGAACTTTTAGTAACCACAGTAATCCTTAAGGTGGTCTTTTTTTTACTGGCTAACATTAAAGCTTCAGAGAATCACTGAACAAAACGGCAGCCTTTGGGATTCCACTTTCTCATTACATTTGACACCAGGCACCTTTTATTCTAACTAGCTAGAACCATCCTATTGTTTAGCGAGGCAAAGACATTCAAGTTTTTTTTAATGCATGATTTGTTTTGTGTGCGTGTACTGTACGTGTCTGTGTGTGCATGTGCATGTTTATGTGCATGTGTTTGCTCAAGCTTTCGTACTTCCGAGATTTTTTTTCCCGACAATCGCTTCTCGTTCAATCACACAAGGTTAAATAAAGCAGCTTCTGTTTTTGCACGTGTTGCACTACAAGAACAGTCCCTACGCCAGTTGAGGGGTTGCCGTGGCATCCTCCTGACACTTCGCACAGGCCGACTGGCAGGCCTCTACCTTTTTAAAGTGGTGACATGTAAAACGTTGCAGACCAACATTTTTTCCCCTCTCACTAACTATTCTAACCTTTCATCTTCTCCTTCTATGCATTCTGCTGTTTTTTTCCCTTTTATTTTTTCATTCACATCAAACTTGTGGAAAAATAAAGACTGCAGCCAGAAGTGGTTACCATTGGCAAACGACTGACAAAGTCCCACCTTGCTCCCACCCATTTTTTTGGATTACTTTTATCATTTAATTTTTTTAATCTTCTTCTTGTTGCTGTTGAAGGTTTTGCGAGCACGCGTGTTGTTGTGTTTTTTTAACTCTTTTCTTGAACGAACAACTAGGAACTGTAATTTTTTTCTCAGAAGTGATAACAATTATTCACCTCTTCAAATCTTGCCCTCCCTTTTCATTTTTTCTTCTTCTTCTTTTTTTAGTTATTACCCTCTCCGCCCTCCTCGTCCTGCTGGTCGCTCGTCCACAGCGTCAGGTTGTCTCGCAGCAGCTGCATGATAAGGGTGGAGTCTTTGTAGGAGTCCTCGTTGAGGGTGTCCAGCTCGGCGATGGCGTCGTCGAAGGCCGTCTTGGCCAGATGGCAGGCCTGCTCGGGCGCGTTCTGGATCTCGTAGTAGAACACAGAGTAGTTGAGCGCCAGGCCCAGGCGGATGGGGTGTGTGGGCTGCATGTGCTCCTTGCTGATCTCGTGTGCCTCACTGTAGGACTTCTCAGAGGACTCGACGACGGCGGAGCGCTTCTCGCCCGTGGCCACTTCGGCCAGGTAGCGGTAGTAATCGCCCTTCATCTTCAGGTAGAAGACCTTGCTCTCGTGCTGCGTCTCGCTGCAGTTCTTGATCAGGAAGTTGTCCAGTAGGTTGAGCACGTCCTGGCACACGGCCTCCAGCTCCTTCTCGATCTTCTCGCGGTAGGCGCGCACCATCTCCGTCTTCTTCTCGTTGCCGTCCGCCGAGGTCTTCTGCTCGATGCTGGAGATGACGCGCCAGCTGGAGCGCCGGGCGCCCACCACGTTCTTGTAGGCCACCGACAGAAGGTTGCGCTCCTCATTTGACAGCGCCTCATTCAGCTCTGTCACCTATGGAGAGAGGGGACACAAGAGGGACAAACAGAGCGATTGATATCATGGAACACAGCAGCATCCAAAACAGTAGAGTTGAGAAATTGGGAGGTTCTTCATAGAGTAAGATGAGGGGGAAAAGAGAGCAAGAGGGGACTGAGATCAAGAAAAACAGGAGGATCCAATAACAGTAGAGGTGAGAGGTGGGATGTTTTTCATAGAGTAACAGGAGGGATAAACAGAGCGTGAGGGATACCAAGATTGCGGAATACAGCGAGATCAGAAATAAAATGTAAAGTTCTTCATGAAGTGGCTGTTACTAGGAGCTTTCTGTCTGGGCACGTGTTGTTGCTAGGTTACCTTCAGCGTCTTCTGGGAGGCTAGCACAGTTAGCTTTACTGAAAACGTCCGCGTTATGTAACCCGTTAAGACATGGCGTTACAAATTTGCTGTTAGCAGAATGGCAATGACAAAGTCGTAGAGCATTACTAAAGGCCCTGTGTTATGTCATAGCATTGTTGAACTGTGGTACTTAACTTTTCCTATTACAGTGTGCCACTGGAGGTACGGTGTGCATTAAGGGGTTAAAGGTGGACTGTCTAGGATGTGGCCAGAATGGGTACTGCAACTATGCTGCTCATGAAACTGTGCTGCATGTTGCCAAATTTGATCTTTTCATGAATATTTACAAAATAATAAACCAATATTTACTAGTTTAACCAAAGTACAGTAAGTTTTGGAGCTGAAAATGTCTATCTCTGGAAATTCATAATGGCGGACAACGGAGAAGATTCAATTGCAATTTTCCCAGTCATAAGGAAGACTTAGAATTTGATGGTGGTGGTATTCATATAAGTATTCATGAAAAAGGTAACATTTGTGAATGGGTAGCATGAATTCTGGAAATAAACTAAAACAAATATTACAAGGTGCACCTTTAAGAAATATACATACCTACATAGTTGTCATTAACTCTGAGTAAAGTAGGCCTATATCAAATAATTTGTAAACACACAAGCATGTCCGATTCAGTAGCCTATCACTACACAACCACAAAACTGCATAAGCAGCAACCAAAAAAGTCTCAGCTTCAGGGTTGCCAAATAAGACTGATGATTTTTGCCCATTTTTACCCGCAGACGGCTTTCCTAAGCAGCCCAATTGGGCAGGAAACCGCCCAATCTGGCAAAACTGCTCGGCCTCTGGGTCTCTAATAAAGCGTTCGGTGGTAGTGAGGGTGATTCTTTTCCTTAAGTGATAATGTAGATGTAATGACTTATCAAAACCTCGCCGAAAATGATTGAAACCAATTTAATATCTTTGTAATCACAGTTTGAAATCATATGCATTTCTATGGCTCACAGCTGAGATAGTCTGGGCTAAGATGGCGCTGCTGAGTCTGATTTTCTGCTACTGCTTGGAAACGCCCACTGCCAGTCTAGTTTGATATAGGTCTATGGGACAAACACCACTCTAGTGCTCCTGCATCACCATGACAACACCAATCCACAGCAACAGTTGAAAACCATAACACAAAGATGGCCAGAGAGAATACAAGAAGAGAATAGTCTTACTATCTCTGGTATAATACACACAGACTTAGAAATGGTGGGAGCACCACAAACAAGTTAATCTTGGTAAAAAAAATATATCATATGATCGCACAACTATATTTGAAAGCCCAGAATATGGGAACAATGGACAAAATATTTAGTGAATGTGAGACACAAAAAATCTCTTCCATGTGAGTTTTTCTTTCTGTGTGTGAACACCAAATGGACAAAGGGCAGAAAGCGATTAAGCTGCTTTTCAATTTCACTGATAATTCAGCTTCTTTCGATATGACACGTCAAACACCTGTGTAGGAGTGATTTATGACATGGCTTCTGATTTATGTCTAATTCATGTCTTTCGAGTCTGGCCCCAAACACAACGGTCACATTAATCTTCTGTGAAAATGCACTGCCAAAATATAAATGAATTAATGAATAATGACCACAGCAAACTAGTACATTTAGCCTGGCTTGCCTAGTACGGTGTATATTATTGCACAAGCTAGAACCCCTTATCACAACTAGCAAATCAGAGATATATGTTACAATGAAGACTGTACATTAATCATTAGTTATGAAATATTATATTTAATTTTACATTACTATCGGTAACACTCTATTTGACATGTAAGGGTGTCATAAGAATGACATGACACATGTCAGGAACGTAGATGACACATTATTGATGTTTATGTCAGTTGTCACAATGTCTCATTGGAATGCAATTATTATTTTACTTGTAGTGTTTTCTATCTGCATTGACGGATCATGCTGAATCTGGCAGGTGATACCACAGCCTCTGCCCAAATGGCAGCAGCTCACAGGGCTCTTTGGCTGAGGCATTTCTGAATCAGCAGTAGCTTTTTGTGGGAGCTCTGGGTATTTGACAGATTGGGAGTGGGTGGAAAGGATGACTGACTCCAAGTCTCTCTCTCTCACACACACACATACACACACACTGGCTGGCACTCTCATTCTCTCACTCTATCCTTTCTCAATCTCTTGATTCTACCCCGCCACCCACCACCCACTCTCTCGCTCACACACACACGCACACACACATACAGGTACATACACTGGCACACTCACTCTCATTCTCTCACTCTTTCTATCCATCTCAATCTCATGCTTCCTCCCTTATGCTCTCTCTCTCTCTCTCTCTCTACTCGTTCATGGCTGGCTCTCCCTCTTCCTTCCTCCTGTCCTTCCTGTTATTTGCAATGCATGCATGTGACACTCGAACACATCAAGGCCTCCCCACCCACATACCGGCACACTGACAAAACACCTTATCAGAGTCTCACCACACAGCAAACCCAGTAAGTACACTGTGCAGACGATAACGTCTATTGACACAACACGCGTTTAAACATTGGCAGTTCTCCTCCGTTGATTCCCATCTGTGCGCAGCGAATGACTAATTACGTCTGCATAATATGCACCCCGACACACAGTCAAGCGTCGCTCGCACCAAAATTTCCACCGTGAGTCATTCAAAAAGGACCTATAGCATATCCTGATGTTTTGATGGCAGCAATGATATTCTGAATGTACGGTAAAGCAATAGCATACATTAAAAAAGACAGAAAAGCAAATGAGCTGAGATAGCCATGACTTGATTAGATGAGATTTAACAATGCTTCCATTTGCTTATTTACGAGACCTTGCCGTTTTATACCGCCTCCTTGCACTCTCCCTTTCAGCTCCTGAAGACCTCCACACACAAACACACACACAGACACAGACACAGACACAGACAGACACACACAAACACACACACACACACACACACACACACAGCAGTGGTCAAAGTGCCATCTATCACTATGCCATCTCTGGTCTCCATGGAAACTAGGCGATGGGCTTTTGTTTGAGAGGGCCGTCTCTCTCTCTCTCCTCTCCTCCTGCTGCCACTGCTGCTGTTGCCATAGTCTAGTGTCTACTGGATCAAGATACCGAGAGACTGAGGTAGGCAGCAGGAAAGATGGAGAGAGAGAGAACGTAGAGAGGAAGAGATAGGCAGAGAGGGAGATGGGAAGAAAGGTAGAATGGAAGGGGGTATAAGGAAACCTACTAGCCTAGTGACTACGGAGAGATTGAAGTGAGGGAGAGGGGGAGAGAGAGAGAGAGAGAGAGAGAGAGAGAGAGAGAGAGAGAGAGAGAGAGAGAGAGAGAGAGAGAGAGAGAGAGAGAGAGAGAGACAGAGGCAGAGGCAGAGGCAGAGGCAGAGAGATGGGCATATAGACAAGGCCGGGAGAGCAAGGAGATTATAAGAAAAGAGATGGGAAAAGATATTGGTAGAATGAAAGCGGATATAAGGAAAGATACAGAAGGATAGATAAAGAGACATGGCGGTAAAGGGAGAGAGAGAGAGAGAGAGAGAATGTTAGAGACAGATAGGCAATCGAGAGAAAATGGGGATATAAGGGAAGAGGTGGGAAGGGGAGAGAGAGAGATGGAGAGAGAAGGCACAAGCCATTGCAGAGCCATGCATGAAGAATGAGATGGAGGAGGATGCTGAGCCGGAAGTGGTAGAGGGAGGTGGAGTAGGTAAGGGGCGGAGAGAACAGGCTTGATGTGTGGGAAGAGTGTAGTGTAGTGTGATGAGAACGTGGGGGGTTGAGGGCAAAGTAGACAAGCTCAAACTCCTCCTGGAATACACAGCAGCAGCAGCAGAATCAGCAGCAGCAGCGGAATCAGTATCAGTGATAGGCTAGCTATAGTGTTTCTCAATGGAGGCGATAAGAAGACAGATTTGAGGGGTTGGTGCTTAGTTGCCATTGGGGGGCATTAGTCCATTTTATTGTGTAATACTAAGGGGGGGATTGGCAGGGTTATGATGAGGTCAAGGGGGTGTGAATAGGAGGCTTATGATGAGTTCCAGGGGGGGGGGGGGGATGGGTGTTTCTTGTTCAAAATAGGTTGAGAACCACTAGGCCAGCACAATCAGCATCGATTGCTGTGATAGGTTGGCAAATTTAGCCTCCGCCTCTGTGGCTACTGTAGGCTCACAGCAACATCAATGGCAGTGATGGACTCGCACAATCAGTCTCAGCCTCATTGGCTGCAGGCCTGCATGCAATGTGTTAATTCAACATTTACAGTGTATGAGGAGAGTAGACTTTTGTTGTACTCTTAAGTGTTGAATCGCAAACTGAAAGATTTACTACACAGCAGTATCAGTGGCAGTGATGGGCTACATAGCGGCATTGTAGGCAGCATTTGGCCAGCAGCAGTGTCAGTGGCAGCAGCAGCAGCAGCAACAGGCTATCCACATCATGGTTTATGACAGGAGACATCCGCGTCACGCCATGAGCTGACAAACACATACTCTGAGCTGGCAGTTCCTCCCTGCCGGCTGCACACACACACACACACACACACACACACACACACACACACACACACACACACACACACACACACACACACACACACACGATCTGATGTGTTGATATGAGCTACCTGTCGAACTGAGCTCACAATTCATTAAAACACACGCTACAGTAGGCTATTGTTGTTGCCGTTGCCTCTGTACAGATGGGCTTGTCACTTTGATGAAAAGACTCAGCTATACCATAACAACATTGCTACGACATCACTGGGAGCCTTAAGGATGGCATTGACTTGGTCACGACACTAATGGTGACAATTTGGCCGTAACAAAGCCTCTGCAAAAGGGGCTAACAGCCTCTTGCCACAAAGCAGCTCATCTCGATAGAGCACCACCTACGCCTTCCATCACAACCACCTGTCATGTCAAAGATCGTCTATAATCCTGGACCTGTTCGTTTTTTACTTGTTCGAATGGCACGACCAGTTGGTTCTGTTTCAGGTTGTGTCATCTATGTAGGTCAGCCAATGGAGTGGACTGGACTCTGGACCCGCAGCACAGGCGTGTTAGGAAAGACAAAGGATGCGGAAGATGGGGAAAAAGGAGGTGGAGACTTTGTTTTATGGAGGGCCAAGGTCCGTCACACTTGACTGTGTGCTTAAGTGTCAGCTAGACGGTGCCAAGAGGCAGGGGCAGGAGGGTGGGAGCAAGGGGGTGGAGGCCAGGAGTTCCCAAACTGAGGGTTGGGACCCCTAGGGAGGGGGGTCACGGAGGTACTGAAGAAGGGTGCCGACAAACTGATTGATTGACAGACTGATTGCCTTGGCATTTTTTTGGCCATTAATATTGCGAGATTTTAGATGAATAGTTTGTCCGCAAATATTGCTAGAAGTCCATTCCTAGGCTAAGACGCGAAAGACGATAGGGGTTCTTAAGTCTAGTAGGGGGTTCCCGCTGAAAAAGTTTGGGAACCACTAGAAGAGGGTGAAGAGGGAAGGGGGGGGAAGTCATTTGAGACGTTCAGATAAGTATGGACTTCCAGGAACGATGTGGGAGGTCACATGATATGAGGAGCGGAAGCAAACTACCATGAAGATGAATCATCTGGACGAACTTAAGAGCAACAGTCATCACTACTCTTTGCATAGAACCTTCATTTATATACATGTGTCCCTACAAATATTGGACCTGTGTTACTGCGCCTAAACAACATGATGACTTTTTAAAAAGAATATACAGTAATGATTTTGATGTCTTTAAAATAGTCTTAGTCTTTAACATAGGAGATCATGATCAGCAAATTCTAATGCTTCCTTAGTGTATGAATTCTATTTCGGAACATAAAAAAAAATACAAATAAATAGGCATATTGTGATTGCAGTGGCATAATCATGAAACTATTAAACCTCTTACACACTGTACCGTACATCATCAAACACCATACACTTCATATACAATCCCACAGTTATCAAATGATCAAACCAAAGGTCTTGCATGACCTGTGTTGTCCTCAGCTCTAAATGCTGCTCACAGTTTCTATCACAAAGTGCACACACATGCATACGTATGTACATGGGGTGTGGCTGTGAGATGACAGATAACCCCCAGGAGCAGGTTGCAAAACACGCCTTTGGGCCCAGCTGTGCTGTCCAAGGAAAAGGGCTGTTTGGATCGCCATTTCACAAACGACTGACTATTCTATGAACCTATAGCTTGTCACTGGCTCAGAACTTTGGTTTTTTTTAGAGTATGGTATCATTATGGATCTATCTGCTGCCTTTTTATTTACAGAAATATGGAAAAGGGATTCACCCTCCTTCTCTGGAGGTATAATACTGTATGTCTGAATCAACTGCACACAAAGAGAAATTAAGTTCAGCTTATTTATTTACACAATAAGTTGTAGATCCATGGACGCCGTCATTATCCCCCGAGTTCATTATTCTGAGGTGGGAGTGCTGTGAGGTCCCCCCAGTTCGCTAGAGGGAGGTCCCACTTCGACTGGCGTTGCAGTGCACTTTCCTAAGTGGCAGGTAGGAGAGGTCCCATGCCCAGCTAGTTTGGACAGGGTCTGGAATGCGCCATTAGATGGTGCATTATTATACTCTACATCAGGGGTTCCCAAACTTTTTTCCCTGTGCACCCCCTTGTACATTTCAAATATTTTGGTGTGCTGATGGCCGTGCAAGTATGGATTCACTGCTTATTCACTGCATATTAAGCACAGTCGTTTCTGGGGAATCCTCTTTCCAATAGCCTTGAAATTAAACTACACTTCAGATGGACCCTTACAGCATATAATGCAACATAATATTAAGAACTACTTAATGTTCATTAATACTGGATAAAAACTACCATATCCGCCATTGCTCTACTCAGCTCGCGCACCCCCTCAAGGCAGGCCACGCACCCCCAGGGGTGCACGCACCCCAGTTTGGGAAACCCTGCTCTACATTAAAAAGGAGGTACACAATGGTTCTGCAAAAGAGACTGGCCCATAGACAAGCTTTATACTGTAGGTACACAGTAGTACTTCCATGTCTCTCTGAGCAGAAGAATTCTTTGATGTTTCCCCTCAGCAGCAATGGTAATGGTGGATGCAGCTCTTGTGTAATGTGTGCGCTGGCATTCTCCTTGTCCATCTCCAAAAAGCACATTAATTGCTTGTGAGCAGGACCGCTGACAGCTTTTGCAGGGCCCGGGACAAAGTAATTTGGAAGGTATCTCCACTCAAGACATACAGTACATACAATGAAAAGGGGATCCAATTCTGGGGCCCCTCTCTCCCTGGGCCCGGGAGAACGGACCCCTTTGTTCCCCTCTGTTGGCTTCCCTGCTTGTGAGTGCAGCCTAGTGATATTTAGTCATCAGGGATTGACAGGCCCTCTTATTAGTAATGCTACCTTGGGGATTTGAATGCTTGCTCTCTCTCTCTCTCTCTCTCTCTCTCTCTCTCTCTCTCTCTCTCTCTCTCTCTCTCTCTCTCTCTCTCTCTCTCCACTCCACTAAAAGGTGGGGTATTGTGAGGACGGGCATTTGCTGTAGAAAAGCAATCGACAAGACAAACAATCAGCTATAAGACAGAACAGTTCCGTTCAATCACTTTACAACTTCGCTCGTTTCCCAAAGTCTTTACTCTCCCTGAAGCTCAGGCGTTCTTATGACGCGATGCTATCGTGTGCTCAGTCAGTCCTTTCCAACAACTTTCATTGTCTTGACTCTCTCTCTCTATCTTTCTCTCGCTCTCTATCTCTCAGACCCAGTCCCCTTTTCTCTTGCTCTCGTTCTTTTATTTAACAGAGTCTATCATCACTTACTGTACTGTCTCCTCTCTCTCTTTCTCCTTCTCCTTCTCTGTCTCTCTCTCTCTCTCTCTCTCTCTGTCTCTCTCTTGCTCCTCCTAAGTGAATACGACAAGGCTTCCTGCTGAATGCTCACCACTCTCCAGGGCCCATGGGCATGGAGACAAAGTGTACTGGCAGGACAGCAGAGAGATGAGGAAGTGAATGCACAGCACAGCACAGCACAGCACAGCACAGCACAGCACAGCACAGCACAGCACAGCACAGCACAGGGGCTGGTGAGAGCGAGAGGGACTGGAGGAAACGGCTCCTGTGACAATCTGAAGACTCAGCAGAGGCACGAGGGTGTTGGGTGGGCTCGTTGGGGTGGGTGGAGGTTGGCTGAGGGTCTTGCATCAAGCGCCTTTGTTGTTATATAACCACCCATAACTAGAACAATATTTCTGCTACACTACAGTAAACTGACATGAGCCTAAAAATAAAGCAAACCCATAAAAGATTCACCGTGAAAAACAAACGAGGACCTAGCATCTATTCTTGTCCCCTTTAAGTGGCAACTGTGGTTAAACCTGACGAACAAAGCTTGTGACGGCAACAATGCACAGCTCAGCGATGTGTAGCGTCTTCCTCTCGATTAATTTTGTGCTATACCTATGAACCAGGCCTGCAGGCGGCTTTGGCCGGACCGGGGGACAAAATAATTTGAAGGGCCCCTCACCCAATACATGCAATGTATGACCCTGCAGAAAGTCCAAATTTGCCTTGCTCCATCTGCAGTAGGCCAGAATGACTATGTAGATCGATGACGAACAGGTGCCAAAATGAAAGATCACATCATGACACGTAATGGCACACTTGTGTGATAAACCATTTTAGCCTTAGACTTGACACCACAATTAAATTCAGAAGTGTATAAAGTACAAGTCAAAGCTGTCTTGCGGTCTATCTACCTCATTAGCTGCAATGGAATAGATGGTGTATAAACTATGTAGGTCATGTACTGGTGTTGTAATTACATCAGTAAGACTAATTCTTCTTTATACATGTCTGATTACATTGTGAAGCCTTGCTAGAGTGTTATTTGATTCCCCTCAATGACATGTTCACCATATATATTTTGCTACCATCACTGACCAAAGAGAGGCCATGATACTGTTCTATACTACTCTTAGAGTAACATTTGTAAAAATCACACAGATTGTCATTGCGCTGTGAAAGCCACAACCGTACTGAAGGCTCTGTTCTACTAATCTACAAATAAGTAGTAAATAACTGAACAGAACGGGTTTGGAGGGCTGCAGCATTAGTCTTAAGTGTAAGCTGAAGGAGGTCTTTGGCTAAAAAAAGGGATGAACTGAAGTTAAAAGGGCTTTAATATAAGGGCTAAATCATAATTGATTCATTAAAAACGTGAATCAATGATAATTTAGACCTTATATTACAGCTGTTTTAAAAAAAATTTCGAACCGTGCCTTGGATCCTTCATCTTTTTATATATATATATATATATTTTTTTTTTTTAAATTTGGGGGGGGGGGGGGCTTTTTGCCTTTATTTGTGACAGGACAGTGAAGATCTTGGCAGGAAGAAAGTGGGAGAGTGAGAGTGGGAGTGGGAGTGGGAGGGAGAGACAGGGAAGAGTCGGCAAAGGACCCGAGCTGGAATTGAACCTGGGTCGCTGGATCCGTAGTCTGGTGTCCTAACGTTAGAGCCACGGTAGGGTCGGGTCCTTCATCTTAAGTAAGCAACCAGCTTTAGTCTAGACCAGGTCACGCCAGGTCACGATGCTTCGAGCAGGTCTATCATACGACTACAGTACCCACCTGATGGCTATGCAGCTCAAATGTTGGATTACATTAGCCTTTGTTTCCTGGTTTAGCTCTTGTTTACGTGATCAGATGCCAGTATTACATGTCTACAATGCAATGCTGGAGTCACTGTCAAGCATGAGGCATTACCACAGAACAGTCACACTATAATGACAAGGCATACATGGACTGAGATTCAGGGATCTGCTCGTCAATAGGACATCCTGTGACTGATGATAGAACTAACAGTGAGAGAGAGAGAGAGAGAGAGAGAGAGAGAGAGAGAGAGAGAGAGAGAGAGAGAGAGAGAGAGAGAGAGAGAGAGAGAGAGAGAGAGAGAGAGAGCAAGCATTCAAATCCCCAAGGTAGCATTACTAATAAGAGAGCCTGTCAATCCCTGATGACCAAATATCACTAGGCTGCACTCACAAGCAGGGAAGCCAACAGAGGGGAACAAAGGGGTCCGTTCTCCCGGGCCCAGGGAGAGAGGGGGCCCAGAATTGGATCCCCTTTTCATTGTATGTATGTACCCTGGGGCGGGTGGTGGCCAAGACAGGACACACCCCGTATGCCCTCTCTACTGCAGTGAGACAGCCTTGATACACCCTGTGTATCTGCTGCAGTGAGACAGGCCTTGTCAATCAAGGTAGTCTACACCCCATACAGCATAGCCTCTGCTGCAGAGATGGGACAGACAGGCCATGTCAATCAGGGGTAGTGTACATCCCATATGTGCCATGGGTGGGGAAGCCGTAAGGCCGTCTTATCCGGCGCCCGGCACAATTTTAATGATGTTTCACATGAATGAAATATGACATGCTTTGTAAAGCAATCTTTTTACATTTACAATTACATTTGCAAGACAATTAACTTTTATTTTCTGGGGACCTAGTGAAGGTGGGGTCTGTTGTAAAGGTAGCCTTCTTCAATATAGGCCTAAAGTGCAGGGGAAATCCTGGTTTGTGTTCATAATATGGCCCTTGGAGGACTTTATAAAATTTGAAGTTGCACTTGGAAGGAAAAAGATTCCGCGACCCTGCCATATATAATATGCCTTCTGTTGCCGTGAGACAGGCCATGTGCGTCAGGGCAGCCTGGGCACATCCTCTGCTGTAGTGATGAGACAGACAGGTCACGTCCATCAGGAGTAGTCTACCGTACCCTGACGAGACACACCCCATATGCCCTCTGCTGTGGTGAGACAGGCCACGCCAATCAGGGCGTGGATGCACACCATATGCAGAACAGAGGCGCTACAGTGAGACAGAGGGACAGGCCATGTCCATCACAGGGTACTCGACACTCCTGATGAGACACAGGCCATATGCCCTCTGTAGCAGTGAGACAGGGCATACCCATCAGGGTAGTCCTGAAACGCCCCATGTGCCCTCTGTAGCAGTGAGAAAGAGTGATGGATCATGCCCATCAGGGGTGCTGTACCCTGCCGAGACACACCCCATCTGCCCTCTGCTGCAGTGAGGCAGACCATGCCAATCAGGGCAACCTGGGCACAGCCCATATACCTATGGGCATCTTTGTGTGACCCCCCTTAGAGTGTGAGCTAGCCAGAAAATATACATTTAAAAAAAAGAAACAACAGCAGGTGAATTGGCAGGTGTCCAGGCCTGTCTTCAGGGTGCCCAACCCTTCTGAGACACACCCCATTTGCCCTCTGTTGCAGCCAGGGGTGGGGTGGGGGCCCACAAAATGGCTGCACTATTACTACTATAACTAATAACTTGCCATGCACATGGTGCTACTCCACCCCTCTGTAGCATTTCAACCACCTGCTTTGTATGACAGCTCACTTATTCCTCCCGTTCCGACCCCACCCCTCAGACTCAGCAGGAGGTAGACTACACTACAGACAGGGGAGAGAGATTTAAGGATACGGCAGGCACAGTGGGCAGACCACTGCTAACTGCACGTAATTTGCAGCACTGCACTGCCGATAAATTAGCAGGTCTGACGCCAAAAATGCTCTGTGTGACTATGCCCATCCTCTTAATTGCCTGTGCACATATCTAGTAGGGCATATTATGGCCCGAGGCTTTCCAAGACTTGACAAAAATGACAGCGCATTTTCTCTTTCATGACCACCTCAACTCACGGCGAATTGCATTATGCGCTCTCCATCGCATCGAGCCGATGAGAGAGAGAGAGAGAGAGAGAGAGAGAGAGAGAACCGGAGAAACAGAGAGAAAACCAGAGAAACCAAGAGAAAGCCAGAAATATAACCATGCATCGTATACAGCTACGGTCGCTGTGTCACGTTACATTCTATGATCGCTTGGAGGTCAGACAGCGCTTCCGTTAGTTGTCTTTTCCTATGTAGTATTTCCCTTCCACCCAATTCATCACGCGCGGACGGCCAACCCGTTATGAATAATGCCATATCGCTGAAGTGTGAGATGGAGTCTTTGTGAGATGGAGCCCAGATGGACCAGCGTGAAACCGCGGAGCCCATCTACACGCAGCAGTCTGAAGACGAGCTATTGTGCGCTCCCCCTTAACTACACTGACCTCTCTCCTCCTCCGTCGCAACCTCCTGTAGCCTACTTCAATTCCTCACAGGCTTTTCGCAATTGCTTAGCTGATAAATTGGACAGCTGGATCGGAAGAAATGGTGCAGTACGGCGACTGCACCTTGGCACACTCTGCGACACGCCTTAAGGAAGAGAACCTGCCTGCCTCATTGCCTATCCCACGGAGGTCGAGGGAGCGAGGAGTTGGATGCCAAATGTTACCATAACCGTTATTGCATAGACTGCAATATGACAGCGACCACCGGTGACACATCTAGCCGTGCTTCTTTAATCATAATACAGCAGACAAAACCCATTACAAGGTGTGCGCTTACTTAGATATAATGCGTAAACAGAGCATCCTTAACGGCGTGCTCTATGGGTAGATTTGAAAGCAATGCACATCTTGAGTAGTGGCCTGCTTCACGGTGGCAAACGGGGTTGATGGAGCCAGACCAAGAGAGCGTATCTCTCCCGGGGTGCACAGGAAAGGGACGCTGCCATTCATTCCCATTGTGAATAAAAACTATGTCTGACTCTGACCACTGTAAGATAGCGAAGATATAGACAGGCGCCTACACCCTGTCTAACTACATGTCGGCATGGTTAGGCAGGTTAGCCATGGTTGCGCATTTTCATACTGAGCTTTATAATCAAAGTAGGCGTGATAGTGCCAAAGTCTGATCAGAAGGCTCTTATGCCCATGCTGCTGAATTGAGAAAGACCTGTCAAAAGGCACCGCCCCAAGATCAAACAGTCTGCATTTGTCAGCCTTCTCCCGTTATTTGATTCTCTCGTGAAAATGACTTTTCACACAGTCGCCAGGCTTATTAACTGAAAACAAATAGACTTGGGGGTCCATTGACCACCAGGGACTGTAGTCTGTGATCTTGTTTTTTAGAGTGGCTTTGATTTAGACTGCTGGTTGCATTTTCTATAGACTGGGCCAAATATTACGCACCAGAGAATGGAGGGCTGATACAGCTACATCAAAATAATCTATAATGCACCTGACTTGATTATTAAGAACCGATGAATGTATGAAATGCGGACTGTTCGTAAATTATATTCAATTGACAAACGATACGTCAATTAACATGACAAATCGTTGGATAGCAAGTCCGATTGGGCATCACTCAGTTAAGCGCAACTATCAAGGAACTGCTAATCCTGCATATGCGCGCTTTTATTGAAACTGCAGCAGAATTATGATTCAGCTCAACTTACCGATTTCATGGCAGCTGCCATATCGTCATATCGCTCTGCTTGCTCCGCCAGTCGGGCTTTCTGAACCAGCTGCTCGCGATCAACCATTTTCTACAGATGTCAGCCTACGTTTATGAGTAAAAATGGTTCAATTGAGATTTTTTTTTAAAAAAAATCGGTTCGCTGGAAAATGCAATGGGGTCTTCAGTGTGCGGAGGCTTCTCCCTTGCTGTCTGCGCGTGCCGACTCCGATGGGATACCCCCTCCCCCTTCCTACACTTTCTCCTCATTGCGTCACCACTAAAAACAGGCGTGCCTGTGCGTAATGATGTAACCATGCAGCGTCACTTTTGTGGGAAGCTTAGTGTTAATGACTAGTAAGAATTTATCAGGCCTTAGACAAAGTAGTATGTTTTGGCTGTTCTAACTCACTTTGTTGGTTATAACACGAAACAAATAAAAAGATAGGCCTAATGCATGTAATATAGTATTTATTAACACTCTAGACCAGGGGTGGGATTGGGAAACCATTTTCACTGGAGGGTGTATGTCAAATTTTATAAAGTCCTACAAAGTTCAAAGGTCTTCTATGAACACAAACCAGGATTTTGCCGTACACGGCCCTCTGGACATAGTTTCCATACCCCTTCTAGAGAGACCATAATCATATGCACGTGAATAGGCCACTGAACTAAGATGGATTTATGGATGAACGATGTATGTATGAATGTATATATGGATGGATAGGTGGATATAATGGACAGATGGATGGATAACTTAGCCGCAAGAGATGATTATCACATTGTTGCTGGACAAGGAATATGTGCCTCTCATTAATGTATCATTGAAAAGAGGACAATGTCAAACTAGTATACTGCATTGCATTCGGGAAAGCTGTTGTAATGTTTAAGTTTCTTCAACACTGCCCTATGTTAGGCCTACGATAAATCTAAAAGTTGTAAATTAAAATCATAAGTGACTGCAGGCATATACTTTTCTCCAAAGAAAGTTTATTTGTTGTTTCACAGGTTTAAAACTACAGTCAATTTTGAGGAAGACTAAACTCCAGGAAAAGGCATTCCATATATTAAGGGGGTTACCAATACTTACCAATGTTAAAGTCTATCCTGTCACCATGTGTCCCTTACCAAATAATAATCATTAATAATATTAATAATTACCACATGCCAAATGACAATACCTTCCCCAGTTTAGAGAACATGGTTGAATTCCATCAGAGCTAAAATGAAGACATCAGACTCTTTTAATCTGAGAGTTGTTGCACATTCTGCAGTTGTTTTGGAAATAACTGTCAAGAAACGTTCAGGATGGTTTTAGTGACTTTGGTGTATAATGTTGAACTGGGGGTATGTTTAGGCCACAACCATATGAAATATTTCCCAATTTCACTGGATACATTTCACGTGGAGACAATATTTAAAACTACATGCTTAGTGTCATAAAAAGATATTGCTGTATGATGTAAAAAAAACATAAAGTTGAAATTGAACATTTAGAAGACCAGAAGGCTATTGGGTTTCCACATGAATGAAGTGCATAAAAAATAATATTCATTGGCTCTAACAAGAAAAGATGATTGCTTAACAGGTTCATATGTTGCAATGACGTCCCGCAAATCTCTGGTACAATAACATCTCACAGAACAAAAACAGTTCATATGAAGAAGGATATATATTATAGGAATATAACATTCACCAAAGGGAGAAGGCATAGAGACCTTGTGTTTAGGGACGTGAACCAAAAGTGACTATGTACAAACAGTTGGTGATATAAATCTTGCAGATGACACTGAAGAAGAAGAAGAAGAAGAAGAAGAAGGAAGAGGAGGAGAAGAAGGAAGAGGAGGAGAAGAAGGTGAAAAAGATGCTCAAAAACAGCAGGTGAAATGAAAGTGTCTTTGATCAGGGAGCTGACATGCTCCTGGCCTGAAATAAATTAAAGACGATCCTACAAAAAAAAACATTAAAAAAAGGTAGAAGCTTGGGCATTTGTGCAGAAATCATCTATCTGTCCTTCTGCCCAGCTGTTTATCGTTATTATAACTATTATTATTTATTTAAATAAATCACAATAAAATCTTGACTCTCTCTCCTAAGGAGGCCGATTACTTAGATCAACCCCTGTATTTTTGGCGATGGTGTATCAGCAAGTCGGGAGAGGTAGGAGGAGCCCTCGTCATCTATAGACTGTATAATGAATGGCCTTGCTCCACAGTACCTTCCCCAACCATCAAATAATGTGGGTTTAGTACAGCTGGCACATGTGTTAAATATTTCAGCATCCCAACAGAGAAAAAAAACAGAAACAAAAATTAGATGTAGTGTAAAGCTTTGGTTTCTTTGCATATAAAAACAAATGTGTACATTATTTTTAATATAGAATTATATTTATTAATTTATATATTTATAAAGTGCATAATACGAATATATATTTACCATATTTAGTAGTGTATATCAGGGTTTTTTTTTGCTTGTTTTGTTAGTTTTTGCTTTGCTTGTTGAATTGTTGTGGACATTTTCTGTTTCTCCATTAGGGTTGAGCTTATTATTTACAAAAAAATGTGTACAAGTCCAGGTGTTATATATAGCGCCTCCCTCCTACCCACTCGCCTCTATGGCAGTAAGTGACAGAGAAAACGTGGATCAACTCATGCATGCTTGCGTGCGTGCATGCAGTGATAGGCAATCTGGATTCAGAAGCTACAATCCAGTGCCACATATTCCATATTATCTGGTTTTACCTGTCCAATTACTGTAGGTCAATCACCTGGTTGAAATGGACAGGTAAAATCAGGTCATTTGGAATATGTGGCATTGGATTGCAGCCTCTGAATCCAGGTCATCCATCACTGCTTACATGCCGTGCTTGCATGCATTGGTGGTGCAAAAAGGGGTGTGCACGGCACGATCACGAGAAGAGCAGGGAGCAGGAGACCCCGGCGTCTTCCGAGTGGTCACAGTTGTGGACGTCCCAGGCTATGTGGCTGCAGTCGTGCAGGCTGGCCTCGTTGCCCGTGCACTTGAGGTTGTCCATGAGGATGACGCCGGTGCCGGGCCCGTAGTAGGACTGGCCCCGGGAGGCCAGGGCGTCGCCACAGCCCACCATGCGGCACACTACCTGGGCGTCCGGCAGGTCCCAGGCGTCATCGCACACCGTGCCCCACGATTCACCGGAGAAGATCTCCACCCTGCCCTCGCACCTGTGCTGCCCATCAGCCAACCGTATTGCACCTGAGGGGGAGGGAGAGAGAGAGGGGTGGGGGAGAAGCCATCAAGATGAAAGAATGGTCATTAATCTGTTAAGACATGGTCCGTGTTACACATTTTCAAAAATGATGTATTATTAAAGGGACACTGTGTGAGATTTTTAGTTGTTTATTTCCAGAATTCATGCTGCCCATTCACTAATGTTACCTTTTTCATGAATACTTACCACCACCATAAAATTCTAAGTATTCACTATGACTGGAAAAATTGCACTTTTCATACATGAAAAGGGG
This sequence comes from Engraulis encrasicolus, assembly GCF_034702125.1. NCBI lineage: Eukaryota > Metazoa > Chordata > Actinopteri > Clupeiformes > Engraulidae > Engraulis > Engraulis encrasicolus. The sequence goes on from NC_085863.1 coordinate 40,751,114, forward strand.
GATCTTCTCCATGGTCCGCCATTTTGAATTTCCAAAAATAGCCATTTTTAGCTGCAAAAATGACTGTACTTGGACCACACTAGAAAATATTTGTTTAATACTTAGTAAACTTTCATGTAAAGATGAAATTTGGCAATAGGCAGCCCAGTTTCAATGAGCAGCATAGTTGCAGAACCCTTTTTGACCATTTCCTGCACAGAGTCCCTTTAAAGGCTGTGTGATGTCGTAGTAGTGTAGTACTATGGTAGTTACTACGTCTAACAATACACTCAACTCACGATTCGGTTCAGATCAAGATTTTTTTTTACATGAGCTTTGATTACACCCCACGATTTTTAAATGCATCTTTTTAAATGAATTAGCTTTTTTCCACATTTGCCAACATTATAAAAACAATATATAAATCAAAACTATGATAGTGTATAGGTAGAATGGGTTTAAAAATAATTAGGATGATTGGAAGCTTGGAAGCACTATCACATCATATCATGTGGTTGTTTTCCGGAAGGCTAACAGAATTTTGAAAGAGCATATCACGATACTGCCTTCTTGCACTGCAATACAGTATTATGACTGCGTAGCGCGATTTCTCGGTCCAATACAATATTACAGCCCTAGTAGTTACCGGTCTTTTCAGTGACTATTACAGCTTTTCACTGATGGAAACACGCATATTACGAGGCTACTCTATATGAAACAATGGTAAGTGGTACGATAATGGCATTACTCAGAAAGTGTGTATAGCATACTGTTGTAGATTCCCAGGCTATATAAGCCCTTGGGCTGCACATGCTGTAATTACGATGTTCCTTCCATGTGCTTTTATGCTATAGAGATGAAGGAGGGGGCTTTGGGATACCTACACTATACCTACAGTGCTGCCAACCCAGAGAGAGATGGCAGAAGTTATAATTACTCTCAAATTAATGGGTGTCCACTTGCTTAGTGTGGGCCTATTTGTAGTCTACAGGGGAGCTGCGAAGCATATTCAGGGGTGCCCTTTTCCATGTTAGAAGTGGATTTATGGAAGACTTCAAGGTTGTGAAAAAAGTGTGTATGTGTATTTTTAGTGGGTCTGTGAGGTATTTTTAGATTCCCGTCAAGCAGCCACGGCTATAAGTGTTTCTTCTTTTGCCTTTTAACTGTTACTGAATTTGCTTTTGGTCGCTCCTGTGCCCGTTGCACTCAGGCACTTTATTGTGAAGCACTTTGTGCAGCCAGCGTGCTGTAGAAATACAACTGACATGATAGTGAATGGCAGACTGTGTGTGTGTGTGTGTGTGTTCGTGTGTGTGTGTGTGTGTGTGTGTGTGTGTGTGTGTGTGTGTGTGTGTGTGTGTGTGTGTGTGTGTGTGTGTGTGTGTGTGTGTGTATGTGTGTGGGCGCGCGCATAATGTGTGTTTGAGAACAGAACAGGTTGAGCTTTTACCTGGTGTGGGCAGGGGCGGGCTAGATGGAGTCGTCTGTGGGGGCCCCTTGAACGTCATGCCAAAATCTCTCGCTACAGTCATGTAATCTGTCAATGCTGAGAAAAGAAGATTTGAAAATGATTAGTCACTTAATGCCAAAAAACCGACCACACAATCACCTCAACTGAAAGCACAGATGATTCCATCTGAGTCCTATGTCTGATGAGTCTTATTTTGTATAAGAAAATGGATAATCTGAAAGATATTGTCCCTGATGGACTCCAAGTTTAGAAACAAGTTTAAAAGCTCAACTCAGTTAAAAAAGACAAACACATATACACATACACGTTCATACATTTATGTATAGTCAGGCACGTGGCTCTCTTTGCCCACAGCAGAGCTGCATTCATAACCCTGGGGGCCTCTGCTGAAGCTGATCCTGACTGACTAGGCTCTCTATATTTCATGCACTCACGCATTCAGCACTCTCACACATACAGTAGAGATAAGGGATGGAGAGAGGGATGAGAGTGACAAAGTGTGTGTGTGTGTGTGTGTGTGTGTGTGTGTGTGTCTATGTGTGTGTGCCTGTGTGTGTGTGCGTGTGTGCGTGCTTGAACACGTGTGTGTGTGTGTGTGTGTGTGTGTGTGTGTGTGTGTGTGTGTGTGTTTATGTGTGTGTGTGTGTGTGTATGGCATGGCATGGCATGGTATGAATGAAAGTTCTGGGGATAGGGACTCTCACTGAGTAAAGCATGACTAGAAGAAATGGGTTGTTATAGATGGCTGAGTGATGTGTCCTTTAGCATGATGTCTACAATAAGAGGCCATTTATACTTATCTGTTGACTACGTAAGTAAAGTATAACTTCAGTAACTGCTAAGTTGGCACTCAGGTGTTAGTATCATGTTGCACCGTTTTAATGAGAATAAAAAATGTCCAGAATGCATTGTGAAGGGTACTCAGCCAAATAACTATCTTACAGTGTAACAAGTCCAATGAGCAGGGATTGGATCGTCATCATACCATGACTTCAGAACTTTATTTTTACCTTGGTATATAGAAAGGCACATGAAAACGTCACCATTATTTCACCTATGCTTGAGAGGTCAGCATGCTAAATTAGAAGGCTTTTTGCTGTGTCTCAGCTGGTGCAGGCTTGTGTGTGTGTGTGTGTGTGTGTGTGTGTGTGTGTGTGTGAGAGTGTGTGTGTGTGTGTGTGTGTGTGTGTGTGTGTGTGTGTGTGTGTGTGTGTGTGTGTGTGTGTGTGTGTGTGTGTGTGTGTGTGTGTGTGTGTGTGTGTGTGTGTGTGTGTGTGTGTGTGCGTGCGCGTGCGTGCGCGCGCGCGCGCCTGTGTATGTGCGCACGCGCGTGTGTATGTGCATGCGCGTGTGTATGTGCGTGCGCGCGTGTATGTGCATGCAGTTACCACTCTCTGCCTCTGTAGGGCAGTGTTGCTGCTTACGGACAGTATATGAGCAGTTGACTCAAGCATCCAGCATTTAACCAAATATCAACAAAATTGAATTAAGCTGATGATAAGTGATAAGCTTGATAAAAACTGATCACTGTTGCATCAAAAAAAATTGCCAAAATCGTATGTCACAAGACTTGTAGGGGACTGGACGACTTTTGGGGGTCTTGAAAACATTTAGCCTCTTCAACTGAGACTGCTTTATAGTTCTAGTGGTATTTATCTATGGAGAATGGACAAAGGTCACGCGTCAAGGTGCGAACATTGTAAGTAGAAGTTGACCTTCACACAGTTCTAGTACCTGGGCTTAGAGACTTAGAAACTTTGTATAGCTCCAGTTTCAGTGTTGACTATTTTTTTGTTTTAAGCAGTATGGCTGGCTACTTGAGCAGATGACTAACGTGTCCTCATTTTAAATTAAGATACACAGGTGTTGCTGGATACCTAAAGCAGATTGTTGGATCAAATTTGTGGTGGGCTTCTTTTTATTTTTTTCAAGTGCTTTTCAGTAACAATACAGCCTATCTACCTCATTAGCTGCAGTGGAATAACTGTTGTAGCCTAACATGTAATTTCATGTACTAGTGTTGTACACCATGCATTTAGTTCTACTTTTACGTTTTGTTTAATTTTGTACCTCTAGTTTAGTGCGTTTAGTTACTACTTTTACACCTGTGTTCTTGTTTTTTTTAAAGGCAGTGTTTTGCTGACTACTCACGGGTGCAGATGACCCCTGCGTCCTCGTGGTGTCCACAGTTGTGCTGGAACCAGCCCAGGTGGAAGCAGTCGGTCAGCTTCTGCTCGTTGCCCACGCAGTCAACGTTGTCCAGCATGATGGGCCCGGTGCCGTAGCCGTAGAGCGCCAGCTTTGTGGCGGCCAGCGGCGGGCCACAGCCCAGCTGCCGGCACACCACCCTGGCGTTGTCCATGTCCCAGTCGTCGTCACACACCGTGCCCCAGATGCCGTTGCGCAGCACCTCCACGCGGCCTCTGCAGCTGCTGTTGCCGTTCATCACCCGGATGGTGGGCTGCGCTGGAGGGAGCACCGGGACACAGGAACATTAGGTCAATTGACTTACTCTGTTGCACACTAGCACTAATTGGCTCAGTGGGCTAAGGCATCGGACTGTAAATCCGGGGACCTGGGATGGAGTCTGGCCTTAGGTTACGCCCTCGTCCTTCCTCATCTCTCTCTTTCATGACTTTCCTGTTACTCCCTCATATCGTGCTATCAATGGGGTATGAAATGTCTGAGAAATATGTGAAAATTAGATAGGAGAGTAGATAGGAAATGGTTGGGAGAGACAGGCAGTGTAGGATTGAGAAATAACCCGAGCCAGATCCGAACCTGGGTCCCCATGCGCAATGTGCCAGTACGGCATATTGACACAGTTTACCACTGTGCCACCACAGTAGGTCAATACTAATGTTTGTAATTTCACATTTCAGAGGAAACAACTGTGGAAGACAGAGTGAGAAAAAAAGATTTTGCAGGGTGAAGATTACATCTCCCATTGGTTCCTATTAGATGATTGTCACACAACAAAATTAACCTTTTGATGATGATTAATTATGATTTATTGATTGCAAATCCTTCATTTGATTTCATTTGAAGTCCCACCACATTCTATTTACGGAGGCTAGACTTCATTTGTGTTGAGCTGCTTGACTTACCTCTAGGCGTGGTGGATTTGGTTGTTGTAGTGGTGGGAGAAGTGGTTGTGGTGGTGGGGGTGAGGGTGGTGGAGCTTGTTGTGGTGCTGATTTGTGTAGTCTCTGTGTATACACCAGTGACTGCCAGACAAAAGAGAGAATTGTGTTGGAAAGACACACAACACCATTGGAGTGTTTAAACAGCCGAAGTGAGTTCATTTTACATACTGTAGATTTCTAGAAATGCACTATACAGTGTGTAAGACAAAAGCAACAACAACTTCATTCTCTAATTTGACTGACCCCACTGAGCAAACCAAAACCAAACATTGAGACAGACAGAGGCCCATGCATTTTGACATCTCGTGGTGATATAATAATGCTATACACTGGACAGGGACAAATATGGATATTAATGCTGTGTAAAAGGGTCCCTCTGCTGGTAATTGCCTGCATAGCATCTGTGGAGTTTATGGCAAAGTCTCATAGCAACGAAAGTGAAGGAGTGTGATGTAAAGCAATCAAACAATGCCAAAGGCTAAGACACTGGCTTCATTTGACATAGGAAAAAACTAAAATGATATGTGGACCTGAAGTGGTCCTTGCATTTGTAAAGGTCCATGTTAAGAGAACAGGCTTTGTGGAGATATAAATACACTTTGATCCAGAATTCAGGCAAATATCATCCAATGGGGATATCTACGGAGCCCTTATGGGAAAAAAACTGTGGAAAAAAACATGGGTTTCTCATGCCCACCAGAAAGTTTCTTATGCCTACCAAAAAGTTTCTTATGCCCACCAGAAACTTTCTTATGCCCACCAGAAACTTTTGGGTGTGCACCTGAAACTTGACTGGTGCGCCTGGAAGTTTCTGGTGCGCACAAAAACGATTCTGGTGTGCTTGAGAAACCCTTAGATATTTTTTTTACTCCCACATGTCATTTGAAGGGCTCGGTAGATATCAGTCAGCTATCAGATATCAGACATCAGATACACTGAGAAAAAATATTGCCTAGCTCTATGTGGGTAGATGACAGTTGGGCAGAAAAAAATGATTTTTTTTACAAAACATTGTTTATGAGGGAAAAAAGTATGTCTACATAGTGCAGCAATTCATCTTTCAAAAAAATCCAAGTGGTCACAATGTTGGTCTATTAATTGATTATTTATTTACGTTGATAAAGCAATTTGCTGAAAATATGTCCTTTGGTGTGACATTAAGAAATAAATATATTAAGTAATGTAGAAATGGCTTGATGGAGTTTTATGAACATTGTTACACTCTTCATATTTATTGAATTTTTTTAAAGTCTTAATTTAATGAGAAATAACCATTTAATGATTTTTTTCCCATTAGAGGTGAGCTTATTAGAAACCTTAGAGGAAATATAGGGTCATCTTTCTTTTTAAATGTTCAAAATTGTCCGAATTTATACTAACATTTCTGGGAAGATAATTTGTTCTTCCCTAATGCAATATTCAGTGTTTATCAAATTTATTGTTAAGCTCAAACAAATATTTGAGCGTTTTAAAAATGTCACACCGTAGGACATTCATGTCACACTAAAGGACAGAAATGCAAAACTGAGCCAGAAACAAATGTATCAACATGATTATTTTGTCTTTTGATCATAATGTAATGTTGTAGTCAATATTGACCTACACTTTATGCTTATAAGTCTTTAAGTCATAGATTATCAGCCTATCGTAACACTTAATGACAGCCATGCGGTCATTAAATTTAACCTGCAGAGCTCATAATGTAAGACTCATACTGAAGTGTGACGTCAACATGACCATCACACCTCACCCTCTTTGTAGGTATGCTATGACTGTCACACCATTGAACCTGTAGTTTGTAGTGGCCAGTGTCTGTTTGGTATCGCAAGCTGGACATTTAAGCTATATTGAGCTCTCCACAGCATACTTTATTCATCTATACTTTTCTATACTCTCTCAATCAATTGATTGATTGAAGAACTCTGAGAGAAAAACCTAAAATCCACCCTTGCCATTGGCTTCTTAAGGGTCTAAAGTCACAATTTATGTACCGCTGGAGCTTCAACAATAGATAATTATCCACAGAATTAACCAAAAATATTATGTCACACCACAGGACATTGTTTTCTGTGACAAAGTTTCATAAGTCATACGGTCTCAGAAAAACAGGAAAAAAATAAGCATTGCCACTTGCTAAAATAGACTAAAATTATTGCTAAAATTATTTAAAAATGTTTTAATATGGAGAACCAGGCTTGCGACAGTCACACCATAGGACAAATGTGACATTTGACTCAAAATTAAGTGTACTTATTTAAGCTCTGGATTTATTACACATTACTTTTTCACAACAACGACATTAGTTTAATCATTTAAAGCATTGACAATTTTGAAAGCATGAATTTACTTAATTTCAAGAGCCTGCGACAGCAAAATTTACACGTCACGTCATCTACCCATGTACATATATGTGTACTGTTCCAGCAGAGATAGCTGTGAGGGTTACCTGAAGTCGTGGCATTGGGGAATAAAAATCTGGGCTGTGTATCCGTGTTCACTGTTGATGCAGGGGTCGTAGTGCCAGATTCTGGAGAGTGAATAAATAGAAATGAAAGTCATTTTAATAACAATAAAAGATTGTACGCTACTACGCTAACAACAATGTTATTCAGTTGCTATTGCATAGGCCTACTGATGAGACAACCAAGATATTATGCGTATATAGTATTTGAACAATTACTTCATGTAGGCATCAACTCTTCACACCAATACTTCTGGTTTACTAAATTCAATTGGTACAATTGCCAATGCTTATTATGGTTATAACCCCAGGCTGTTAGGTGAACAATCTATGTTCAGAAATGACAATGACTCATTGTCTCACCTGATCACTCAAGTAGTACTATTGCCAAGTTTTGCTTACTGTTATAACCACTACTACCGTAACTCATAACTGATAAGTAACATAACTATTACCATTACTATTATTATTAACCTGTTCTTTTACAACTGTATAAACCTATACTGCACAACTGTTAACTACATATAACCATATTACACAACTATTAGCTATTAGGGGTTGCTGCGGCCCGTTGCATTAACACACCTGCACCCTATAGGCCACGGGAAGTTACCCATGGCGACCTAGGTTTGAGTCCGGCCCGAGTCTACCCCCCCCCCAAATATACCAAACCTATGGCAGTTCATGTTGTCCCCTCACCTGAGCATACGACTCCGGCATCCTCGTGGTGTCCGCAGTTGTGGATGCCCCAGCCCAGGCTGTAGCAGGTACTGAGCTGTCCCTCGTAGCCATTGCAGTTGAGGTTGTCCAGCAGGATGAGGCCTGTGCCGTAGCCAAAGTAGGCGTTGGAGTGTGCTGAGACAGCGCGGCCGCAGCCGATCTGCTTGCACACCACATTGGCGTCCGTCAGGCCCCAGTCGTCATCGCAGACTGTGCCCCAGCTACCCTGGTAGTAGATCTCCACCCGGCCTTGGCAGTAGTTGGCTCCTCCGACCAGACGAATGGTACCATCTCCTATAGCCAAATAATAATAAAAAAGGGATGCGGTCTTCGTCAGTTACAGGAGAGGTGCAGTTCTGTGATGTTGTTACTCTTGATGCAGTCAGTAGATATGTTTGACATGCTGAGTTGCTTTACATGTTAAGGTGTCTGGCATTGGTGGTGGTGATATTTTTTACCCAACGGCTAGAATATGTCTCACATTGCCTCGCCTTGTGACATGAACCCTTGGTTTCCCACCCATGTTCCTGTCCTATGTTGATTTATGTATGTTGACCTGTGTTTCATAATCTGATCTCCATAATTGTTGTTGGTATATGTTGTTGTGCTGGTTAGGATGAGTATTGAAAGGAAATGACTATCATGGGCAAATGCAATATGATTAAAACTGACAGCTGTGAAGTAGGCTGATGTGAGTCTATTTCAAATGTGTGTGTGCGCGTGCGTCCGTGCGTGTGTATGTGCGTTCCTTCTTCCTGAAACACTTAATATTTACAGGGAATCAGACAATTTCGAACATGTTTACTTCCTTCGGAACTTTGAATGCTCAGAATGGGCCACCACATTCCAGAAAACGCAAGACATAAAAAGCCATTTTTGGGTATGACCCGCGGCAGTTTCCCTTGGGAACACAATAACCAAACCAAACAATTTCGCAGCGTAAGGATTCTGTGAGCGCTCTCCCAGTGGGGATACCTTACTCTTGGTTTCAGGCAACTCCACAGGAAGGGCTGAGTAGGCCTAGGACAAAAGGGATGGCCATATCAATAGGTGTAGCCTGTATGATGTAGCCACCTGGAACCCTTTTGAGCCCTTTGTCTGAGTAACAATGAACTTTGACTTCTAGTCATCTGTGACTGTCAAGCGGACATATAGGAATTGTGTGAGACCTAGTAAAGTGAGGGGGGGGGGGGTGTTCCACTTTCACTCTGAGATCATCATTAAAGACAATCAGCTGAGCCTTTGAAACTTTACCCTGGGTACATACTTTCTCCTGATCCAACACCACCAAACCCCTTATCTGCTCATCAACACAGACATCCAGCGAGGCTGACAAGGGGTCGGACAAAGAGGTCAGTTGTTCCGGGCCCAGTGACGGGGTTGGGGGGTGGGGTTGGGCATGAATCGGGTTCTCAATACATTGTATATATGGGGGCACTGCAAAGTCACTACAGATGACCTTGTAGTGGGCCTGGGCGAAGCTGTCAGCGGCCCTGCAGACATTTGAACATGTCACAACTGTCTAATCCTTCCATTGAGTTGACAGGACCTGCTCTCCTCTGACTGATGAAAGTAAAACGTCTTTTGAAACACCAGCACAGTTAAAAAAAAAGAAAAGAAAAAGCTTACAGTTTATCACTAAACCAAGCTCTGCGTCATTTCTCAGTATTGGAAATGGCGGCTCAACTTTCTCCTGACAACTGAGGAACGCTATCAGAAATCAGGTCAGCCATTCAGCAAGTCGTATCCAGATCATGGTGGGAAGGAAAGGGAAGGGAAGAGAAGGGAATACACATACGGGCCTGGGCTGTTCGTTCAGTGTTGACTTACGCAAGCCAGATTTGCGGTTTGATGTAGGGGTGGGATCCAGTGGCACTCCTCGTGTTTCCAAAGACGCTCTAGCTGCCAAGACAAAAAAACCATATAGAAACAAGGTGAGTTTTCAACGTGGCATTTCCACGTGGCTCCTGTTGTTATGCCACTCCAAGACACAGCCTCACAATGTGATTTCTCAATCTACATGACATGCTTATAAAAGTAAGAGTCTGAATTTGAATAGGACTTCAACACAAGAAATGTATATTAATTCTACATATTGAGGTCGTTGGATGGACACGTCATATTAGTCTTGCACATCAAGGATCTTTCTGGTATCCGTTCAACTGGAAAGACTCACAGATCCCCACAGATCACCACATTGTTCCTTAGAAGTTGTACGACAGTTGTGTGTTTCTTAACTTCTTTCCTTAAGACACGACATTATAAATGAGCCATTACCAGAATGGCAATGACCAAGTCGTAATGTATTTCTAAAGGCCCCGTGCACTGTCATAGTAGTGTAGTACTATAGTAGTTAACTTTCAATGTCTATTACAGCATGCCACAGGAGGTACGGCGTGCATTAAGGGGCTACCTCCCATATACCTTTGCAGGTGATTGTCATCTTGGATGGCCTTGTAGTGATAACAGTTATGGATACCGTAGTGATTTTCACAAGTTTATTTTTTTATGTACATTGTGTTTATTTACAATACAGAAGTTGATGGTAATTCCTTTGTGTGACCTATACCAGAGATTATCAGAGTATATTATGCAGTCTCTTGGCCTATACCAACTGTTTTAGCAGGTTATAGCCACAACTTCATAATGGGAGTAGTTGTGGATGCCCCAGCCAAGCTTGTTTCTGATTTTCTTATTTTCTAATGTACATTGGCTTTATTTAAAAAACAGTAGTAGTTGTGATTCCTTTGCATGAATACTCTACTCTACGATACTACTATATCATAATATTCATAGAATCTCTGACTATACTAACTATACCATGCTATACTATACTATACCATACTATACTATATTCTATGTGTATACTATACTATACTATACTATATTAATGAGACTATTTCTCATTGTTTTATTTGTATGACCTACTATACTATACTATACTATACTATACTATACTATACTAGACTATTTCTCATTGTTTTATTTGTATGACCTATACTATACTATACTATACTGTACTATACTATACTATACTATACTATACTATACTACTAAACCTATACCCATACTCCCATACCTTTGCAGGTGATGGCCACATCCTCGTAGTGGTAGCAGTTGTGGGTGCCCCATCCGAGGCTGCCGCACTCGGCCAGGTCGGTCTCGCCTCCTTTACAGTCCACGTTGTCCAGCCAGATCTCGCCGGTGCCCTGTCCGAAGCGCGAGCTGCTGCCTATGGAGATTGCCGTGCCACACTCCAGCTGCCGGCACACCACGTTGGCGTCCACCATGTCCCAGTCGTCGTCGCACACCGTGCCCCAGGTGCCGTTGTGGTGCACCTCCACGCGGCCCTCGCACCGGTTGGCACCATTCACCAGACGCACTGCAAGGAGGGACAATGGTTAAGACGACAATTAGGTAACCCTTTCATGTTGATGGGTTTTGCGGCAATCCGACTCACTCTTTGCTATAAAAATGCGACTACATGATAACAACATTGCTATGGCATTACTGAGTGTTTCAGATTAAGGATTGGTACTAGGTAACAAGCTGCAAGGTTATAATAGAGGATTTGCAGAAGACCCATACGTTGTAAACACCCTAACCCTAGCCTGTCATTAACCAGGCCTGCTGACAAATGGGCTAGCAAACGTTGTATTTTATCAGGTAGTTTCCCTGTTTGGTCGCTCCCACAGGTTGGAAGTGGAATTGCGTCTCCAGGCTACAGAGATATAGCCTCTGATCTGAACTTGGTCTGTGTAAGTACAGTCACCCATTCACCAGATATACTGTATTGATGGAAGGAGTTTAAAGCAACACTAAGTAAAGTAGTGGACAATAAGGGCTAAGACCTAAGTAGAGGCCTAAGGAGAGGATGGAAGAGCTTCGTTGGAATGGAATGGATGGAAGAGGATGGAAGAGCTACGTTCCCATGGGAATTTAAAGGCCTAGGTGAGTAAGAAGTCTTCCTGCTTGGTCTGTTCCTCGGGTTGCATTCAAATTTAAAAATGAATTGTTATATGTTATCATGTTTGGACTCTTTGTAATATTTTCACAGATATTTTATGTTGGGTCAAAATAAAAGGGAAAGACAATTACTCAACAGACTTTGAAACTGGCCGACTGTGTTCATATACTTTGTACATATGAATGCCACCACACCCCCATGCTCACATATACACGCACCACGCACCACACACGATTGCACGCACGCACACAAAACTCTCTCTCTCTCTCTCTCTCTCTCTCTCTCTCTCTCTCTCTCTCTCTCTCTCTCTCTCTCTCTCTCTCTCACACACACACACACACACACACACACACACACACACACACACACACACACACACACACACACACACTAGAAGGCCAGAGGCCCCCTCTTTCCTTCCATTTGTGTCTTTTTGTGTTTTCAGAGTCTCTCCCAGGGCAAGATATACAACCACTATCACACGTCTCTGTTTGAATGCCCTTGAATGTTTCCGATGAGAAACAATACTGCTACAAGCCAGAGGTACCATGAATCTTAACTGTCTCACGTTCTTAACACCAAAGAGTGTGCTGCTACTGTAGCGTATTATGTCTCCAGACTGTCAAAAGGAGGAGAGGAAAGAGATACTTAGCATGCTTCTGATATAATGATAGGTAATAGGGAGACAAGAATTCTGCAAGAATAGGTCTAATCTTTCCAAGTAAAGGCACAGAGGGCTGTTAAGTCAGACACATGACTCCCAGGCCCTGGGACATGTGTGGGGACTGGGGAGGCCGAGTATGGCAGCAAAATAAGTAATTGAGGGGATTATAGAAATGGAGAGCCAAGGGAAGTGGCCTTGTTTTTTTATTGTAGCATGAGTCGGAGGGCTCTCTTTTCTCTCTTTCTCTGTCTCTGTCGCTCTCTTTTCTTTGTTGCTCTGTCTGACTCCGTCTTTGTATCTCTGTCTCTCTATCTGTCTGTCATCTTTATTTCTCTTTCTATGTCTGTCTGTCTGTCTGTCTGTCTGTCTGTCTGTCTGTCTGTCTGTCTCTCTCTGCCTGTCTCTGTCGGTGTGTCTGTCTTTCTGATTCTCCATCTCTCCCCATGCACGTCTCTACTCTCAACCTCATGTCTGGCTCTTTCTCTCATCTCCTCTCCTCTCCTCTCTCTCTCTCCCCCTCATTTCTTTTTTTATCATGTCTTCATTTCACTCTCTCTGTATTCCACTCCCCTTTACTCTCCCCTTCTGTCTGGCATGTATTACTCCCTCTGTCCTTGCCTCCTCTCATGTGTCCTTTCCTTCCTTGTGTAAAAAAAACGTCTCAGTGTTTGGGCAAGACTTGATGTCATCTAATGGAAGGGATGAGCTCAGAGTTTGGACCAGAGTATTGTAAGTCGCCACCCAGCCAGATTGGTCTTACCTTGAGACGAGCGGACTTGAGGCATCGGCATACTCGTGGTACTGGAGTTGGCTAGAGAAGAGAAGGGAAAAGAGAGAGAGAGGGAGAGAGAAAGAGAAAGAGAGACAGAGAGATAAGAAGGAGAGAGAAGAGTCAGGGAGAGAGAGAGAGAGAGAGAGAGAGAGAGAGAGAGAGAGAGAGAGAGAGAGAGAGAAAGAGAGAGAAGGGAGAAGAGCGAGGAAGCAAGACAGAGAAACAGAAGGGAAAAAAAGACTTTGGTCAAATTATTTGTTGACAGGAGGTTCTTGGCCCTCCATAGCTTCAGCCCGCTACATCTACTTTATCTGTTTTCCTGTAATTTTAGAACAGGGCTGTCGCAAGAGGACTCCTGCTGTACATGCTGCTGAACATGATTTTTAGACTAGGCCTACTACATCTGCAGTAAAGAGAAATTGGTGATTTTAACCAAATAAGAACTTGGTGCTTTAACCAAAAAAGAACATTCCAGAAAAATGTAACACATGTTTGGTGACGGTAACCATGGTAAAAGCTAACTGAAAACCAGTTTGGTTATAAAAGGAAAATGAATGCATAAACCTTTAATTTATTATCTAGGCCAATTTTTCACACACTTTTTCAACACTGCAAGCCAGTTAAACGTAAAAAGCAAGTTGCCCTGCTGCCTTAAGTTTGTAAGTTTACTCAACTTGACACTCAACTCAACTCGAGGCTTTCTCAATGAAGGCATAAACCTTTGATTTATTTTGTCATCTTCATCTAGGCCAATTTTTCACATACCATTTCCAAATGTTATTGCCACTGTGCTGCTTCAAAGCTTCTCAGACCCATGTCTTTTCAAGGGCTTGGGTATTGTACATTCACTACCTGACTGTATAGCGAGGTTGGCTTCTTTGAAGTGAAATAAGGTCAAAAAAGCCACGTGTGGCCATAGATCTCATGGCATAGAGCACAGAGACACTGGTTTAGGCTTTCACCATCACACAAAGAAAGGACAGGGTGTTATCCTAAACACCTGTGTCCAAAAACAGGTCAGCTCTCTGGGCTTTTCCCCACCCAAAATACAGTGTCCTAGAACATGTGCTCTCACTAACACATGATGTCCCATGCTTTTCTAATCATTATATAAGATTACAATACGTTTGCTGTATATGAGGAAAGATGATGAAACATGAACTTACTCTCTGTGGATCTTTTTGTCAGTTTGACATCTCCTGCAAGAGATTAAGTAAAAGGGACATAATGAAACTTACATGCAGTAAAACATTAGGCCTCAAAAAGAATACATCTCATGTATTGTCAGTTTGGACACTCAAGGTACCCAAACAACTTGTGCGGCATTAGATTGCCTGGACAATGTACATGAGATCCCCTTCCATAGGAATGAAAGGACATTGACTATTTTTCTCACTCCACTCACTCCAGATACCTGGTGGGGACTGTTCCTTCCAACAAGTTACGTATGCCACGTGAATTCGCACTGATATGCAGCAGGACCCTCTCAAGAATCCTCAGTCCCTCATCCCTTCACTTCTTACACAAAATGGCCCGCCAGGGCCAGCCAATACAAGACGCTGAGAACACAAAATTCCACACACTAAAATGTCCGCCTCTGATGTGCCTCTCCCTCTCTCTCTCTCTCTCTCTCTCTCTCTCTCTCTCTCTCTCTCTCTCTCTCTCTCTCTCTCTCTCTCTCTCTCTCTCTCTCTCTCTCTCTCTCTCACCTTGCTGGTCTCTGGTGAAAATGGCTACCACTCATCCTACCCATTCTCAAGAGAACAGACATGAGGTCTACATAAGGGGTTTAACCTGAGCACTCAAAAACAGCAACACAAATTAGTTCATACAGTCTCTCTGCTGTATGTGTGTTCTGCTGTAGGCTAAACAATGAATAAACACAGAGAAACAGTTGAGATTTTGAAACAGTCAAGTAGTCAAAGAACTAGATATCTGACTGGTTCAAGGCATCCCATGTATCTGTATTTAGTTGTTGCTTAATGTCACAATATACTTTATGACCATTCTTTCATAGTGCGCTAGTTTATTGTTTGTTACCATTTCAGAACATTGTGTTAGCCAATATACATACAGTGTGACAAAAGTAAAGTGGACACGTAGCAACACTGTATACATGCAGTCATGCATACAAATGCACGATGCTCTCTCTCTCTCTCTCTCTCTCTCTCTCTCTCTCTCTCTCTCTCTCTCTCTCTCTCTCTCTCTCTCATATCAACTCACCTCTGAGATTGAGCAGGGCATTGGTGCTGAGGAGGACCAGGCAGCCCAGCAGCGTGAGCAGTAGCCAGGCGCCCACCCTCCAATGCCCACACAAGCAGTCCCCAACACGCTGGTTTGGCATAGCACTCAGAGACGCTGAAGCTTCACAAACTCCTGTAAGGCACACACACACACACACACACACACACCCAAACATACACAAACATGAACACACATGTACACACACAGAAATACAAATACAGTGAGTCGGCTTACAACGTACCAAGGCTTATGGTCCATGCATGTGTGCATCCATGCATGCATTTGTGCATCTATCTATCTATCTATCTATCTATCTATCTATCTATCTATCTATCTATCTATCTATCTATCTATCTATCTATCTATCTATCTATCCATCTATCTATCTATCTATCTATCTATCTATCTATCTATCTATCTATCTATCTATCTATCTATCTATCTATGTGTTTCTAACCATCCATCCATCCGTTCATCCGTTCATCCATCCATCCATCCATCCATCCATGCATGCATGCATCACTCCGAGTATGCTCGTCATCTCTACCTGTTTTGAGTGAGTTTTGCTGGTGTTGTTGTTGTTGCTCGTTGTCAGCCAGTCTCTGCAGAGTCCCAATAGAGCTCCCTTTACCACTCCTGCGCCTGGCAGTGTTGCAGTAGTGGCCGATATTTACTATCATAGTAGCCACCGCTGCTGTCACAGCGGCATTCTGATTGGATTTTTCTTCCATGGTACAGAGTAGCTCTGAAATCCACAACAACAACAACAACACAACTCAGCTCAACTCAACTCCAAAGAGTCTGTGCCCCCCAGCCAGTTGGCACTGGCATTGTTCAGTATTGATAGTTGGGTGGTAGGGGAGGAGAGATAGGGGTGAGTGAGGGTACATCATGGGGTTTTTATCGGTCACGAGATTGGCACTAGTGCATGCATGCTGTTGAGAGTGTTTGTGTGGACATCGCAGAGGTTGTTGCCCTCTCTGTTTTTCTGTCGTCCTCTCTTTTTGTCTTTCGTTTTGTTTGTCACTTTCTGTCTTGACACCCCACTAACGTGTGCGTCTGTCTATGATGCTGACTGTGTCGTTATCCATATGTGTGTGACTTGTATCAGACATAATAGGTTGAGTGACAGCTGCCTGACTAGGGTGGTCCCCTTGCCAGTGAAGCGTGAAGTCGGCCCATTTCCCCCGGCCTGACTGTCAAACAACCCCACCACCACAACTACCAGCACACACACACCCGCCCCCGCGCCCCAATACAGTAAAAAAGGCAAATATTGCAGAGTCGATTTAAAATCTTCTAAATTGTATTTGGTCCTAGAGTACTCTCTAAGTGTTGAATTACTGCAACACTGCATTTTTTCTGTGCACCCATGCAGAAGCACACAATAGCCTCTGGTGTCTACATCAGCAAACTCCACCTCTTGGATTAATCCATTTCAACTTAGCTACTGTACTGTGTTATTGTCATCAAGCACTTGTGTTGAACAGAGAGTGTTGTGCATTGTGGCCTTTGGTTATGCAATAGATATAAAACTGCAACAAACCAAACTGACCAAACCATGACCAAAAGGGGAAATGTGTTCCAAATTTTAACTAAGCCTATAATATAGCCTATTATAGCTAATACTATGTAATAAGCCTATATAAAATCAAAAATGTTAACATCTTATGAAGCATGTTGCTGTTTCCAAGTCAAAGAGCATTTTCTCCTAATGTCTTCAGTATTGCTCCTAACTTACATCTCTTCACCTATATCGCCCTTACCCATCCCACTTCCACTCAACCAGGTAACCATAGTCATTTTTTGCAGATGTTTGCTTCAGCATATGAAATATACATGCCAGTACCATTTATATTGCAGACTTTGCAGGGCTGGGCGTTAACTATTTTGCTCAATGGCCACTGTGGCTAGTGGTTTTCCAGAGTCACTAGCCATTTAGACTTTCTGCTGGCCAGAGTTTTCTTTGTTTTTTTTATCTTTAGAATATTCTTGCATTTCATTACAAATAATTTATGTAACTGCTGTAATGTGTCACACCAACGAATAAGTTTGCCCAACTGGCAAAGTGGCTAGTGAGACTAACATTGTTACTAGCCACAGTTTTACCAGCATTTGGCCGGTTGGCAGGTGACAATGTCAAGCCCTGATTCTTGATATAAATCTGGCTACTCTAGGTCTCAAATCTCAAGAACCATGTTCTCTGTGAGAATACTATGCTTGTGAAAGTAATGGGATTATGTACTGTACGTCAATGAATGGGTATTATACTACTGTCACAGGTGCAAGGCCAGACCAGGCCAGCCATTCTGCTTCCAAGTACATCCGTTTAAGAATTTTAATTCCAAGGAATTACAGTTGGCAACAGTCAGAACCTTTGCAACATAGGCCTGAGCAATTTCTTTCCTTTCCAAGCTGAGGGGTTTCACATCAACGGTGTGGGGTATGTCAACCATTTTGTCATAAAAATGCCAAGGTCAATCACAGCCAGACTCTACTGTCCGGATTTAAAATCTGTAACTTCTTTGAACAAATTCTCAAATTTTCTTTTGTTTGTTGATGCTTTTTTTTTCTTTTGCTCACATCTCCGGAAGACATGCAGGGGGGTGATACGGGGAGGTGAGGGGTAAGACAAGAGGCATGCCTGCTTGTTCCTGTTTTTTTTTGTTTTCCCCAAATCCCCTCTGACCCTACCCTGGAATGTAAGCGGCGGGAATGATGTGCAGGATCCCAGAGGCAGAGAGCGAGGGGCAGGGGGGGAGAGAACTTGATATTCGCCGGGCGGAGATAGTGGACATTCCGAAACCTCGGGGGCGCACACACAAAAAGACGCTTCTGGTGCCTCTGTTGCTGCCCTGCCACTGCCTCGTCTTTGCCTCTCCTCTGCTTTGCCTTGGCGGTTCCCCATCGTCAGGGGCTAAACGCTGCTTCCTGCGAATCTGTCACTGGAGTCGTCCCAAACGCTTAGGCAGCCGATGACACCTGAGGGGCGCCTCCCGTCCCAGCTGCTCCGACTGGGGAGTGCGGAGGATGTGGTGGGAGGGGAGTGCGGAGGGTAGGGGTGGGGTGGGAAAGCCTGGAGGAACAAGGCCTATGGGGCTCTAGTCTGGTGTCCAAGCCAGAGCAAGACTTAGAGCTTGGAGTTTTGAAGGCTCCTCCAGCCCCTCTTGTCAAGATGCTGTCACGGACATCCTTAACACTTCCTCTCCAAGAGATTGTCCTTACACTCAGCCTTCCCATATAATTTTTCACAGTTATTGTTACAGTAGGACAAGTATTTTATTTTGACCAAGTGTAACCATATGATTGATGTCCTGGGTCTGGTCTGGGCCTGAGGTGGGGAACATAATTCTCTTAGGTGTCGCTACTACAGCCTGCCAAAAGCACATCCAAACAAAAACCTCTCCAGTTTCACCAGCATTATTTTCATGCCGTGAGGTGGCCTAGCTTAGCCTGAACAGCGCAGGCCTGTGGCCTGGGACCTGTAAGAATGGCCCCTGGAGTAAAGGGGCGAAAGGGGGTACTATTGGCGCCATTGTCACTCCAATTAGGAGCCGGGGAGGTTTATTAAACACGGTGGCACACACGAATAGCACACACAAGGCACTGGGCACAGCGGCCGTCCCTTCGTCACGCCACCCTATAACAAACCGCGCCGAGAGTTCGCCGGACAAATGGCTCAGTTATGAAGGATGAAAAATAATCTAGTCCCCAATGTTATGTTTTTCAATACTCCATTCATGGCTAGATGTAGCCGTGGATCCACGGGGGAATAATGTCGTCTTTTGTGTCCCAGGGCCTGCTTCCCCTCCCTCCTCTCTTCTCTCCAGCTCTCTCAGAGAAATGGCTGAAAGATCTCGGCCCCCATGAAATATCTTTCAAAAAAAAAAAGCCAGAGAGCAGAGATAACGCCCGCAGTAGTGAGTTCTCACACATTCTGATGAGAGAGGATCATAGATGCTTTTTGTATTTTTAGACATTTGTTGTTGCCTTCAGCTTCATCAACTGGGCCCTGTGAATTTACTGAAGTTCAATAGTCCTCTTTGCATATTCACTCCAACAAGAGAAATAAAATCCCAAGCCGATAAAAATATGCAATATTTGTAAAAGCATCTGCAACATTTACATACATTGTGCTAAATAATCAACAACAATTTCGTAGTTAAATGCACTCAAAAGGATCAAAAACACAAGAGGTTTGCCAGAGGCTCCATGTCTTAAAATACGCACGCAACGCTTATTTTTCACTCATTCATTAAATACTTTTCTATAGGCCTACTTGCACAAAATCACACAACAAATATAACAGGATAAGACGTTTAAGCCCATACAAACCAACCTTTCCACTTACAATTCTGATTAATTTCTTCATTTCAACATTTCAATTTTTTTAAAAATCACGAGCCCACAAATCAGAGGTATAAGAAAACATAGGCAGCATACCTGTTCAATGGGTAGGATGCCTCCTTACACCAGCAAAATAAGTTAATTTCCGTAAAAAAGTGTGAAGCAAGCCCAACAGGTGCCTTCTCCTCTGGTTAGGAAATTCACGCAGGACAGTAACCCAAGTTTCACAGCCAAGCCTTGAAAAAGTTTTGTAGAGTGGGGAAGAAAATTGCCAGGGAAAAAAATAAACTAGTCCAACAACTGTACAAGTATGAAGTCTTTCATTTCCCTTCAACGTACGTGACTATAAGTACCTGGCTTCACTCTGGCGTATTACGTAAAACAAATAAGACAACAGCATTGTATGGTAATGTCCTGTTGCCTTGTATCTGGCTGGTGTGCGTTTAAAAAGAATAAGAATGGGGGGAAGAGTTGAAAGCCAACCCTTCACAGGTCGCCTGGCATCTCCAGTTTCAGGTAGCCCTAGCGCGCACGAAAGGTGCTGTCTTGCTCATCTAGGGAGGGTACAGTCACTGCAGGGACATGAAGTGTTGGGGGAGGGATGTGTGTGTGTGTGTGTGTGTGTGTGTGTGTGTGTGTGTGTGTGTGTGTGTGTGTGTGTGTGTGTGTGTGTGTGTGTGTGTGTGTGTAAAGGTGTGAGATGTGTCATTCTCTCACTCTCTTTTTCTGTGTCGCTCTCTCCCTTTCTCCCCCTCTCCTTCTCCCTCTCTCTCTCTCTCCCAACTGTCCTTGTCCCTCTCACGCACTCTCCCTGCATGACGGTGTGTGTGACAGTGAGTATCTGAACATGTGTATCTTTTTGCATGTATAGGTGTACATAGGTGTCTCATTGTTCATGTGAACATTAATACTTTCATAACATATCAGCCATTTCCACCAAACCCCTTTTTTTTGCCCTGGTGGTAACAATGTAAAATGTGGAGCTAGTTTATATGATGCATTATGGTTTCAGTGAGAGGATTTTTTTTTTTAGACCTGTAGAGTTCATAATGGCCATCATTATATCAACATGTGATGACTTACTGATGCCATATCTGATGAAAGGCTGGAATTGAACATTTCCTCCAGTTTTCCTTCTTTCCTTATTACAGGAAATATCCAGCGCCCCATTTTTATAGCCATACGTTGTAAATGGGTTGGCGCATGCGGACTATAATAACCATTCAAATTCCTTTAGGTTCACAGACTGCAGTTTTTAGATCACACATGACTCCAACCACATACGTATGTATGTGTCTTACTCAGCCATCTTAGTCTATACCGCCTTTGACTACCCATATCTTGATAATGGCCTAAATGGTTTTATCCATTGAAGACTCAGTCCTAAGTGTATAACCTATGTCCTATGCAACCTGCCACTCAAGTGTTGATGTAGTAAAACTGATAAGTTAATCAAAATCAGCTTTAGTGAAAACGTTATGGTCAAATGTGTTATGGTCACTACTCAGCAGTACTGTTAAGAGTAAGGAAATGTCAGAAGGTCCTGCACCTGCAGTTGGTCTGTTTGAGGTTTACAGCGATCGCCTACAAGATGGCTAATCCTCGCTGAGCCGTAGGGAAACGTGCAGGCTGCGCCACTCCCATTGTCAGCCTTTACAAGGGCCAATTCAGGGCCTCCTCCTAATGCTGTCAGCCTGACCAGGGAGCAAGTCAAAATACTGTGATTCTGTTACAGATGGATAATCCCCTGTAGGAAGCCAACCGCAAACCGTCACTCAACGTTGAAGTAATGGCACCTGAACATATTTTTGCCACCAGGCAGTGGAGCTTGTGGTTGACTTTCTTTTCTGTACACAAGCAGTTTGTGTACAAACAAATAGGCCCACGTCTGATCTACTGTAGACACTATCTTCAAGCCTCAACAATGGAAATGTCTTGGGGTCAAGGGAAGATATCAGGAGACATGTAGAGTGTATTGGAAAACACAACAAATTGAATCGAAGGTGGATGTGAAAATGATTTATCTGATGCTTCATGAGCACCTGTTATGTCATTGGCATCTATTATGCCATTGCCAGTCCACCATATACTACTATATAAAGGAATTTAACTCGTTAAGGCACGGCGCTATAAATTTGATGTTACCAGAATGGCAATGACCAAGTCATAGTGCATTACTAAAGGCCCTGTGTTATGTCATAGTATTGTAGTAATATGGTATTAAACTTTTCAGTGACTATTACACCATGCCACTGGAAGTACGGTGTGCATTAAAGGGCTACCAAGTGCTGAGGATTATGTCCCTATTCATGTAAAGAATGCAAAAGGTACTGAGCCATGTGTTAGAAATTGTAACTTTTGAAGAACATTCCATCATTCCTGCATTGTGAATTTTTCGATATATCTGTTCCCTCCTCTCTACATTTCCCTCCTCTCTACATCTCTCTCTCTCTCTCTCTCTCTCTCTCTCTCTCTCTCTCTCTCTCTCTCTCTCTCTCTCTCTCTCACTATGATTGTAGAGGGTTCAGACACAGTGTCTCCCATCAGAGGCAAGTGGAGAGTGGAGAGTGTGGATCTGGCAGTGTGGTGTGTCCAGCCCATTAGCGGCCTGGCCTTTTCACTCGCTCCCTCAACCTGTTTCTCACAAGCAAGCACCCCGCTGCCAGAAAGTAGGTTACGTAAAAAAAGGGAAGGAAGAGAAAAAAATAGCACAAACAAAGAGAAGAGGAAAACAGAAACGGAGCTGATTGTGTTGTGCTGAAGAAATTGGAAAATTGATACTTGGGACAACGTCCTGAATATGGATGGAGCCTGTGACGGGGCAAAAAGAATTTTCTTGAATCATGAGTAAGAAATGCGGCAACTGTTGGTTAGCCCCACAAGCCAGAGAAGCTTTACCACACATGGCGTAATGACTAGTTATTTTAGTCACATTTGTTATTTTCAGTGGCGCTGGGTGAAACTTTTGGAGACGGCACTAAGGGTTGTGGGTTGCAGTCCACACCGGTGTCATCATCCTGAAATTCAGACTGAAGATTCAGCCTCGGGCTGGTAGTGTTGTCTTTCGAAATATCCCCACCCATTATTTTTAAGGGAGGATGGTTTCTTGGTCCATTATGAGTTTGGTGTAACAGAATAGGGTTCTCTTATACATAATGAAAGCCATGGCCCGTGAATATATGTGTAGCATTAAAACTTTTGAAAATCTTTCCCAACACAGGCCTGCTTTGGAAAATCTTTAGAAAACACAGGCCTGCAGTGATTTCCTGACACGTCTCTGGCCAACAAATCTTGGGTTCTATTATATTTGCTCCATAAACAAATTATCAGGCCATCCATATTCATTTCACTTGAAGAACACTGCCATCATTGATTTTTTGATATACTGTAGACAGAACTATGGATGTTTCAATATTTATTCAAACAAAAATAATTAATCTGGGGTTCAGATCCCCCCTCATCACATTAGTACTTCCTTTCCAGCAGTGAATTTATCTTGCATAACTCTCCTGCCCTTCAGATCTTGAACAGACATGCAGCAGATACATCAATGCCAGGAATGATCCCTTTGTAAAGTGTCCCCTCTCACGTCAATTGGTGACAAGGAAGCTTCTTTTAGTTCAGGATTTGAAAGTTATGTCACAAAGTTATGTGAAACGCCTCGTCCTAAATGCTTGAACTTGGGACAGGTCGTCCCATGTGGCATGTCAGACACTATTTTAAAGTGGGTCACAGCAGTGATTTTTATCATGTGCCCCATTTTTATGGCTTGTTCAACAATTCCAGTCGTTTTGGGTAGGGTGTGCACATCCAAAGTCACTTGTTGCAGGTGCTAGACAAAAGTGTCAGACAGTTGAAGAAGGTAGGTCTGCACACTGCTGAATAAGCTCAAAAAATAAAGTTAATTAAATTAAAACAGCCAAGTTTCGATCACCCTGGATCTTCGTCATCAATTGTTCAACAATTTCACTCAACAGTTTTATTTCAGCAGTTGTATTGCATCCTACATAGCAAAGAATGATACTCAAAGAATAAAAAGAAACATCCCAAGCAGCAAAGTGTCCTGACTAAGTTCTTATCTGTATTTTGTTATTTTTATCTCTCTGGTGTTTGTTTTGAACTCTTTGAACCAGCTGAAAATTGGGAGCAACAATGTATCTTCTCAGATGTTCTCAAAACACCAGTGGGTGCTTTTTATTTCAGTCCAAAATATTTGACTGACACAGCACACCCGGACAAATCAAAGGGAAGAGGGCAACAAAAAAAGAAAGAAAGAAAGAAAGAAAAGAAGATGATCCACTTTTAAGTATCATCATTCAGAAGGAAACAAGTCTCCTCTTCTGTCGGTGCACAATACATGTACTGTATATGCCCCAAGTCTTGTCTGTGTGAATAAAAGGTATTTGGGTTGGGAGAAGGTGTCTGATGTACAGTGCAAATTGTGTAGGTAGCCTGAATCACTAAGTGCCATATTACACCAACCATCCAGTGACAGATTGAAACAAGATATTTAACCTAGGCCTGTTTTTGAACACACAGCCTTACATCAAATATTCAACTACTAAACTTACTCCATATGAATACATTAATGCATGCCACTTCACCACATAGTATTGTTGTTGTTTTTGAGTTTTGCTTATGTAGTTGTCTTGTGGTTAGTAATGCCTATGTCTCATAAAAACTAAGCAAATCACCAGAGGTAAGTAGACAGAATAAGTTATGCATAACTCTCACACATCTCTTACTCCAGGTGTGTTTATAATGTTGTTTATTCAGTTGTTGGTGAGTGCACTATGTGCATTTCAGTACCCCAATATGATTAGGATATTAAAGGGGCACAAGGTAGGATGACGTTGTTTGCGCAGTGCCCGTGGCATGCCTATCTCAAAATCTACACCGTAATATAAAAATGCTGTTCAAATAAACTCGCTGTAAGAATGTTTTTCATCACGGAATGCCAGCAGTTGATACAAATCTGAATACGGTAGGCCTATGTAAAGCGATTTTTCGTATGAAGAGTGTTACAAGAGTGTTTCCCACAACACTTGTTCGAACCACTCTGTCAAAAAGTTGTCTGACAGCGGACCGTGGAAGTGGTCACGAGAGTCATCATTCACTTACTATGGATTCACATAACCATTGGCTGACGCGGGACAGTTAATTAAACTTTTAATCCTATCTGGAACCCCTTTAAAGTATCCTGAATTTGTGTTGAACATATTAACACCTTTTCCCAAATGTCTTGCTGGTGCTGTAGTTGGTTCTTATAAGGAGGAACTTGGAGTAAGGAGTAACTTGACAGGTCATCATAATAGTTAGGACATGCTCAACTCTTACGTTTATGACACAACAGGTACATACTTAATGTGTGTCAGGGCCTGTTCATTAAAACAGGGGTTCCCACACTTAACCATGACAAGGCCTGCTATATCAGATTCCTGCCAAGGTCCCCATTACATTGGTTGCGCCATGCTATTTTTTCTGTGCACCCCTTTTCACAACCATAGTCTAGTAGGTGTATGAGTCATTGTGGAGTATGGGAGTATGTCTGGTTTATTTTGGTCTACCCTATTCAATGTATTCAATTAGTCATTTTGTTTTTGCTATATTTTTCCTGCCAACCTGCCACGGCGTCCCTAGCACCCCCTTGAAGCCCCCGAGGGGTCTCCTTCCCTACTTTGAAAACCACTGCTTTATAACATACAGTGAGTCCAATATGTATTTGATCCCTTGCTGATTTTGCCAGTTTGCCCACTAATAAAGACATGATCAGTCTATAAATTTATGATAATATGTATTCAAACATGGAGAGACAGAATTACTATAGGGTTAATATTTGGAGACTGTCTAGGCCACTTCTCGACTTTAATATGCTTGTTATTGAGCCACTCCTTCGTTGCTTTGACTGTATGTTGTGTATTATTGTCATGTTGGGAGATCCAAAAATGGCCCACCCTTCAGTATAGTCAGGGCCGGTTCTGGCTTATTTGGGGCCCTAGGCGAGTTTGAGTTCTGGCGCCCCACCCCCATACCTTTGAAAGAAAAAAAAGCCTCTTTTTTATACCTTACATAACAAAAGAGTAATAATGGTAGTAAGCTTAACTAAATAGCATCAAGAACAATAATTTTTTGCATCAAATGGATTTCTGGTTCTTTTTGACAGGTGACCAACACATCAGATTGAGTCGCATGAAAGTAGCTTCACTGTGTGGTGTGTTGGATGTGATGGTGGTGGTGCCCCCAACCCCAGATGAGAGGGAGGTTATCAATGTGTTTGAATTGTAATATGGAATTGAAATGCCAGGAGAGTGATACAGTACATTTGCATGTAAAATGAACTATGGTAATTTGGGACATCAGCCAAATTGGGACAAATAAGGTCTTGGGTTGTTTTCTTTCTAAGTATTATGAGCCAATCACAAAGTGGGATGTAATATTGTTACTGCAACTGTCATGTATAAGGAATAATAATTTTATTTGGTGTTAAGTATCATAAAAGGAATGATCAAAGGTTTGAAGTGACAGTGGATCCAACACTTGTCAGTTGAGCTAGCTGACATGTCGATTATGCTATCAGATCATAAGGATTTTATGGCTGAATTAGTGATTATATGGTAAAAGATGATTGAAATATATGTTGTTTTACTAAAGGTTTAACTCAATATCAAACAAATTTAACATTTGTCTTTACTTTATTAAGGAGACATCATTTTAGTAAGTATAGTGGAGTGAGCTAATTTGGGACAATATTTTAAGCTAAAATGGGACAGTTTTCTCATAGCAACAGAATGGGCTTCTGTTAGCTGTTAGCATAGCATATTAGCACGCCATAGGCCTGTATTGTAATAGCCTATGAATCCCACATTATCTCACCCTGTCCCTCCAGATAGCCCCCTTCTCATTCTCCTAGGCTACTCACAAATGCACCACTATTTCCAGTCCAGAGATGAAATTGGTTCGGAATCATAGACAGCACATGTGTAGCTTATTAAAATTGTTATGCTGACATGCTTTGCGATGCTGTAGGTAGTGTAGATAGGCTATCAATGCAGACCTCCTTGGTAGGCCTATTGTCTAAATATGCATTTTACATGCAAATGTACTGTACCACTCTCCTGGCATTTCAATTCCATATTACAATTCAAACACATTGATAACCTCCCTCTCATCTGGGGTTGGGGGCACCACCACCATCACATCCAACACACCACACAGTGAAGCTACTTTCATGCGACTCAATCTGATGTGTTGGTCGCCTGTCAAAAAGAACCAGAAATCCATTTGATGCAAAACAGTTATTGTTCTGCGCCAGAACTCAAACTCGCCTAGGGCACCAAATAAGCCAGAACCGGCCCTGGGCTGAGGGGCGTTTTGCCGTGAGGAGCGCTTTCGCCACGCTTTGTTGATTGCGATTGATTTTGGTTTCATCTGACTACAGCACCTCCTTATCATATCCTAAACCAGTCTGATGTCCGTTGGCAAACCTCAAGTGGGACTGCACAGGTTCCTTCTGAAGTAGAGGTACCATGTGTGCACTACAGGATTTTAAACCTCTGTGGCATTAAGTGCTACCAGTAGTTTTCTCAGTGACCTCAGTAGTGGTCCCAGTAACTTTGATATCATTGCCTAGTTCATCCCGTACAGCTCTAGGGTGATATCTTTCTGTTCTCATGATTATCAAATCCCTACAAAAGGTCAAATCTCGTATAGAACCCCAGACAGGCTGATGGATAGTCATTTTGTATTCCTCACATTTTGGAAGAAATGCATCAACAGCTGGGTCATTAATACCCAGTCTCTTTCTTGTGGCTTTGCAGCCCATTTATTTTTTGTTCAGGTCTAAAATCGTGTCCCTGATATCATTTGACCACTCTTTGGCCTTTCCCATGCTGGTGAGGTTGGAGTGTGACTGATTCACTCATACTATGGACTGATTCTGCTGATTCAATGTGTCTTTTATGCATGTTAGTATGTACAGGTGTCTTTAATTCAGATGACAAGTTGATCGGAAGTGCCCATCTGGTCTGTGTGGGCCCGGAACTGTAACAGTTGGCAGGGGATCAAATACTTATTTTGCTCGATGAAATGGAAATAAATTAATATATATTCTCTTCAGTTAATTTCTGGATTTTCTTTTTGATATTCTGTCTATCCATATTAGAATACATATTATCATAACATTTGTTGACTGATCACGTCTTTGTTAGTAGGCAAACCAACAAAATCAGCAAGGGATCAAATACATATTGGACTCACTGTACATCCCTGTTTGCTTGCCTTAATATACCACCCCTGTCTCCTTTTCTTGATTCTGAAACATTTAAGGTTCAGGGGGAAATAGAAAAATCTCAGAGATGCTCCCTTCCATTAGTGGTAACCAGAGCCATACAGTGAACAGAGTCAGGCGATCTCCGCTGTGCCCTAAGGCCGACTTCCTCATTAGCAAAATTAGCTGTTTTAGCTTCTCAGTACTGCTCAGCGTTGCGAATGTTAGTTCCTAGTAGTGGGCGTAGCACACAGCACTCAATGCAGGGAATATGACAAGACTTGCTGTTCGTAGTAATAACTTCAGATAAGCATCACAGGTGCTAAAAGTGTTGTGATTATTACCACCGAGACAGTTGATAGTTTACATATTTGTGGTGATTACGCCGCAGTATAGTTCGTTAGTCTTTATTTTTGCCTGTTAATGTGGTGGTTCTATATTGATTCTATGGGAAGACAGCAGCTTTAGGAACTCCCTTATCTCGCTGAAAGGCGGGGCTGCAATTTAATTCCTGGTCCTCCAATCGCGTAACTCTGTTCACTGTATGGCTCTGGTGGTAACTTGATCAATGGGCGTTGAATTAATCTCATGTGATCACCTTTTAATTATATGCATAGCTGTATGTTTTGGCATTTTGTTATGTCTGAGGAAGGGTCCAGTGAAGTGAAAGTCGATGTAAATAATTTTAAAAAGGAGCAAAAACGTCTGGTTGAAGCAGGCTTACTCTCCCATTAATCAACCATGGCCTGCTGTAGCCTATATGACCACATCAGGGGTGCATTTCTCGAAACCATAGCTACTAACTACGTTAGTTACTTTGTTGTTTGCAATGCAATTTCCCATTGACAACTACCTAAGTTGCTAACTGGCCAATAACTATGCTTTTGAGAAACTCACCCCAGACCAGGTTAGCATGAAAGGAAGGCCAGAAGACACAGAATCAAATTCATCTTACAAAAGTGAAGGTTGACTTGACTGATTGTTGTTCTAAATGTTGCAAGTTGTGGAGTGCTTTCCAGTCCCTTTCCCACTATGGAGATCTATTGAGTAACAAATTTACTTTTGGCAAGGATTCTGAATCTGAATATCCATTGCCACTAAATATCTGTGCCAGAGGCGATTAGCATCTGATCTTCAGGGGAGCTCAGCCCCCAGTGCTGACAGTGGTTCCTGACATGAATGACAAGCATTTCATGTCTATTTCAAATTTGAAATTTAAAGACAAAACCCAATGAAGCACTATGAACTGGTAAAAAAATGTGGTAATGTGTGTCTGTCTGATAGTCAGTGTTGGGCATGTCAGCTAGTTAGTTGGAATTTGAGAAGTTTAACAGGATAGCATTATTGTTCTGTGATCATAGACTGTACGTGACAACCTATAGCCAACAAAATTGTGGTTGAAGTGCATCAGATGCTTACTAAACAGCTATCACCATTGTCCTATTTGAACCACCATACTTAAGAGACTGAGAAATTCCATTGAAAAGAAATGGGCACTGAACGTTTCCAATAAAGTGGTCATAACGTAATTCTGAAGTTGTTTGGGGTGAGGAGGTTTGCGATCATAATAAATCTCAATCTGGAACAATTTGGGATCACTTTAATCCTAAGTGTAATGAGTTTGGATTATGCAAAAAAACAAACAAACACAGACTGTTACAGTTGAGTTTTTCTAGATTGGTTTGGCTAATTTCTTGAAACTGACATTTTACAAGGAAATCTGAACATAAAAGATCTTCACTTCCTTGCATGGGCCAGTACGTGGTTATTATGCCTGGTGTTACAGTAAAGACTTCTCAAAGGGAACATGCCTGTATGAAAATGGAATCTGGGCTTGGGGTGTAAGCTTACTTGAAAAGTGAAGTGTAGAGTAGTCTAGTGCATTGTTTGGTGGATAAATGGCCCTGGGCCATTGAAGGAGTGAGAAGGATGATGAAATACCCACACTTCTAATAACAGATAGGCCTATATCCTGATATCATTTGTCACAAAGGTTCACAAGCAATGGACAGACCATCCAAAATTACTAATGTCTGCAAATTAGGCTAAAGGCTAAATAATAATGCACTGGTAATGAAAAATACACAAATTATCGTAGAATTGTTTCTTGTGATTAACCTGCATCCACATGTTTGACTCAAATTTCCCTTCTGATGCAGTGTAGGCCGCATGCATTGACTGTGCGTCAGACAGCACTTACCCCCTTCCAAAAGCTTACATTAGAGGTAGGCTATGAATTGTTTATCTGCATTACAACACTCTAACAAGCTTGTGGACATGATTGATGTGTATCATACCCATTTTAACCATTATAGTGATGGAAATGGATGGAAACATGGATTAGAGAAATTGAAATATTGCTCACCCTCTGAAATGTATTGTAGGCATATTGTATTGATGCAAACTGTGCAGATGTTACTTATTGCATGACTGAGATTTGTTTAACCTGACCAAGATTAGGAGCAATGTGTTTGAGGTGCCAAAATATGCTATTGTGCACACGGCCCGGGTCACCATTGTCCACTCCCTGGAGATTAGCCTGCTGACGTAGGAAGCTGTGAAACTTAAGTCTTTTCTGTTTCTGCAGGACATGTGAATCCACCGACGTTCAATGGCCTTCTCTTAGAAACAAACAACAGCAAAGCAATAAAGCTCAAACATCTCGGCCTATTCAGCTTGGTCAGGTGAGTAAACAAGCTTCAGTGTATACCTTCGTATGACGCAGGGACGGCGTCTACATACGGTGCATGCTCCCAGTGACTGGGTGGGGTATATGTGTGTGTGTCTGTGTGAAGGGGGGTGAACCAGGGCAACCAGTCAGCGTGAGAAAGGAGAGGAGAGAGGAGAGAAAGAAAACAGAGGTGGGAAATGTCAGATGATATTACTGGCTATGAATGCTGAGCGGTGACACTCAACACTACTGTGAAGTATGAAAACATATAGCTCGACAGTGGCAGTGAGAAAGACATCCCAGTGTCACAGGTCAGGTCTCAACTGTCGCACCTCTCAAGTTAAAACAGCTGTTGGTGAGCTGTATAGGACCGAGCATACAGTTGCATAGACTAGGCCTATAGTGTCCTCCTGTCCTACGTCTGTGCAATGTGCTTGGGTAAAATTAAACCATGCAGGAAGAAAATCTGCTCCTGAAACAAAGACGAGGTGGGAAAGGAAGAGAATGACAGGGTGTGCACAGTTGTGCCATGCAAACACATAGGCTGCTGTGTAGACATAGAGAGACACCAGATATAGGCAAATGATCATGGACATAGCATTCATTTGGTTTGTGAGACATTTTTTCAAGTTTTACATGCTGTTAATTTGCTAAAATCGTCAGGCGCTGTAGTAACAGAACACCACTGTTCCCTTACACACCCAAAAGTAATTTTCTGGACCTGCGGTGACTCAAATTTGTAGTGTAATTCTATCCTTCTACGATAAGGTAATGCTGTAAAAGTGTGGAGTCCATTCCACATTCCATTGATGATTAGAGACAGATCTTCAGATCTTAAACATTTTCAAATAAAAAAATCATGCACTAAACAAGCTGAAGCTTACTTTTTCAACAAAGATAAAGACTCATTAAGTAGGTCTACTAGTGGTGTGGATTGGCACTGCCCTCACGATCCGATTCGATCACGATTCGGGAGGTAGTGATTCGATTCGATTTGATTCTATGCGATTCGATCCGATCCGATTCAATTCTACAATGCATTGCAATGCATTACATTTCTACTGAAAGCAAAGCAAATGTTTCATCAGTCATGATGAGGCAATACAAGTAGTCAGATACTGAGCAACAATTTATTGGCTGTTTTCTGTATCAGTCTGTATCAGTCTTGCAATGCTTTGAAGTACTTTTATTTAATCATTCATTTGCTCCCAAAATATCCACGGAAGTAATTGAAACTGAAAAAAATTGCCGGATCTCTTCTGGAAATTGCCGGATCGATTCTGGATCGTCCATGTCCTGCATTGGATTGCATCGCCGAATCGATCATTGTTGACACCACTAAGGTCTACTGTATTTTGTGTTGCATTTTAGCTGAGGGCTCTGAAAGAGAGCAGTGTAGTCACTGGAGTTGATCTCTGATATTTCAAAATTTCCCAAGATTCTTATAATTCAATTTCAGCATATCCACCTCGATAGGGAGTGTTTAAAGGACCAGTTCAGTCAATAGCAATATGCTGTTGTATTGCTCACGCTACCCTTGACTTGTCAGTACCTGGTGATGCCACATTTTTCGGCTAAGCCCTTTCCGAGATATGAGCTATTCTAATGGGGGCAGCGTTTGTTTACTTTTTTCTTAAAAAATAACATAGGCCTACTCCAAATATTTTCCCAAAAGGTACCGCTGTTTGCTAGTTGTCTGCTGATGTTGTATAACCTTTCGGTTGTTTTTGGGAATAAATAAAAAAAATTTTTTTTTTAATGTAAACAAAGCGCTGCCCCCATTACAATGACCAAGATATCGGAAAAGGCTGAAGAAGAACAAAAAAACCCTCAGGTACTGACAAGTCCAGGGTAGTGTGAGCATTACAACTGCATGTTGAAATTGACTGAACTGGTCCTTTATATCAACAATGATGCACAAGCTCTGTCATTGGCCATACTGTAATTGATTGAAAGAGTCATCTGATTGATTATAGCTTCAACCAGTAGCGGCATACAGAGGCATTTCAAAGATGCAGATTAGGCCCACCCTCTGAGAAACAGCAAGTTAGCCAGACCAACACTTCAAGGTGCAGTAGCCAGACTAATAAGGGGATGTGGATCTGTAGCCAGGCCGTGCCCTCAGAGTGACACAACACCTTCAGCGTCAGGCCAAGAGCAATACAAATATAGATTCTTTCTGAGCTCCCGAAAAAAACGGGAATTCCTCCCACTTTATCGGGAAGCAAGCAACCATCAGCAAATTAAGGGTGGCGGGTCAACTATGTCGTTTGGGAAATGTTAATGGTTATGCTCTTGGTCAGACCAAGTCTCGAAGAGATTTGAAAGTCGATAATAATCAGGCTAGTGGATATATGACCTGAACAGGCAACCCACTCATTTTTACCAACTCCCCTTTTCCCTTTTTCACTTTACAGATAGGCCTAATAATGGACCCTTCCAATAGGCCATACAATGTAGGCTATGCTCTTCCCCATTCCTTTATGCTCTTAACAGAAATAGGGCCCTATGACAGGGTCCTTGATTTGTCCTGATGTTGTTGCATTGTCTTAAACGTCAGTATGACTGACTTTCACAGTAAGTAAACTGACTGATAAAATATCCAGATCTACTTTCAATTTAAACTCTGAAATGTAAATCATTCTACTTACACCATTGTGTGGTGTGGTTGTCTCCAACCTTGTCTCATAATGGCCGGCCGCGGGTAGGCGCTGTTGCTTCAGCAAATTCTCCTCCGTCCTCGGTCATCTTGATGACGGGAAGCCTTCTAGAGGGGTCAGCTAGGCAGCATAGTGCCTGAAGCAAGCAACTGGTGGTGGTGTTTCAGTCGCCTCCTCTCTCGGATGTTGACAGTGCGTTCATTGAAAAAGAATGCACGGCTCACAGTGTTTTCTGCCTTAAATTGAAAGTCGCTTATTTCAAAGCGCTAATATCCGAAGGATATCTGAAGCAACCCAAATGTTCTAGCTTTTTTCCAAGTTGTGATATCCTCCTCCCGTGTGTGGGAGGTAAGTGTTTGTTTGCTGGCTTTTTTCACCATGCTTTACCTGACACCTAACGGTAGCAGCAGTAGTCCATGCGCATCTCTCACTAAACTGAATTTAACGTCAAGTTACTAAAACACACTAACCACCATCAGCATGCAAATACGTTTAGGAGTAACTATTTTCTGTGTCACGTTTCGAAGAGTTCTAACGCCTCGAGATGAGGCTAGTTGCCCAGTTAGCCACATTAGCTATTATCCTTTGGTCATGCCATTATTTTGCGACTTCCACTGATGGTCGCGCGCAAGTCTGTTTACCTTCTGTTTGGTTGATGTGTTGAGATAATTAACATGTCTTCTTGATATGCCACATCAGATGATTGCAACGTGAAGACAAAAGTGGGCAGCACTGTAAAGACTTTTTAAAATGAGCGGTTAACATTAATGGTTTAAAACTTATGGAAACAATGTCGTATCCAAAATGGTAATTAACATTCGCCGTCATGGCGCGCGCATCTCAAACATTTCATGACCAGCACTGGCATCGCCTTGTTTCCAAAGTCGACTTGTTCCTGAATAGCTATGAGAAAACGTTGCTTCTACGTTTAGAGACAACAAAAGACGCATATTTATTACTTTGGATCTACTGACAGTTATTTGTTACAAACTGGACACTTAGGGATGCTTTCATGGTATTTGCAACTTCACTTGAAAAGTTCTCAATTCTGAGTAGTGACTGAATAATCGGTCATGATTTTATTGTGTCTTCACTGTACATGGCATGACCTCTGACATTCATTAATTCATCTCTACTCTTTCCAGCGCAACCGTGTGCTGCTTGCTGCATGTGTGTGCCTTTCCATGTCATTCCCATAACCCTTTGCATGAGATCCATCTACCCATCCATGTCCCCCATCTGTTTGCATGCATGCCTGCCAACTGAACCTTGAATGAGCTGCTCTTCTCCATTGCCTTGACCTCCGACTTGTCAACCAGCAAGTGTGTGAGAGCGAAAAATGGGCAAGGACAAAGGTTATAACAACAACAACTACAACACTATGGTTTTCTCCTCTTCCACCAAGAGGGGATCCGGTTGCAGCAACAGCAACAACGCACCCCCCCGCCGCTCTGCCTCCTGTGGCCCCAGTACCAGCAAGGCAGAGCGCGAGATCCTGAGACTACGCTCGGCTCTGGAGGCCGAGAGGGGCCGCCACAAGGACGCCCAGCACAGGTTCTCCCAGGAGCTGGGGCGCGTGCGTGAGGAAGGCCGGCAGGAGCGCGAGCAGGCGCTGCGGGAGCTGACCTCCAGGCAGGAGAGGCAGAGGGCCTCGGCTCTCCAGAGGCAACGCGAGGCCCTCAGCAAGGAGCACGCTGCCGAGGTTCGGCAGCTGCGCCGCTGGAGGGAGCGCGAACGAGAGCGCACCGGCGCCACCCTCAAGCAGGCCCAGGAGCTGCAGCGACTCCTGGCTAAAGAGCTGTGTGGTGCTGTTGGTGGCGGTATCGGCAACACAGGCCCAGGTGGCATCAGAGACAGCACTGGGCTACCAGGAAAGCCCGACCCGCAGGACATTAAGACTCTGCTGGGCGGGCGGTCGGCAGGCGGAGGCGGTGGTGGAGCTGTCTCTGTCTACTGCAAGCTGGAAGAGCTGCTGGCCAGGCTGCATGGGCAGGCGAGCGGGGAGCAGGCGCTGCTCCTGCAGGGCCTGCGACAGGAGCTGGAGCTGGAGAAGAGCCGCTTCATCTGCCATCTGCTGGAGAAACACGGACACGCGCAGAGCACCAGGCCCTCCACCGCTCCAGGCGAGGAGGCCGCAGAGGCAGCAGGAGCTCCCCCAGTCCCAGCACCCCCAGGCAAGGAGGCCCCACACCCAATCCCTGCACCCAGAAGGAACCGCCACCGCTCCACCAGCTGTGCCCAGATCCTGTCTCGCCCGGCGTCTCAACAGGGCCAAGACGGCACCCCTGGGGGTGGTGATGCTGCTGGGAACAGTAGTGGTAACAGCCGTGGGGCCTCCCCGACCTGCGCCAGGTCTCAGTCCCAGAGGGCCCAGCGGTCGAGCCAGCAGCAGCAGCAGCAGCAGCAGCAGCAGCAGCACGGGGGACCCCCAAAGAGGAAGCAGCGCAGCCGGAGCATGCGAGGTGGTGGGGGAGGACTGACCTTGTCCCCGGGGAAGCCGCAGCGATGCTCCAGCCCTGTGGAGAGCCAGAAGGAGGCCAACTCCAACTCAGAGGGGGGACCCGCTACCTCGTCATCGTCCTCGTCGGAAATGCCCCAGACGCCGGACAACTCCACCCCCTCCAGATGCTCGGTGGAAAACATGGAGGATGTGGTAAGTCTCTCACTAAACACTCCAACAGCTGTGAGCGGAAAGAATGTGTGCTTATCATGATGCAGCAGGGAAAATGAGGGAGGTGAAGAGAAGCGAAATTCAGTGTTCCATTCTGACAGCTCAACAGGTCGTAGCAGCGCATCAAATCAATTAAAACATTTATATTGTGGATTTGATCGTCTGCCACTGGCGAAATTTGCTCCTCGTTTGTGCAATTATATTAACCTTGATTAAACTTTTCGCTTCAGTTGACCCCTTGCTCACTTGCCTTTCGCCCCACTTCGCTTGCCTTATAGGAATGAATCGTGAATTTCGCTTTGCTTTGCTTAATTCACTTGCATGTGTCCCTGGTGCTAGTTGGTCCAGTCAAAATCAGTATGGGATGAACCACAATGTGCTGTGTTGGGTCTACTAATATGAGTAAAACTATTCCTCTTGGAATTCATACCTTTTGCTGTTCTCTGTGGTAAGCAAGGTTCTGT
This sequence comes from Engraulis encrasicolus, assembly GCF_034702125.1. Taxonomy (NCBI): domain Eukaryota; kingdom Metazoa; phylum Chordata; class Actinopteri; order Clupeiformes; family Engraulidae; genus Engraulis; species Engraulis encrasicolus. The sequence continues at coordinate 40,787,617 of NC_085863.1, forward strand.
AGTCATTGTGTTATATGATTGTCAATAATTTTACAGTTGGTTTGGTGCCTGCTTCCTGTTCCCAAGTACTTTGGCATTGAATGAATTTGGACCATTCTTTTGTTCCCATTACATAAGATGTTAAGCATTGGGAAATGTATCCTTTCATCCATTTGCCTCCTTCACCATGACACACAGGCAGGGTACAAGCTTACTGCTCTTTTTATAACTTTGACTGAATTTCAATCTCTTGGCTTTAACCTTTTACTCGAAGCAAAGTTTATATAATACTCTGTAGCTGACACACAATGCACCACATTTTGAATGAGTGAACAGTTTTGAACGTAGCCTTGCCAGGGTATATTTCTGTCATCCACTTCCAACCCACTTGCATCAGTTTCCTCCTTTTGTGTTCTTCTCAACAAGGACTGCGAGCACTTCCCTCATGATGAAACAGCCAGGCCTGAGCTGCATAGGACATAGCATACTCCACCATGTAACAGTAAACATTCATGTTGCCAAGTTTTGGAGAAAAAACTGCTTACAGCTTTAGTGCGGAGCTATACTCTCCGATGTATTGTACTGCAGGACCAGAGCCAGCCAAGCCATCCAATTCTGGAAGAGGTTCAGGAGGGGAAGTGAGATGGGGGCTGCTGGTGGTTCTTTGGAGTGCAACATCATTTGGGGAAGAGTTTTACCTTGTATCAGAAAGAACGGGACATCAGGGTACTGTACTGCTGATGCAAGACGCTTTTGGTGCTTGCCCTTGTTCTGCCCCTGCTTCTCCTGAATATGTAATGAATGCCCCCTCAAACCGCTAAAGTGAGTGCTTTGTTCTGTACCAGCATAATCGGAGTGGCAGCCTGCAGTTGCGGCTGTTGCAGCCCTTCAGTCATGAGCCATTTGCCAACCCAGATGAGATGGAAAGATTTTCTCTCTCTCTCTCTCTCTCTCTCTCTCTCTTTTGGAGGTGGTGCCTTCTCTTGAAAATCGGTGTGATCAATGGTTCTGCTCTGTCCTGCAGCTGAGACAGACTGCTGGGGGTTGGGGTGGCTAATGACTAATATTAGAGTTTCCTCTCCCCTCTACCCTTATCGATTTTGGGCCGTCAGATCTCATCATAATACTGTCGCATAGAAAATGAGTCCACAGAGCACACATCGTGCCCTATAATGTCACTGTCAAGTCAGAACAACTCTGCAGTATTTGGTTTCTGTATCAGGTACTGTATCCAGCTCTAGGGTTGGATATAAACGAAACAATAAGTGTTACTTTATTGCAGACAGTTATTTTAAAGAATGTACTGTATGTGTAAGCTTGTAACACTGCTCTTTTTGGTGCCATGTACAATATGTTAGCCTTCTAGCCCAGTGAATATATCGGCTACAGTATTTGGTAGATATTAAATGAAACAGAGGGCAATGAGGGACATGCATTTGAAAGTCCAAGAAGCACAGCCTGTATAACTTGTACAAGTAGGACCCCTCTTAGTGCTGTCACAAAGTGTATGTTAGTATCCCGCTAGGCTGGTAAATAATTGATGGCCCTGTTGCCAACAAGAGAATGGTTACCATTCTGTAGTTGCTGAGATGACGACCTGTCTGTGGCTCACTTAATGACTGTCATTAATTTCTGAGAGCAAACGACTTTCCATTTGTGTCACTTTTTTATTTGTGTTTTGTCCGTAAGTAGTAGAGTATTTTTTTAGTTCCATGTGTTTTATGTTTTTGTTTTTATACAAAATTACGCGCATTAATCAAAGCCTTGGAATCACAGCAGTGCATGTGGCATTTTTATGATTATCAGTGATTTGCATGTGTTGCATTGCACTCTGTGCTACTGTGTTGGCCCCCCTGGGTGCAGGCTAATGTGAGTCCCACTGGCGGCCTCCACTCCGCTTGCCACCCATTATGATAATGAAGACCCCCTACACACACACACACACACACACACACACACACACACACACACACACACACACACACACACACACACACACACACACACACACTCTCTCTCTATCTCTCTGTCTCTCTCTCTCAACCCCCTAGTGCAACGATAGTTACAGAGGCATGGAGGCGTGACATGGACAATTTGTCATGGACTGCGGGAGGAAACAAAAAAAGCTGTTTTAGGATGAGATTTGCCCATGTAACCAGAAAACAGGGGCCATGACAAGTGCTATATTCCTTTAGCAATGGCAAGTCCTGGCACAGGCGAGGCATTTTTATAAACATCTCAGGCCAGTAAACGTAGGGCAGCATGAAAGTGTATATTGTCCCCATCAATTGCCTGAGTACGAGGTCTCCTTTTTGCCAAGTCCTGGCACAGGAAAAGCATTTCTAAAATATAACTCAACTCAGTAAGTCTAGATGGAATAAGCTGTTTATTGTCTTCATCAATTGCTCTCCTAAATACTGCCATAGCAAGTGCCATCTCTTTTTTTGCCATGGCATAGGCAAAGCATTTCTGAAAAACTCGGCTCGGTAAATATGGTAAGTATAAGCTGTGCATTGTCCAGAACGCAAGGTATTAATGCTATCTCCTTTTTGTCATTTCAAGTCCTGGCATGGACAAAGCATTCTAACTCTAACTCTGCTCAGTAAGTGAAGGGTGCATACGTGTTTATTGTGCCCATCAATTGCGCTTGTAGCAGCACAGTATTGCTATGACGAGTACAAGGCCTAGCTCGTTCTTACCAAGTCCTGAAATAGATAAAGCTTTAGCGTCCTGGCGCAAGCAACACATTTCTAAAAGTAACTCTTCTCAGTAAGCATAGGCAGCAACTTGTTCATTGTCCCCATCAATTGTCCTTTTAAATAATTGCCATGACAAATACTATCACTTTTTTACCATGACAAGTTGTGGCACATGCAAGGCATTCTAAAGTCTTACTCTGCTTTGTAAATATAAACTGTCCCATATTCCAGAGAGTATAAGCATTATCTCCTATTTGTCATGCCAGCTCCTGGCATGGACAAAGCATTCTAAAATCCAGCTCGGCTCAGTGAGCGTGGGCAGCATAAGCTATTCATTCTCTTTACCATCGCCGCATCCTTCTGTGGGCAGCAGCCAGTGTCCGTGACTTGTTTGTATTCTTGTCTTTTGTTGTTGTGATTGCCATTTGAAGGTGTGTGTGTGTGTGTGCGTGCGCGTGCGTGTGTGTGTATATGAGAGTGTGTGTGGGCTGTGATAGCCTTGTGTCAGTCATTTGTAATTGAGCTGTGTGGTTGTGTTTTGGAGGTAATGACAGAGCAGCAGGCTGGGAGTCTCAGCTGTGCTGATTCAGTGCAGTCTGATTTGGGGCTTCACTTGCAGCCAGAGAAGGGGAGCCGGCCCACTCACAATACAATCCACTCACCACCACCAGCGTCATTATTCACCATTCAACACGTCATCTGCTCCAGACAGTCTGTCTTCATCTGTCCTCTCTTCTCTGCTCTATTCAGTCTGTCTTCATCTGTCTGTACTCTCTCTTTTCATGCTGCTTCTGATTGACTGGCACATCTGTCTGCTTTTTAATATGCTGCTGACTCTTGTCCTTTTTATTCCGTCATTGGATTGATTTCACTCACAGCCTGACTGCTGCACTGAGGTTGCGGCGGTGGTGGTGGTGGAGGTTTTGGTGCTGTGGCTCACACTGATGCCTATGGGTTTGTCTTATTCTCAATTCTTGGTGATTTGACAGACTGAATGTGCAGAGGTTGCTCTGTCTCCATACGCTAAAACGCCATATTTCATGCCTACAGGATGGACTATGTATCAGCATTACTGTGGGGGATGCCTATACTGCCCGAAACTACGTCAACATTGAAGCTGAGAAAATGCCTTCAAAGCCTTGGTATTAGGTTGGATATTTGTAATTTTGACAAAATATGCCATTATTGCTCTTTGTCTTTGTAGGGCAGTACAGGTTGGGGCTTATGTATAAGCATTACTGTAAGAAGCACCCTAGTAGCCTATAGGATGGCGACATCAGGCTGTGCCCTCGTAACAGGTTTGTTTTCAAGACACGCAGCTGTCTCTGCAGCCTTGCCCCCCTGGCCTATTCTGGCCATGAGGGCATTTTTAGACCCAATGCAGGGGGTGCATTGGGTCGAAACACACACACACACACACACACACACACACACACACACACACACACACACACACACACACACACACACACACACACACACACACACACACACACACACACACACACACACACACCTCATTCCTCTGCTATGCCCAGTGATACAGACAAGCAGTACATGCCTCATTCCTCTGCTTAGGCTCAGCATTTAGATCCCCCAGTACATTTTTAGACAACACCGACACACACACACACACACACACACACACACACACACACACACACACACACACACACACACACACACACACACACACACACACACCCTGCCTGCGTCCTCATTCCTTTGGCTGTGCCAGTCTGGTGTTTGTATGACCCCCCTGGAGCGTTCAGGCTTGCCCGCGCGTTCAGCATACCAGAGAGACGATGCAGGATGCCACTGTAACTCTGAGTACTGTGGCCCAGACATTGGCGGGTCAACTCCCCCTCTTCTTAAATATCCGCTCACATTCCCCTTGCTGGATGCTCCACATGCTGAAATGCTCTAAACCACTGGGGTCCTTATTGGGATGGCATGGGATGGGATGGCAAGCCTTATTTGCAGGGAATGTTATGGCAAAGACAGGTCGACGTTTACATCAGCCACCGCCATCTCTTGTGAATGTATTTCACTTAATCAAAATAAGGTGTCCATGTTATATGGGATGGAATGGCAGGCCCTATTTGCCCGGAATGTAATGGACACAAGCAAACCAGTGTTTAAACTACCCACTGCCAAGTCTTTGAATGAATTAGTTTAATAAAAAAGTAATTGGATAATTAGGCCATATTTTTCTGTAAGCTATGTTCTTGTTTGACTGCAGCTGATGTTGAAGACATTTAATTTGGTTTCATTTTCCACTGGATGAATGGTAATGAAGCTTGTAAAATGAAGTCATTACATCACACCATCTCCAACAATACAAGTGACCCCTGAACTGTGAAGATAGACACAGTGACCAATATTCTTGATTTTACTTGATGAAACATTTGTGGAGGGCAGTCTGAGCTTGTCCAAGGCTGTCACCAGTTGTTGTGTTTGTTGTGTAGAGACCAACTTGAATCCAAAATGTTTTTTATGCATTAAGATAATATATATTGAATTGAACATGTTGAATATAATTGGTACCAGTAAGTTTTGTGTTTTCCTGGCTGGGATTGGGCCCTGGAAGTCTGCTGGATTTTCATCCTGCCAGGTGAATAATCGATCGTGATCAGTAATGATAAAGTTGAGGTCAATCATTATCAATGTTGGCCATATTTAAGTAGAGTTGACTTGACGTTCTTCCCTTAAACCAATGTCCTTGCTGACAAAATATGATGCCATAAGATATCAGAAGCCGACAATATTAATGTTGGGATCGTTTGGTTATGGCCAAATTGATCGAATATGTGAAGCGTGTGGTACCACTGTGTTGGTAGTTTGTTGCTTTTTTGCCATGTCACCCAGCCCTAACTCTACATCTAATGCTGCCTGTAGATTTAGTAGCTGAGTCACTCATTGTACTTACCACCACCATCAAATTATAAGTATTCTTTATGACTGGGAAAATAGCACTTTTTATACATGAAAAGGGGGGAGCTTCTCCATGTCCGCCATTTTGAAATTCCAGAACTAGTCCTTTTTAGCTGCAAAACCTACTTTATCATACTAATAAATATTAGTTTATTACTCAGTAAATATTCACAAAAATATCAATTTGGCAGCACAGTTTCAATGAGAAGCATAGTTGGAATACCTACTCTACTCTGGCCACCATCCTACACAGTGCCCCTTTAAAGTAACATAATGCATCCTGTGCATCCACAATGCATCCAACTCATCCTAGACTAAGTCTAAGGCTAAGTCTGATGATGGAGAGGATCCTCTAGGCGTGTGACCAACTGTCTTTAACCAAGGCAGGTGAGGTCATTCTTAGTTCATGTGTGCACTGCAGTCAGTTCATCCAAAGGTCATGTGTCACCAGTTCAGTAAATTGACTTTCAGCTGCCCATGGCCCACAACACAATATATATGGTTTGTACTGGATATCATTTCATATAATAATAATAATAATAATACATTTTATTTTGAGCGCCTTTCAAAATACCCAAGGACACTTTACAATCAAAAACAAATACATAACAATAGGGAAAGTAAACAAAGCTTCAGTGAATTAACAATAGGAGAGTAATGAGAATAATTAAAATGCAAAAATAAAATAAAGGGGGAAAAAAGTACAATAAAAATAAATGTTTTAAAATAACAAAAAGAAGTAGAATGAAAATTGAAAATAACATAAAAATGAGGGGAAGAAAAGATAAAATATGTAAAATAGAAGATAAACTGATAATTAAAATGAAGTGGAAGTGCCAATGTGAAATTTAAAAGTAGAAGTGAAAAGGTGTGTCTTCAGCTGAGTTTTGAAAGTGGACAGTGTAGAACACTGTCGAAGTGAGAGTGGGAGAGCATTCCAGAGTTTGGGGCCAACAACACTAAATGCCCTGTCGCCCATGGTGCGCAAGTGTGTGGAGGGAACTGTAAGGAGGAGTGAGTCAGTGGAGCGTAGTGTGCGGGTGGGATTGTATGGGGTGAGGAGACTTGTGATGTAGGAGGGTGCAAGGTTGTGCTGGGCCTTGTATACGAGGAGGAGAATTTTGAAATGGATACGTGAATGGATAGGAAGCCAGTGTAATTGATAGAGGATAGGGGTAATGTGATGCCAGGGTCTGGTGTGTGTAAGTAATCTAGCTGAGTTTTGAATGTATTGAAGACGGTTAATCAATTTAGTAGGGAGACCAGTGAGTAGGGCATTGCAATAATCTAATCTGGAGGTTACAAAAGCGTGAATGAGGGTCTCAGCAGAGGTAGGGGTAAGAGAAGGGCGGAGTCTGGAGATGGTTTTAAGGTGGAAAAACGCAGTTTTGGTGAGGTGTTTAATATGGGATTCAAAGGAGAGAGAAGAGTCGATGATGACTGTCACAGACTGAGCTGTGACGCTTACGCAGCCTACACAGAATATTTCTGGCCTACAGCGTTCAGGCAGTAATTAGCCGGCAAGCAAACATCATGCTGCACTGACGCTGACTGTTTCACTCTTCATTCATCCGTATGTACTGTTTTCATTTCCCTGGTTCATTGTTCAGTCATTCATCACCTTCAATTGCCATAACTTTCACCTAGCATCGTAACTTAGAGTGCAGGGAAAGGCCTACCGGCATTTCTATTGTTACAATGTATCATTATTACCGCGTTTCAAAATGCGCATTTCATACCGTTTATCATTCATCATCTTTCATCTGGTTTAGCGATCCTTATGGTTAAAACATCATCACTTACAACAGGTTATTTAACAATTTGGTTTATTTGGTTAAAATCACTCAACAAACATTTCTGATTCAGTTTAAACTCACCAGCTTACCATCAGCAGTCACTTCCTGGTTTGGGGAAACCGAGGGCATGTTCCAATGTGACTAAATAGTGGGGTGGCCGCTGTTCAGCGGAGCAGACTATTTTAAACGGGGGTGTTTTTACCGGGAATGTTTGTATTGTCTTTTTCTAAGCTTAGAAGGGGTTTTGGTTTATGAAAATGGTTTTGGTTGTTTTTGTATTTTGTTTACTTTTCTTTGGTTTGTTATTTTGGGGTTTTGTTATTGTTATTTAGTTGATTGATTTATTTTGTGAATGGGCTTTCCTGAGGGAGGGGCAGTTACTCTGTAAATGGCTCAGAGCCTCAGTGTCGGGTTAAGCCTCGTAGGAGCAGGTTGTGTCATTGCTCTGCTTGTAAGTAGTGATCCAGAATCTTTGACAGATATAGTCTGGCACTCTAGCCTATTTTTGTTTTGAGATTTTGTCATCTTTGTTTTGCTGTTTTGGGATGCACTGTACGTATTCGCACTTTTAAGAAAAATCTAAAAAGAAGAAAAATAAAAAGAAAAGCTTTTCCTTTTGGAAAGAAAAACTGTCTCTCGTCCACTCCATCGCCGGTCATCCTGCTACATGTGGTGTCAGAAGTTTGGGTAACGGAGTGAGACGGAGAGAAGATCCACAGCTGACAAGATGACATCCAGGAAGAAAGGTAATGAAGGCAAGGAAGATGGAGCGACAGGGGGCACCACTGAGATGAGAGTGCCCACTCCACAGCCTGCCGCAGCAGACGCCGCCATTGATCGTCTAGCGTCAATGTTCCAGTCGTTTATGGAAATGCAACATGCAAGAGATGAGCGGATGGAGAGAGGTGTATCTGCACAAGCGCAGCAAGTCAAGGTCCTGACTCACCAAGTGACACAGCTCCAGCTCGACATGGAGTCGGGCCGAGCCACACCCCCACCACCACCCGAGGGCAATGCAACACCTGAACCACCATCATCCAGGGACACTTCAAGTTCAACGCCTGAACCACCACCAACAGTGACAACTGTGACCACCGAGGGGCGTCCGCCGAAGATGGCAAAGCTGGAGGAAGGTGACAACATCGAGCACTACCTCACGACCTTCGAAAGGCTAGCCACAGCTTTTGGCTGGCGAAGAACGACCTGGGCCATCCACCTCATCCCATTGTTGACTGGAAAAGCCCGCAGTGCCTTCGTTGCCATGAACCCAGATGACACAACCGACTACGACCGCCTGAAGGAAGCGGTGCTGAAAAAGTACGAGATCAACGCTGAGACGTACAGACAGAATTTCAGAGCCCTCGAGACCAGCCCTTCGGAGACGCCGCAAGAACTGTACGTGCGACTGAAGGACCTGTTCTGCAAGTGGACTGATTATGAGAAGAGCAGCAAAGAGAACCTGATGGAGACGCTGGTGCTGGAACAGTATCTCCGCGTGCTTTATCCAGACGTGAGGACCTGGGTCCGGGAACGAAACCCGAAGACCGCAGCAGAGGCCGCTACGCTGGTGGAGAGCTACGTTGCTGCACACAGAGGTCCCCGAGGCTACCGCTATGCTGGAGTGCTGGAGCAGAGCAGCCGGGGTAAGTCTGTTGGGTTTGGGAAGGGAGTTGGTTCTGGTACTGCCAATAGTTATAGCCATAGTAGAGCCCCACACCCACCACCACCACCACCCCCCACAGATCGTTCTAGACCCCAGAGAATTTCCTGTTACAATTGTGGCCAAGAAAATCATAAGAGCCCTGCTTGCCCCCTGCGGAAGTCCAAATACAGCCATTTATGCTATGTTCCCCACCACCACCTCCTCGTAACACCCTGGAGAGCAGAGACCCCACCATCACTGTTGAGCTAAATGGTAAACCTGCTAAAGCTTTGATAGATACTGGATGTTCACAGACACTAGTGCAGGCTGACCTAGTCCCCCTAGAGTTCCGTAACTGCAATGACAAGCTGACCATTTTCTGTGTTCATGGAGATAAAAGTGAGCACGAGACAGCTGATGTGTATGTCAGAGTGCAGGGACAGACATACTTGCTGAGGGTAGGACTAGCAGTGTTTCCCACAGAAATTTCGGAAACTATGGGGGCAGCCGGGATTTTTTTTCCCGGGGGGGGGGGGGGGGGGGGTCTTTTCACGCGGGGCCTTTAGGGGGGGGGGGGATGTATTTACGCAGCGTAAATGCAAAACGGCAAAAACAATGAGTAGTACAGTATGACATTGGCGCATGGAGAAAACTATAGGCCTACATTTCAGCCATTTATATTTTGAGAAATAAGGCTACATAAGATTTTACCATGACATGTATAATAGTAGTACATAAAAAAATAAAAAATGCAGTACAGTGAGATCATTTGTGTTTACAACACAGTTTCATTCGTCCCTCATGCAGGGGTCTATGTAATGAAAAAAATAATAAAACAAAATAGGAGCAAAGGTAAGAATTTAAGAGCACTGTGAAATTGTTAACGCACAGACAAAAAGGGTCCCAGGTGGGCTTTCAAAGCAATATATAAGCAATATAATACACCAAATCTAATAATGATAATAAAATCTCGTAAAAATAATAATTGCCTTGGTTGAATGTCAAATTGCTCCAGTTCATACAGTCAGTGAGCCTGCTTACTAAATGGCATGTTAACAACACGCCCCCCTTTACCAACGCGCCCCAAAACCAAAAGTTGTTATCTAGGCATGGACTGTAATGCCGCTTGAGACTCATCAAAAGAGGCTCGGATTGTCAACGTCTGACAAGTGGGGGGTTTTCGGAAACTCGCCATTTTTTCACCACAGCAAAACCAAGTCGTATCGCTTAGACTTCCAACATAGCTTACACACTGCAATGCCAACAACAACACAAATAGCTAAAGTGTTCACAACAGGTCATGTGAGCGCGTGTAGCGATTCCCTAACAATGGGAACGGCTGGTCGGCGTCTTACTTATCCATCTAAGAGGCAGATAATACTCAGATGTCTTGATCATGATGACATTAGGGGAAAAATACAAAAATGCATTTTGTATAAAATCGTAGTTGCACAAAACTGCGACAAGCAGAATAGTAAAAAAAAAAAAAAAAAAAAGATATTGTAGGGTTTGGGAAGGGCGGGGATGCGCCATTGCGACGTAATTAACATGCTATTACAAGACACAGTACACATGTCGTCCGTGTGACAGCCGACACATTAAAAGAAATGGCTACAAGAAGTTCATGAAAATAAATCTAAATATTTGTTACTGATTTGAGCGAGTGAAGAGGGACGACAACTTAAGTTTCATGCGGAAAAACGCCGAAGCCAGCTAGATCTAGAGGACAGGGCACGACGCATAACTACACAGCACACATCACGGCCTTGTGACAAGACAAATGAAAGATTTCTATGCTGGCATTACACCATTACAAGAGAAGGGCAGGGAAAGGCATCAAAATGAGTACATGTTTGCGAGTGATTTGATGAAGTCAGGATGACAACTTGGTCCCAGGCAAGAGAAACGAAACAAGCAGTGCATAGTTATCACCAGACGGTAGGCCTATGGGTAATAGAGGTAACCAAACTTGGCTACACTGCATTAGCTAGAGGGTGTGCTGGGGTGAAGAACTAACCTCAATATCCCTGAGTCACGTCTCGTCTCCCGTCTCTCATCTTTCCTTTCCCCTGCTCGAACCTCTCCTACACCTACACCACCTCCTCCTCCTCTTCATTATCCGCACCACCTGTCCGCTCGCGGCCCCAGTGTCCCAACCTATCGAGCCGTCCAGCAGTGGTTCCTCAATCCCCACCTCCGACGGGCCGAACCACATTAGCACGACCTTATGTTTTTAGTTTTAAACAACTTGTCAGTGATTTTAGCACATTTGCCGCGTCCAATTTAGGGTATGCGTTATCTTTTGCGCTTGTCATGTAGCCACTCTTCTTTCTCAATTTTGCGTCCTATCGTCCACCAGAGTTTTAAGCCAGGTGGTCGTCAACTACTATTGAGGTGATGATTAGTTTTGTCAGTGGGGTGGGGGGTCTATAGGGAGGGGCGGGCCTTAGAGAACCGAAGTGTTTCATTGGACTAGCCCAATGTGCATAAGAAGAAGCATCCAATGGGCGAAGGAAATCGTAATTCATTAACAAAAACGGAAATCGTAAAAAAAAATAAAAAAAAAAAAATAAAAAAAATAAAAAAAATTTTTTTTTTTTTTTTTTTTTTAATTTTTGGAAACTATGGCGGCCAAATTTAAACTATGGCGGGCCGCCATAGTTTCCTCAATGTATGGGAAACACTGACTAGTGCCTAAACTGCCATATCCTGTGTTGCTAGGCCAGGATTTTCCAGTATTATCTGAGCTGGTGAACAAGACTGCTTTGTGTGGTGTTGTGACGAGAGCGCAGGCTAGGGAGCACCAAGCTGAGCTAGCCGAGTTGCCATATTATGGTGAAGATGTTCCTGTTGAGCCCACACTGACTAGGCAGCAAAGGTGTGATAGGCGCAGACAGAATGTTGAAGATACAGTGAGTCAAAGTGGAGTGCAGTCTGAGCATATTGACCCCCCTGAACTGACTGATGTTGATATTAGTGGTAATCTGGCAGAGGAACAGCGTGCAGACCCCACACTGAAACAGAGTTTTAAGAAAGCTGAAGAAGGTGTTGAGTATTGTCCTGTGCTAGGTAGGGAGGGCTATGTTGTGCAGAATGACCTACTGTACAGACAGAGTGAGGATGGAATGCAACTGTTGATCCCCAAGAAGTACCGTAGGCAAGTGCTGGAACTGGGTCACACAATACCCTGGGCTGGACACTTGGCCTACATGAAGACATTACAGAGAATTAGCAAGCGCTTTTACTGGCCAGGGTTTTTCTCTGATGTGAAAGAATTTTGCAAGTCTTGTCGTCCATGTCAGCTATCAGCAGGTAAAAATCTTGCCCGTGCCCCTATGATTCCCCTACCCCATTATTGACACGCCTTTGAAAGAATTGCAGTTGATGTTGTAGGCCCCCTTGAAAAGAGCAAATCAGGAAACAGATTTATTTTGTCATTTGTGATTACGCCACAAGATACCCCGAAGCCTTCCCCTGAGAGATGTTTACAGCCAAGCGAGTTGCAACCGCTATGCTGCAGCTCTTTTCTAGAGTAGGGATACCCCGCGAAGTGCTCAGCGACCAAGGCCCCAACTTTATGAGCAAAACCCTCAGACAGGTTTACGATCTCTTAGGCATTAGGCGTTATCAGAACCACTCCTTACCATCCACAGACTGACGGACTTGTCGAACGGTTTCAAACCAGACCCTCTTGAACATGCTTCGGAAGTTTGTGGAAGATTCGGGCAAGGACTGGGACCAGTGGCTACCATACTTGCTCTTTGCCTACAGAGAAGTACCCAGGCGTCGACAGGATTTTCCCCTTCGAGCTCCTGTATGCACACCAGGTTCGAGGACCCCTGGATGTGCTAAAAGAGACTTGGGAGGGTGAGACGCCTACTGGCACCACATCATCTCTTATGTGCTGAAGATGAGGGAGAAGCTTGCTACTGCATCTGCCCTGGCACAGGAGAACTGCAGAGGGCGCAAGAGAGACAAAAGGCGTGGTACGACCGTTCTGCCAGATCACGATGTTTTCCAGGCTGGTGACAAGGTCCTGCTGCCTGTTGCCCAGCTCCGACAACAAACTGCTGGCAAAGTGGCAGGGACCTTATGCTGTTACCAGGCAGATGGGACCGGTGATTACGAGGTCCACATGCCGGACCACCGCAAGAAGCACCAGGTCTACCACGTGAACATGCTGAAGAAGTGGACCGACCGTCAAGAGCAACAGCCAGAGGTGTCTGCCTGTTCATCGTGCCATTGAGGAAGAGGAGGAGTACAACGAGCAGTACCTACCGTGCTGGGGAGAAGGATTGACGCTGGACCTGAGCCATCTGCCCAACGACCGTCAGCAGGAGCTGACCGCCATCCTTCCGGAGGGTCTATTCGTGGAGCAGCCGGGACGGACGGAGATGGTGGAGCACCGCATCCCCCTGAAAGACCAGCAGCCGGTGAGACAACAATTGCTACCGTGTTCCAGAGAGCCTGCTGCCGTGCTGAGGGACGAGCTGGACAGATGCTGGAGCTGGGGGTGATCGAGCCATCGTCCAGTGAGTGGAACAGCCCCATCATCCTCATCCCCAAGAAGGACGGCAACCTGCGGTTCTGCCTGGACTGCAGGAAGGTCAACGCCCAGTCCAAGTTCGACCCGTACCCCATGCCGAGGGTTGATGACCTCGTCGAGCGTCTCGGCAAAGCCAAATACCTGTCCACCATTGACCTTTGCAAAGGTTATTGGCAGGTGCCGTTGGCTGAGGACAGCAAAGAGCTGACGGCCTTCAGAAACTCCTTTGGTCACTACCAGTTCACCGTGCTGCCTTTGGGTTGCATGGAGCAAGGGAGCGACGTTCCAGAGATTGATGGACCGGCTCCTCAGAGGGACTGAGGGCTTTGCCGCCGCCTACCTGGACGACATCTGCATATACGCTCCACGTTGGGAGGAGCATCTGCAGCACCTGCAACAGATCCTCTCCTTGGTGAAGGAGGCGGGTTCTGACATCCATCCAGAGAAGTGCTCTCTGGCCAGGGAGGAGACGGCGTACCTTGGCTACATGCTGGGCCGGGGTGTCATCCGACCTCAAGTGGGGAAGGTTGAGGCCATCAAGGCCGCTGAGCGCCCCCCACCACAAGAAAACAGGTGCGCTCTTTCCTGGGCTTGGTTGGGTGGTATAGACGCTTTATACCCAACTTTTCAGAGAGAGCGGTCCCGTTGACCGAGCTCACACGCAAATGTCAGCCTAACAAGGTTGCATGGTCTGACGCGTGTGAGACAGCATTTCAGGGCTTGAAGGACTCCTTGTGCAGGGAGCCTGTGCTGCTCAGCCCTGACTTCAACAAGACTTTTACCGTGCAGACTGATGCCTCAGAGCGAGGCCTTGGTGCGGTATTGCTGCAGGAAGAAGACGGACACTTGAAACCTGTGGCGTACATCAGCCGCAAACTGCTGCCGCGGGAGTGCAACTACTCCACTGTTGAGAAAGAATGTCTCGCTATTAAGTGGGCATTGGACTCTTTTAAATATTATTTGTTGGGGAGGAAATTTGTTTTGGAAACTGACCACAGGGCATTGTCTTGGTTAGGGAGAATGAGAGACACTAACTCAAGAATCACTAGGTGGTTCCTGGCTGTGCAACCGTTTGATTTTGAGGTATTGTACAGGTCTGGGAAGCTAAATGTCCCTGCAGACTTCCTTTCTAGACCAGCAGAGGGGGCATCCTCAGAAGGGGGAGGCAATGTCACAGACTGAGCTGTGACGCTTACGCAGCCTATAGCGTTCAGGCAGTAATTAGCCGGCATTTAACATCATGCTGCACTGACGCTGACTGTTTCATCTCCATTCATCCGTATGTACTGTTTTCATTTCCCTGGTTCATTGTTCAGTCATTCATCACCTTCAATTGCCATAACTTTCACCTAGCATCGTAACTTAGAGTGCAGGGAAAGGCCTACCGGCATTTCTATTGTTACAATGTATCATTATTACCGCGTTTCAAAATGCGCATTTCATACCGTTTATCATTCATCATCTTTCATCTGGTTTAGCGATCCTTATGGTTAAAACATCATCACTTACAACAGGTTATTTAACAATTTGGTTTTATTTGGTTAAAATCACTCAACAAACATTCTGATTCAGTTTGAACTCACCAGCTTACCATCAGCAGTCACTTCCTGGTTTGGGGAAACCGAGGGCATGTTCCAATGTGACTAAATAGTGGGGTGGCCGCTGTTCAGCGGAGCAGACTATTTTAAACGGGGGTGTTTTTACCGGGAATGTTTGTATTGTCTTTTTCTAAGCTTAGAAGGGGTTTTGGGTTTATGAAAATGGTTTTGGTTGTTTTTGTATTTTGTTTACTTTTCTTTGGTTTGTTATTTTGGGGGTTTGTTATTGTTATTTAGTTGATTGATTTATTTTGTGAATGGGCTTTCCTGAGGGAGGGGCAGTTACTCTGTAAATGGCTCAGAGCCTCAGTGTCGGGTTAAGCCTCGTAGGAGCAGGTTGTGTCATTGCTCTGCTGTAAGTAGTGATCCAGAATCTTTGACAGATATAGTCTAGCACTCTTGCCTATTTTTGTTTTGAGATTTTTGTCATCTTTGTTTTGCTGTTTTGGGATGCACTGTACGTATTCACACTTTTAAGAAAAATCTAAAAAGAAGAAAAATAAAAAGAAACGCTTTTCCTTTTGGAAAGAAAAACTGTCTCTCGTCCACTCCATCGCCGGTCATCCTGCTACAATGACGCACAGATTTTTTACTTCAGAGGAAGTGGAGGTAAAATAATCAGGGATGGAGAACTGAGAAAGGTTTATCTTTTTAAGTAAAGATGGGGTGGCAATGATGATGGCTTCGGTGTTTCTCAGCATAGTAATTCACTATAATTTAAAAGTATTAACCATAAACAAAATTTCACAATGATTTACAAAAAAGTGTTTTTGGCCATCCTATTTTTGACTGTAGCTTGCCGCACTGATGTTGGCACTTGGCAGTATAAGAAACCCTTGATTGTTTCTTTGTCTTTGGTAACGTAATATGACGTAACGAAATAGGCTAATAATGATAAGGCTACGAGTAAATCATAATCATAAAATAAACATCTCTTCATATCAGTATATCATGTTCAGTAAATTGATCGCCCGTACCACTGCCTCGAGTGCTGGTGTTTTCTTTTTTTGCGAGGAGATTTTGGTGTGTGTGTCAGCTTTCTGTGGCTGTGTGTTTGCAAACAAATGTCAGTGACGATGGCTGGAGGACCCTTGCATCATCAATCTAGGCGCAGATGTGAGCTGACGTTTGACCTCCACGCGTGTCCTGGAGTTCACTCACATCCAAACCAGGCAGCCAGTAATGCCTGATGATGCTGAGCATATGCATCTGTCACTAAGCGTGTTATCACTGAATGGAGAAAAGTACTGACATGATATCTACTAGCATAAATCCCACCAGATCCCACCTAGATTATAATGTCTTTCACCCAAACAATTTTTATGCTGCTTCAGTGACTTGCAAAATAACTGAAAAACATATGGCCTTTTTTAACCTGCTAACCATAAACACTGAGTTTAAGAGGCTGAGAAGTAATCCTTGTTAGCTGCCTGGAATGTAATGTAATGTAAAACGTATGCCTTTTTAATGCAGAAATCCGCTTTCATGGTCAGCCACAGTTGCGCAGCTTAAGTCCTGGACTTATGTTGTGTTTCACAAACTTTGCTTACATAAATGGACAAATTCTGTGCAGTCATTTGAAATCTTGTGCTTCCTGTGAGAAATAAAAAAGAAATGACTGTTGTTTTGGAGTCGGCCTCGTTTTTTGGGAGGTTTGTTTGGGTGGTGCGCTTGGTGTAAGTGGGTCAGCATATTGCACCCCTCCCAAAAATGGGCTCTAGATTTTCCCTGAATGGAATCTAAATAATTGATCAGAGTGTGAGCACTATCAGAAAGGCACAGCATGTACCCCAACATTAAAAAAGGGATTCTTTTGTTCAGATGCAGGATCTGCGTTGTGTTGATGGATGATTCTGAGGAGCAGTGATCTGAAAGCCAGCAAATTTCTTTTTTCCTTAGTCGTAATATTATTATTAATAATAATGCTATTATATTATATAGTAGTGACATGATATGTCAGTATTAAAACTAAGATTATGATTTGAGTTTATTTTTACATTCTGATGGTTTACAATATTGATAATATTAGATAGTAGTTGAGTATCTCCCTGCTTATTGTACTCCCTGCATGTGCTGTTTAAAAGTGTGCCAACATGTTTAGTGTTAGTGCCAGACAAAACAGTAACCTGTTTCCCCAGCTCAGTAAGCAACAGCAGTGCACCTGCTACACAGCAGGGTACTGGAGCAGTCAGGTCTGGCCATCGCAACAACATGCTCATGGACATACTGTAGTGTGGGTTTCTGTGAATGCCGTACCCATATGTGTCTGAAATTTGAATTTTGCATGGGCTGTACACATGAAGACCTTGGGATGCTGCTGATTTGTGTGTACGTGTATGTGTGCATGCACGTCTGAGTTTGCGTGCGTGAGTGAGAGAGAGAGAGAGATGGAGATTGAAGCTGGAGAGTACAAGGTGGACCAAATGTGAAGTCGATTTTACAGTCAAGGTTGGACTAGTATGGTAGACAGACACCCCCTAATTACACTTTTCATGCCAAGGGAAAATGTGAACTATAACTTAGACATGGGAGAGCACTGAGGTTGTTTTTTTTCTTTTATTTCAAGGCTATCTTATTTTTTTACCTTTACTATTTCACTACAAAAACACCTTCCGTCCTTACCTCCCATACCCTCTCCCTTTGCCCTTCACCCAACTCCCATTGGAACCGGAAACTAATAGTTTTTGGACTTTGTTGAATTCATGCCAGAAGATGATTGGCATTGCACATCTTATCTAGTAATAACAATAGATTTTACACTACACTGGTGCATTTTTTTATTGTTGGTACGAACTAGGTAGGCTTTTATTACCTCAGGGGGCTCTCTCTCTCTCTCTCTCTCTCTCTCTCTCTCTCTCTCTCTCTCTCTCTCTCTCTCTCTCTCTCTCTCTCTCTCTCTCTCGCTCCTCGCTCTCTCTTGTATAACAGACAGTATGATGTTATTTGTCTGTGAGGAATTGGAGATGAATACTGGGGATGTGAATGTGTGTGCAGAATTTATAAGGGCGGAGATGAGCCTCAGGACTTCCTTGGGTGTCTGGGGCATTGATTATTTTTTGGATGATAGGAAAACTAGGCTGTTCTACTCTATTTTCTGTTTGTCTGTGTGTGTGTAGAGATGGACAGAGAGCGAGATGGTGGGCTATGAGTGGATTTGGGGAGGTGTTTTTGCACAGCTAGCTACTGAACAGATGTGGATAATTAGGGGCCAAGCAGCGAAGCTGGCGAAGGCCCCTACTGTTTTAGCTGGTATTCTTATTATGTCACCTTTCCTCTCCTTAGCAAGTCTATGGCAGCCCATAGAACCGTATGTAGGAAAATGCTGTAAATCGGCACACACATTCGGGCCCGGCTCAGCATTACCCACAGCAAGTTATAGGTCCCCAGCCCCAAGGCTCTAGCGCCACCAACAGGTCAAAGTTGCAGGTACATTTCTGCTTGTAACTTTTGAACCGCTGGGCCAATTTTCATAAACTTGGTATCCCTGGAATCCTTGAGCCAAGACGAATCCAACGCACCATATGACGTCATTTTCCGCCAGGATAGTTTTCCCGCCATTTTGAATTTTGTAAAATTCAATAAAAATGCTATTTTCCCCGCAATTTTTGACCAATTCACCCGAAAGTTGGTATATAATATCTCTGGACTGAGCTACACATAGGGTCTCAAGGAATATTAGATATCTTTTATCGTTTTGCCGTGACAGCCAATCAAAATTGTCGTAAAAGTGGTGAAACAGGAAGTGAGGTCATATCTCAGCAACCGTTTGTTGAATTAGGTTGGGATTTTGTACACACATAGTAGTCCATCCCATGACCTACCACAAAAAAAAATCAGAACCCCAGCTCAAACTCTGTAGCGCCACCAGCAGGTCAAAATTTTAGCTACATTTTTGCCTGTAGCTTTTAAACCATATGCACGATGTACAATATATTATTATCACTAGAATCCTTGGGCCAAGCCGAATTCAACGCACTATATGAAGTTATGTCAACGCAGAAGGGAAATTCCGCCATTTTGAATTTTGTAAAATTCACTGTAAGTCTATGGTAGCCCATAGAACCAGACATAGAAAAATGCTGTAAATTGGCATACATATTTGAGGCAGCATCAACATTACCCACAGCGAGTTATAGGTCCCCAGCCCCAATACTCTAGCGCCACCAGCAGGTGAAAGTCGCAGATACATTTCTGCTTGTAACTTTTGAACCGCTGGGCCAATTTTCATAAAGCTGGTATCCCTGGAATCCTTGGGCCAAGACGAATCCAACGCACCATATGACGTCATTTTCTGCACGGATAGTTTTCCCGCCATTTTGAATTTTGTAAAATTCAATAAAAATGCTATTTTTCTCGCATTTTTTGACCATTTCGCCCGAAATTCGGTATATTGTATCTCTGTACTGAGCTTTGTATGGGGTCTCAAGGAATATTAGATATCTTTTATCATTTAGCCGTGACAGCCAATCAAAATTGTTGTAAAAGTGGCAAAACAGGAAGTGAGGTCATATCTCAGCAACCGTTTGTCGCATTTGGCTAGGTTTTTTTTACACACATAGTAGTCCATCCCATGACCTCCCACAAAAAAAATAGGATCCCCAGCTCAAACTCTGTAAAGCCACCAACAGGTCAAAATGTTATCTACATTTTTGCCTGTAGCTATTTAACCATGTGCACAATGTAAAATATATACAGTGCCCTCCATAATTATTGGCACCCCTGGTTG
The DNA here is from genome assembly GCF_034702125.1 of Engraulis encrasicolus. Classification (NCBI taxonomy): domain Eukaryota; kingdom Metazoa; phylum Chordata; class Actinopteri; order Clupeiformes; family Engraulidae; genus Engraulis; species Engraulis encrasicolus. The sequence goes on from NC_085863.1 coordinate 40,807,537, forward strand.
AGATGTGTTTTTTAGCTTCCAAATATTTTATTTTTTTTCTAAATAATATGGGACCTTAATGGAAAAAAAGAGAAAAATCCAACCTTCAATACAAGTGCATTTATTCAGTGGGGAAAAAATCCCACATAAAGAAATAATTAATTGACATCAAATAATGTGTGTCACAATTATTAGCACCCCTGGTGTTAATATTTTGTACAACCCCCTTTTGCCAACAAAACAGCACCTAATCTTCTCCCATAATGTTTCACAAGATGGGAAAAGACAGAAAGAGGGATCTTCAGCCATTCCTCTTTGCAGAATCTCTCTAAATCATCCAGAGACCTGGGTCCTCTCCTCTGTACTCTCCTCTTCAGCTCACCCCACAGGTTCTCAATGGGGTTGAGGTCAGGGGACTGAGATGGCCATGGGAGGAGCTTGATTTTGTGTCTGGTGAACCATATCTGTGTAGATTTGGCCATATGTTTAGGGTCATTGTCTTGCTGAAAGACCCAGTGACGACCCAGCTTCAGCTTTCGGGCAGAGGGCAACAGATTTTGATTTAAAATGTCCTGGTATTTCAAAGCATTCATGATGCCATGCACCCTAACAAGGTTCCCAGGGCCTTTGGAAGCGAAACAGCGCCACAGCATCACTGACCCACCCCCATACTTCACAGTGGGTATGAGGTGCTTTTCAGCATGCGCATCTTTCGTGGTACGCCAGACCCACTTAGAGTGTTTGTTGCCAAAAAGCTCAATCTTGGTCTCATCTGACCAAAGCACACGGTCCCAGTTGAAGCCCCAAGACCGCTTGGCGAACTCCGGACGCTTGCGTTTATGATTGTGAGTGAGGAAAGGTTTTCTCTGTGCATGCCTCCCAAACAGCTTGTTGGCGTGTAGACAGCGCCTGATGGTTGATTTGGAGACTTTGTGACCCCAGGATGCTACCATTTGGTGTAATTCTGTAACAGCGAGCTTCGGAGATCTTTTGATTTCTCTTACCATCCTCCTCACTGTGCGTGGTGGCAAAATAAACTTGGATCCTCGTCCAGGCTTGTTTACCACTGTTCCAGTTGTTTTGAACTTCTTAATTATTCCTCTCACAGTGGATATGGGCAGCTGCAGTTGAGTGGCAATCTTCTTGTAGCCTCTGCCTGACCTGTGAAGGTCGACGCACATCTGCCTCACTTGTATGCTGTGTTCCTTTGTCTTTCCCATGTTTAAGAGTGGATAAGAGAAATGGCCTCGGTGTCACGTCATATTTATACCCCAGGGAAACAGGAAGTGATGAATTACTAATTAAATGTTCCTACATACTCTGGTAAACTTTGTAAACTACTGTGGAAATGACAGAAATGCTTCAATTATATTTATTTCCTGGGAATTGTTAAGGGTGCCAATAATTGTGGAACAGGTGATTTAATGAAAAATAATTATTTTTTAGTCAGGAATTTTTTTATTTTCTTACAATTCATTTGAGTTGAAGGCTATATTTTCCTACAATTTTCAGTGTGACAGTATTCTTCTGCAATGAACACTGAATTTATTTTAAGGCTTTTAACACATCTCAACCAGGGGTGCCAATAATTATGGAGGGCACTGTAATTATCACTAGAATCCTTCGGCCAAGCTGAATCCAACACACTATATAACGTTATGTAAATGCAGAAGGGAAATTCCGCCATTTTGAATTTTGTAAAATTCAATAAAATGCTACTTGTCACACAATTTTTGTCAGAATGACCAGCAAAAAGGTACACATCATCTTCAGACTGATAGGCATTAGGGTATCCAAAGATTTTTTGATACCTCTTATCGTTTGGAGGTGACAGCCAATCAAAATTGTCGTAAAAGTGGCAAAACAGGAAGTGAGGTCATATCTCAGCAACGGCACTCAGCATTCTTTTAGCTATTTTTTGCACACATACTAGTCAATCCCATGACCTCCCACAAAAAAATCCAGATTCCCAGCTCAAACTCTCTAGCGCCACCAACAGGTAACAGGAAGTGAGCTTATATTTGTCAGCCCTTTAAGGGATTCAAAATAAACTTGGTTCATGTGAGCACACTCCCCTCCAAGGAATGCACACCAACATTGGCGAGATTTGGGCCAAAGGGGGCGCTGCAGTTCCTTCTGTTGCCGTGGCGACTTTGGCAAGTTTACTGCTTGGCCCCGCATTGCTGCTTGCAGCTATATTTGAGTTTAGTCTGTTAGTGGAAATGGATTAAAAAACAAACAAACATTGGATCGCAAACATGGTCTGTCTGTCTCCACCCACGCATATACACACCTACACATAGCCTAATACACCTTTGCATATGCAGATATGCATAAAGTCTCATAAATGTACACACACACACCTTTTCATATTGTGCCGGCATGCAAAATGTCTTTGGAACACATGCACACGCATGCATGCACACTGTGTAATTAGTTAAAGCAGGTTCTTTTTTAATTTTGTTGACTCACACAACTCCATAACAGCCTTGAAGTGGATCATCATGCTGTTAGCTGTTGGGGTAGTAGTGCTGTAATATCACGGATGAAGATCAGGAGCTGTAGCATGTGCTGCACCGCCTTAGGCCACCATTAGATATGCAGGCTCAGGCACAGCAGCACAGACAGTAGACAGTCTCTCTCTCTCTCTCTCTCTCTCTCTCTCTCTCTCTCTCTCTCTCTCTCTCTCTCTCTCTCTCTCTCTCTCTCTCTCTCTCTCTCCATAGTGCTGTGTCAAGGCACTGTAGAACTGCAGTAGCCCGCGTCCTTCAGTCCCGCCGGGCACTGTGCCATCTCTGCTGCAGGTGTGTGTATGTGTGTGTGACCACTATGGTTCTGCCTGATAGGTTTCACAGCTTGGGGCACGCTTTTTCACAGTGTTTTGTTTGGAGTGGAGGTGGCGGGGGAAGACACATCATGTCAGGTGTTCTCACATGGTGTACATAGATTTAGAGGACGTCCACAAGGTTCCTTTGGAATGTTTGTTTATTTTTTCTCAATTCAGGAAGTTACAGTTTTGAATATTTTTTGACATCCTGACATCCATATCACATTGCCATTTTTTGATTTTCTGAAACCCACTATTCTTGTCATCCGTGTGTTATTGACGTCAATAATTCAACATCGTACCGGTCGTGTCACATTTACAAGACAATATGCCATTGCCCCAACACAATATTATGCAGAGTATTGAAGTCTGGGAGACAAAGTAAAAAAAGGATTTCACTGTTGAAAGAGGGTCATTTCACGTGAAATCAGACACTTTGGGACCCGACCGACACGGATTTCAATCATACTTGCTGTGCCTGTTTAGTAGCAAGGTAGCACCCCAGAACTGCATTTTTGTGAATCTGACACCAATATTAAGGGAGAAACAGACTAGCGAAGGTTTACATATGAGGGTAGGATACTATGCATTCAGCCTTGATTATATCAGTCAGTGTAAGTCACAAAATATGTCCGTGGTGTTATTTGAAAGCTCTTTTCTGGCTCTACAAACTCTGGCTCAAACAAATCTCCGTGTCGGTCGAGTCCCAAAGTGTCTGATTTCACGTGAAATGACTCAAGATTTCAAAATTGCAGATTGTGTGTGTGTGCATAGTAAAGATAAGTAGCTTAATTAGGGAGATAATGACTTGCCTCTGCTCTACATGTGTGAGCACATTGACTGACTGCAGAGTCACATGATCTGTCTGTCTCCTGATACAGCTTCATTAGTCCCTGTGTTGAACTGAACGCTGAGGGTTTAAGACAACAATGGCATCCACTGACTTGTCATCGATTGAAACATCGACTAGCCAGATTGCAGTTTGGCTGAAGACAGCTGTGATTCATAAGAGCTGTTATTAGCCCTGCTTCAGAAGGCGCCACCTAATCTCTTCTGCTCAGTGTGTTATCAAGGGAATGGACTCCTCATTTAGGATGAAGAGTTTTTTTTAGTTGTTTTAACCATTTGTTGATGTGTTTTGCAGCCTTCCATAAAGTAAGCTATCCCTACATAACAAAGTGGGCATGTTGAAGGTTGTATTTATTCATCATTGTATTTATTTATTCATCTCAGTTGTTTTTATGTGTACTACTCTGTAGAACTGCATGCTAAGCAAGTCTAAAAAGAAAAAAAAACACTTTTACTATCTCCTCCACACAATCTTCAGGCCATGCCACTTCACCAGAGCATGTAGAGCCACCTAAACTACATGATATGTCAAATAAGTCAGGTGTGGAGTAGTGTCAAAATAGTCACGCCCAGTGTCTGCAAGCATACCACTGCTATGGGCCGTATCCCTTCATGGCTGAATAGTAATAAGTCTCCGAGTGATATTCAGCAGCACACACTTGGCATGCTGAACAGGAACTGAAGGGTGAGAGTAGATGGATATGGGAAAAGTGTGTGTGTGAGAGTGCAGGGTGACATTGGCAGTTAAGCGTGTGCCCATAAATCTACACCCCATGACTCTGGACCGAGCAGCACCAGTGATGCAGTGTGTCTGATTGAATACACTGCAAAGGGCTTCCTCCTCTGAGAGAATGTGAGTGTGACTGTGTGATCAGTCTGAGTGACCAAGGTTTCTACCAGCACTTAAAATTAGTTAAGGTGTCTATCTATTTTTTTTATATCTATTTTGCGTTTTTTGTATATTATATTTCGTGTGAAACTGCACAACTTAAGCTTCGTCTTTCCAATCATAGTTGTGGGTGTCTTGTACCAGCTAAGTCTCCATCCACCTCCATGAAACAGTGCAATGGGCTTCCTCGTCTGAGAGACTGCGAGCGTGACTGTGTGAGATCGGCCTGATGAGTAAATGAGCCCAATGGGCTGATTCCTGCTGACGGCTGATTTTGATTACAGACGTTAACGGTGACTGGGTTTTAATTGAAGTGCAGCACGCTGTTTGAATTCTTTACACCTCATTTGGCGTTAATGGTTTTTTATGTCTTTCCACAGTCCATATGTGTGAAGACACACACACACACACACACACACACACACACACACACACACACACACACACACACACACACACACACACCTTTAAATGTGTGTGCCTTGACTATTTTGGTGGAAGTTACATCTCCCAGGGGTGACACTCATTGCCCGTGTGTTTGCGGTGCTGACGGGTAATTAGGGAGGGAAGCAGACCTGCCTTAATCTTAATGACAGCAGCCGCCACAGCATCACAGAAGAGCCTCTGCTTTCATGTGACATCTTAATCTGTCAGCAGGTTCAGCTTGGTAAATAGAAGAATGATCCATCTTGTCTTTATGGGATATTTAGAAGGTTCACTCAAAAAACGGCCTTAATAAACCTCAATTTGCTTTAATAAAATGTGGATTTGTTTTGCATATACTGTACATAGACATGGTATAGCCATCATCAGTTTGTTCAATTAACAGTGTATGTTTTGTAACTTCATGTATACTGTATAGTATTCTAATAGTAATCATCAGCACAAGTACACAACACGAGTAGAACTCAAACGTGAGATAAGAAAACTGTTTTGTGAGTGTACATACACCATTCCCAAAAGCATGACTTCAGCCTCCCTGCAATGCTCTCCTCTATGCCTCTCCAACAATCAATAGGCAGCCAACATCATTCCAGCGTCATCTCCATGGAAACGAGCTGCTGATGCAGTCACCATTGGCCCCTTCCCAGAGCCTGGCCGCATCTGATTGGAGGATCATGCCCATCTGCCCCACCCCCTCTCCTCTCGAACACAAACACACACACACACACACTCAGAGACTCGCAGTCAGAATCTCATTTCCCTCACCCACACAGAGATCTCCCCCGTTTTCTTCTTCTCATCATCCTCCTCCCTCTTGTCGTTCTTCTCCTTCTTGCCCCCCTGTCTGACAGTAATGTTATTTTCCGCTCCGGACGGTGGTCAGGCAGTTGAGTCCTTGAGTCTCCTCACATGAAGACGTGGAGCTGCACAATGAACAGCTGCGATAGCGGCTCTCCCTGAGTGGACGAGAGGGAGACCGAGAGGGAGGGAGACTCGTGTATGTGTGTGCGCTGCGTAAGGACTGGACTCCCCCCGTCATACAGCACCTGCGTTCACTTTGCAGCCAGCTGAGATGACTGGGAAAGAGGAAGCTCGTCAGAGGCGCTAAGATCTCCACTCTGGATTTCTAGTATTTTCCACAGCTAGCCGAGCACATACTGAGGAATACTAAAGGGAAAAAACGCTCGTCTTCATCCTCCTCCTTCTTCTTCCCATCTCTCACGCTCGCTGTCTGGTTACCAGCCACAGGTTTTGCATGAGCAACCGTGACAGATCACCCTGCTCCATGTAGACGAGGGATGTCATTTGTGGCGGAGCAAGGGACGACACAGCCCTTGCGTAGTGAAGCAGAGAGCGAAATCGAGTGGGTTCTGGTGGTGCAGTGTGCATGTGTCGAGGAGTGTGACTAACACTGCACCTCTTGAGGTGGTACAGTCTCTGCCTCTCGTGTCTATCTTTTTTTTCGGATTTGGTCTACCATGCAGCTGGAGATCTATGGCTGGCCCCAAACTGGTTCTGAGGGAAGACGTGTCCCATTTTAGGAAACCTCCAAAAGGACGTCGTCATTGGTCTCATCTCATCCGTCATTAGGAGCCACATGAAAGTTTGCTGGAAAACGTCATGTTTACAATCTGGAGCGGGAGAGAGGGAGAGACTATTTTGGTCTTGTACTGTAGCTGTGGCTTACTAATGTACCCCTCTGCTGAAGACTAGCCAGCTGCCAGACAGGATTTCCATTGTGACTGTGCCGTTTTTATTTCCACCATCAAAGTTATCAGGCGGCTTATTTACGTTCTGATAAGACTAGTAATTACGGAACCGAGCCAACTGATCTTATCGCCCTTGTTATGGTGTGGATGTTCAAATAGCCTGGAAGCCCCCCTACCTCCCCGTAACTAATAAGGGGGGGTGTCTGGACCCCCTCCACTCTGTCGCTGATCTGTTGAGTAGCGGAAAGGGAAATAAATCAGAGGGTGAGCGTATACCACCGATCTCCTTTTGAAGTTGTTCATGTTTTTTGGCTGCCCCCCCTTTTCTCCTCTGCATCCTTGTCACTCATCAGTTGCGTTGCATCTGACTTCCCAACGTGTGGTGCAGGCACTGAAGTGGATGTGCCACTCATGTGGCTGAGCTAATCTTCTTGAGTGGAGAGAGAGAAGAAGAGAAGGAAAGAAGGTGGTAGAGTGACGGACGGGAAGGAAGCAGAGTTTGCTGAAGATGTATGACCTTTGCACTAGGCCAGAGCCTTCACAGGGGCAGAAGCAGCAACAGACTCCCCCTTCTACAGAGGGTGAACCTGAAGGCTCTGATGCGGTGGAACCCACATCTGTCACGGGACACCAGGATACAGAGAAGACCCCTGGGGGGCAAGGAACCAACCCAGGCCAAGAGGCTGCCATAACTAGCAAGTTCGGCATGCCGGGCAGCGTTCTCGGGAAACGTCAACACTCCATGTATGAAGGAGTGAACGGCTGTGAGGTTGCAGGCTATGGAAAGGTAAGTCTGATGCATGTCTGCCTTATACTGTCATGAGAAAAGATGAAATACAATGATAGAATGTGCTTGATAGAATGGGCATTAATGGGAAACTGGGGAAAAAATGCTCACCAACATTACTGTGCAGCATCCCATCCACTCCCTCGTTTCCCAAGACACTGCCATTAAAATTTCTCTCCATGGCGACGGGCCAGACAGAAAGCTGTGAAAGTCAAACAAACGGCCCCACACACGCACACGTCCCAGAAGGACTGGGATTGCGTGAGGTAGCAGATGAGACATAGTGGCAGATGTGACATGGCAGAATGGCAGGAACGAGGAATGTCAGTTTGTGTTTTCTCTTCCAGTTACTTTTAATCATGTCAGAGCTCTAATTCTTTCTAAAAGCAGTAATTCTAACTGAATTGGAATACTGTCCGGGGATCAACCACGGGACTCCAGGCAGGCAAAAGACAGGCAAGGAGTGGCTGTCCTGCTCTACTTTTGCCTGCGCCTTAACTACTTATGTAGGGCAGTGGCGTAGTGAAGGGACAGGATGGGATAGCATGGCGTGATGGGGTATGCCACAGTAGAGTACGATGCGCTGCTGTTGCTATATTCAGACAGTGACTGACCTCAACCCATATTTCTCACCACGACAGCTAGTGAAGCTGAATAGAAGTGGAGTGGAGCAGAGCGGAGGAGAGTACTCGCTTTGTGTCATTGAAAATCAATGGCATTCTGCAGTGCTAAGATTTCCCATAGTTTTTTCCCTGTCTAGTTGTATGCCAAGCTGTCTGTGGGTGTGAAAGTTATTGCTGTGACTGACAAAGTGGATGTCAACTTGGTGATAGTCAGCACAGTGGTGTCACTGGTGAGTCATTACACGTGTCAACAGGCTCACTGGTACAGGCCCTCTGTGAGAAACCTCTCCATGCCCATTCGGTTATAGCAACAGTTCGAATGTGTATGAAGATTCTCATTCATCCAGGTCATCTTATTCAATAGAGGTTAATAATACAGGTAGGTAGCTGGTAGCTTGAGAAATGTTTAATCTCTTCAACAGAGGGCCTTCTTCAGGTCTGTATGGTCTACGTGGACAGGTGTTACTCACAGAGGGTACCGGTACAGACCTTTTGGTAGAAATTCAGTACCAGTAGATCTCCTGTGAGTGAGTTCTGTCCATGCCCGTTCAGTTATGCTTTTAGTACAGTGAAGTAGTAGGGACCGGTACGGCGCTTCTGTTTAGAGCTGAGCTACTACCCTTGTCCATTCAGTTACTCGTATGGCGATTAATAGTTTTATTGAAACTCTCGCAGTGGTGCATTGCCCTATTCTGCGTTATTGACAATTGACTGGTGATTTGGATTGCTTGCTGTGGTGGTGTTATTCACTGAATCTGGGCTTAAATAAATGAAGGCATGAGCATCCCCCTGGAAGAAATCTCATGTTTTCATGCTTGACTGTATCTTTTTATCCGTGTAGCTGATGTTGGTGTATTTTTTTAAACAGATTGCTCAATGATACATGGGTCAAAGAGTCAGGACTCAATGAGGAATGAACAGATGCTCATTAATTTGTTATAGAAGTCTGAGACTTGTCACAGGAGGTTGATTGATTCTAGGTGAGTTTTACTGTTTTTTTCATGTACGGCAAGTGAAGGAGTAGACTTTTATGAGACTCGCCTCCTGTTGCTTTCATTTTGAATTGGACAGAAGTAGAATTCAAGAAGACGTCAGACCTTAGTATTATTTTGTTATTGGAGGAAAAAACAGATATGTTCTGATTTGATTTAGCCCTAGCTCATAGGTCCCTCACAGAATTGTACAAAATATTTGACTTGAACACACCATCCTTCGGAGTACATCTTGTTTTTTGCCTGAAGTCTCTAAATGTCATCTTTCCCTGAAGCGCCAAGCTCCCCTTCGGTTGCTCAGGATGGTGTAATTGCATTTGAAGAGCAGGGATGGGAGAGCATCAGGATCGGGAGATAAACAAGAGCCTGAGGATATGTTATGCTCTGCCTCTGGCTAGCTAGGGCCTACAAGGCCACGAGTGGCCAAGAGTGCAGAGGCTGTTTTAAGACATGGAGAGCTCTTTTCCAAAATGTTACAAAGGCTATTTAAATACCATTTCTATAAATGATTGTTTTACCTTAAGGTAACGTATATAATTTGAATAGGGTTAGTTGCTTTTATCAGCAACAAAAACTGATATTTTATTAATATTAACTGAAGCACCGTAAGACACCATTATTTTTTTTGTTGTATTTTTGAAAATGGATAGGATTTTGGAAAAGTGCTCTTCAGTAGTGTTTCAATAGGGGATTAAAATGGTACATCTTTTTGCCCAGCAGGGAATGGGGAGAGGGGGGACTCCCGTGTTAACCTCTAAAATGGATAATTGTATTCCCTAATGTGAACAATTGTATGTTTTTATTTTGTGTGTGTGTGTGTGTGTGTGTGTGTGTGTGTGTGTGTGTGTGTGTGTGTGTGTGTGTGTGTGTGTGTGTGTGTGTGTGTGTGTGTGTGTGTGTGTGTGTGTGTGTGTGTGTGTGTGTGTGTGTGTGTGTGCGCATGCTGGGTGGGGTGATGGGACAGCCTTTTTTTCTGCCATTGGCAGCATAATGAGATGTGTTGTTTTGTTTCATGGTCTACGCCACGTGTTGTAATGAGAACCACAGCGAGAGGTGCTGAGCTCCACACACTGGTAGCATTAGACACACACACACACACACACACACACACACACACACACACACACACACACACACACACACACACACACACACACACACACACACACACACACACACACAGAGAAGAGTGTGATTAAGTGTGGCAGTTAGACAATGGCCCCCGCCTCTTCCGAGATGCTTTTGAGGATACAGAAATGGATAAGGCGGAGGAGTGGAGGAGAGGGTGGAGGTGGAGAGGAGCTAGTTGGGACACAAAATGGAAGGGGGTAGGGTATGTACTGGTTCCCACTCTCATTGCAATGTTACTCCTTAAGTGCGTAAAAGAAGGGGAGGGATTTACTGTAGTCTTTTGTCTGGGATGGTTTGCGCTTCCTTTGTCACCTACATGTGAGAGGAAGCGTTCATGTCCCAAAAATACAAAATTCAGCCCTGACTTTGTTCACTAGACCTAGCTGTGTAAGGCACAACAACAACATTTACAGTACAATCACATAAAGGCTTTCTGATGATTTTGGTACTGAGTGGTATTGTGTGTGCTTGTTTTTTGGTGTGCTAACCAAATACAGCAATTCCCTTTACTCCTCGCTTTACTGAAGTATTTTGGTAGGGCGTTACTGCTTATATCCTTGAATCCATGCACAATATTTTGGGTAAGGTTCACACGCCACACCAGTTTTAGCTCACAGGCCAAGCCATTGAGTGTTTTTGGACCTAGGGTCTAGTAAACCTTGATTTGACAGGGCCTTAGGCCTAAAGCGTCAGACTTTTCAGGCATGATTCATTCAAGGCGTGAACCTTGGTGGCATCCATGTAAATCGTGGTCACGGTTTACGACACATGTTTTATGGCTTTAACGCCCTGGCCTACGATTTAATTGCGGTCTTTTCACAGAATATCGACTGGCACTGGCATGCCATGAATAAATTCACATGCTCCTGTAACAGCAGGATGAAGATGGGGGCGTTTTTTAATACGGCGCCTTGAAAGCAAATTAAGAGGGGCCTTGAGTGCAACATCAGGCAGCCCATGACTGCTTTTGTTGAAGATGCCCCGAGGCTGTACCACAGGGGGGCCCCGGCCCACCACATGTGTCTTCCTTGCCTCCTGTGTGTCCTCATCACTTCGATTTTCATTATTTGGGGTGGGGGGTGTCTATACTGTACCCCAAAAGTCTTTCCCCGCCACCACCAGTGACACGATGACACGCTCCATGAATAATTATGTCCCACCAAATCCTCAACACCCCCCTTGGCCTGCTGTTTCTGACTTAGTCTTTTTTGTTTGCGGCTGGCTGGCTCCTCTGGGGAATTGGCTGCATCATCCTCCTCCCATCCCCCCACTACAGATGAGCCTCCTCGTCTTCTGTGGAAGGCGAGATTAGCTTCAACAAAACAGCCTGCTGTGTCTGCATTTAAAAGTTAGGCCTATCCTGTTCACTGTATTGTGTCTGTACAACATGGCTAAATTCGGCTGTGAAATGTAACAGCTTTGCTGTCTTTTCTCTTCGGCAACATTTGATGTGTTACCTTGAATGCCCTGGAAGGTCTGGCTGTGTATGCAATATCGCTGCTCCGACACAGACACAGACACACACCACCTGTTCTCCTGTGAATTTTTGTGCTTATTATCCCAAGATGACAAATTCTGCACACATGAGTCTCATTCTGTTGCAACATACTCTCTAAGAAAGCCATCATGGGTGATGCAACATTTCCATACATATTCCTCTAGATTGGGTGGGATTAACATGTGCGCATTGCAGATATCATTATTTTGTGCCTTGCTTAAAAACAGGTTGGCATATATGTTTATTGATTGAGTATATAAGTATATTTTGTGTAGGAAGCATATTGAGTATCAATGTTGATGTCATGGTTGAAACCTACCTTATGAACACTCCCATGTCACGAACTTGTACAAATTAAATTTGGCGATTCAGAGGTAAGCCCTCGTGTCCCTTTAGATAGTATGGGCCCTAGACTGCCCTATTTGTCAGCTCTGTCATCTCAAGGGTATAGCCTGCTCAAAACATTTAATAACCATGGGTTGGTTTGCCCGAGGCATTGTTCAGGCTGGGCTGTCGGGAACGGGCTCCCTCAATAACTAGCCAAACCGCTGACCAATCATGCTTTGTGTGGGCAAACTCTAAAGGACAACCTCACCTTCTGTAATTGGCAGGACGCCAAAGATGTCAGGTTACTAATTACTGTGAACCCACTGGGATTGAGAGTTTATGAAGAGATGCGAGCAAGAACACAGTTGAACCAAAGTCAGTATCAGCAAGCCTGAAGGTGAGAGATTGTGAAAAGATGGAAGTAGCAGCACAGAAAACTAGTTGGGCACAGTGACACTATACGTTACTACGTAGGTAGTTCGGTCAGTCCATCCATTGGTCGGTAACTGGTTTGTTTTTTTGACAGTTTGCATGTGACAGAGTAGGCCTGTACACCTTGTTGTGCCAACAAGGGTTACCAGGACCATCTGAAAGGTATTTTACTGAAATCAGGTGGATGGATATTATGGCTTCCAGTGAAGCTCCAGCATTGCTCAAAGAAGAGACTGAGGAAGAGATTCTCCGGTATTCAGGGGTAGTGAGATGTTGGCTGCCTGGCTGTGTTAAATGTACACCTCGCTGGGAGGTGTGCCTACCCAAGGTATATTCACAGCCAAGTACAAGGGTGGCCTTGGCAGCAAATTTTCCTGATACTGTGCCACTGTGACAGGAGAAGGTACCTCTCAGCTATCCGTGTCTGAGGCAGCTACTTCTAATAAGCACCAGTGTGACAAATGCACTCTGGGAGCAAGAGCTGCAGGGGGCAGACACTGTGTCGGGAAGTCGCAGATACAGAATAACGCTTGTGAGTTGGCCACTGGTGCAGGACCGTTTCAAGATGCTTGGTGAACCTAGACAAAGAGGAACTTTGGGCCCTTCTCTTCAAACTATTGTGGAAGGCCCTGCTCAAGAGAGATGTCAACAGCAGTGTCATTGCACTTTTGATCATTGTGTTTAGGAAGGTGCTGCCACACTCACAGTTGTCATTACTGTCGTTTTAACACCAGTACATAGCCAGTCATTGCCAGGGGGCCCAATTTCAGATGGGTGCCCTAGGCGATTGCCTTGTTTGCTTGCCAGGTTGTGGCAGGCCTGCCACTGTGTGTGTGGTTGCACGGAGCAGCATGGCTGGGACATGTACAGTGCACATGTGCAGTACTGCTTGGGCGAGCACATCTGTCAGCATCCGAGCTTACTGAAAGTTGCACTAAGCAACTTTGTATTACATTGGCACTTAGGTTTACAGTAACACTGCCACTTATAAGCTTTCCAATCTGCTTTTCTGATGGTGGAGCAAAGCATTTTGTTAGCTTAAATGTTTCTCAACTTTGGTTGCAAGGTTTTAACAACTAATCCACAAGTAATGTTTACACCATCTACAACAGTAAACCAAAAAAAAAACAAGCTTTTAGAGGGTGAGGCATAACTATTTGTGTAAGTGTTTGGCTGTTTTTCAAAATGATAGATTGAATCAGCGTGGGAAGGTTGAACACCCCCATTATAGCGGTAAGCCAATTAATCATGTTATCAGATAAGTCCTCCTTCCTCTCAGTTGTGACCCCTTCAATTAGAGCCCAGGGACCAGTGGAGAAGCGAGTGGGTTTGGCAGCGTTTCAGAGAATTCAGCTTCTGTATTGATCCATCCAATCCAACCAGCCAGGCATACTGTACCATTTGCTGTCTCCGCATGGTAACTTAATGCTAAAGGTACTCAGAAAAATATCATATTATATTGAAGTGACCCATTCATTGTGGAAATGTCTTTGTTCATTGGAAGCACCTTTATCATTGCTCTATTAATTGGCAGGCATGAGATGTCTTTGTATTTATGTCCCCTTTTTACCTCCAGACATGCATGTGTGATGTGAATCTTTAATGATTTGTCGCTCGATATCTTGCTGCGTGACATGAGATAAAACAAGCTGTAATGTACAAGGAAACGTCCTGTTATCTTGCCCATTTTAAGGTCTCGTTTCCCTTCTCCATGCTATTAGTGTAGTTTTCCCAAGAAATCTTTTTCAGTTCAAACAGCAAATTATTGTGTCTATTACTGGTCGAAACAGCAAACATTGGTCGGAACCGTATTGTAACAAAGGTTGAGACAATACTTTTGCATGGCATGTTATCTCTCTAAAGGTCCTGAACAAATAAACAGGTTTAGTCTTTTTCAGATTCTGAAAATAGCAAGAATGGCAGACCGTTGTGCCAGTATGCCACCTTTTATTGTGTGCTCTTAAAACAGTCTAGTAGAATATTCTGCAAGCTTTTGTTTCCAAAAAAGCTCAGGCTATGAGACAACCTTGACTGAAATACAAAAAGCACTTTCAGGTACAACAGAATTTGCCAGCTTGAGGAAAAAGTTTGCAGCAACAAGAAGCAGCTTCTTGTCACATTTTTGTGGCGCTCCATGCCCCAATCTGCAAATGTGTGGTTTCCCTTCTGACTCCTGGCGCTCCTGTGACCCACTTCTACTTCTCGAAGCAGGAGGTTGAAAAGAGAGTGAGCAAGCGAGAAAGAGAGAGAGAGAGAGAAGCAGGGAGATGCTGCAGAACTTCCCTCTGTTGTTGAGGATTGTGTGTGTATGAAGATCCCTTCCTCCCCACCCCTCCACACCTCTCTCATCCTCTGTTGCTGAGCCAGGGGCGATGTCTGCCTGCCTGCTGAGCTGTGGGTGTGCCACCGCGAGAGGTGTCACTCACACACATGAAAAGAGCGCTCTGCTCTCTGCGCCTGCCTCTGCTACTGGTGTCAAAGCCGAGCTTGGCTAGCTATGGAGCCAGTGTGTGTGATGTGTGTACAGTACATACAATGTAACGAAACCTCAAAGAGACAAGCAGCGGGACACACATCACCAGACTCCAGCCAGCCAGGCAGTGTGAACCCCTCTGATCATGTCTGAGTCTGAAAGCCATTTTGATGGCCAGTGCAGGCGTAGTCTGATTCTGATTCTGTTCAGATTTTTTGAACATACAGATGAGGGATAGAGATGTTGAGATGATCTTGGCGGGATTGGTTGTGTTTTTTGTAAGGTCTGTGTCTTTCCTCATGGCATGAATGCAATCCCCTTATTGCTCTTCTCCTTATAAAAAACATGATTTCGGCTCATTAAAAATGCACACAGTTTAATATGGATGGGGAAAAGATCAAAGCTCAATCGCATGCTTATTTATTTATATGTAACCCACATTAAAAGCCAAAAACATACTACTGCATACTGATGAGGCTCGGCTAGCCGGTTGAACAGTGGTGCTGCATTAGGCAAATTCGCAGACAGGTCAACTGGGGATAGCCAGACCCTTTTTTTGTTTGTGTGTCTGTTTTTGTGTGTGCTTCTTTCACCAGGTTGATTGACGGATTAGCCTACATTGTGAAAGATAGATGATCAGCGTGTCAATGTCAAGCTCATGGTCACAGCAGCTGACGTGCGTGACATGACGTCCCAACAGAGCGCTTCTTGTTTTTGTTTCGTAAATGTAGGCTGGGAACTGCTGGAAGTTCTGATTTCTATCTTTCGACACCCGCGTGTCCCTTCCTGTGATTTGAAACCCTCTTATCTCCGTTGCATGTGTTTTCTCCCTCACGTTGCCTTTGGGGAGGAGGGGGGAACCAGCATCTTTTCTGTCTCCAACATTTTTTTGTTTAAATTCCCCTTTTTTCTCTCTTTTTTGAAACGCACAGAGCATCTGCCCCAGTACCCATTCCCATGTGCATCAGTGCTTTCTTTCTTTCTTTCTTTCGTTCTTTCGTTCTTTCTTTCTTTCTTTCTTTCTTTCTTTCTTTCTTTCTTTCTTTCTTTCTTTCTTTCTTTCTTTCGTTCTTTCTTTCTTTCTTTCTTTCGTTCTTTCGTTCTTTCTTTTTTTCTTTTTTTGCTTACCTGCATGGAGGGGGCGTTATATAACAATAATACAGTATATCCATCCCCGGCGTCTGCATGTTTGCATGTCACCGCTTTGGGGGAAAAAAACCCTCCTTTTCTTATAGCCATATCCTTATTTCATGTGTGTTGCTGTCTCTCTCCGTCTGCCCTCGATTCCTCAGTCCTATCCAAATTGTGTTTACCCGAAGATCTTTCCCAAGCGATAAGGGGGAATACAGTTAGGCTATCCTTAGTGTATTGGTGGATGTTTATACAGCACAGCTGTGAACTAAGCCTATAGCCACCAAGCCAGTCACCTCATTCTCCTCAGTAACAATGCCTACAAAATTGACATTGAGTCGGAAGATGGGAAAGTAGAGCTTCTCTACACAGACACAGTCAGCTCCACATACAGTCCCTTCCATGATGTGTCCCTGGGCAGCTGCTTACTGTGTGTGCTGTTTATTTAGCCCTGCAGGGCTGAGTGAGTGCAGTGTGGGTTTCTTTTTTGTTTACTCAGGAACCCTGCCACCAACATTGTGAGGGCTGCTTTTTTTAGACAGTGAGCCGTTTTTAGGAGGTGGTGTTTAAAAGGGGGGTTGAGAGAGTCTGTTCTGTTTGGGCGTCTTAGTACGTCGTGATGAGAAATGTGACCTCCTGGTTGGTGTTTGTCGTTGTCGTTTTTGGATGCCCCTGTGTGAGGTTTGGGGTGAGCCTACATGATGAGATCCTATTTCCGTCTTGACCCCTTCCTGGCCTTGTGTCCCGTAGAGGTATGAGGAGGTAAGGCCAGGGAATCCAACATACCGCCAATGTGCTTACGAAAAATATGCCTTGTCTCTTGCTGTACGAGTGCAATAAATCTTAAACTGGGCTACACACACACACGTGCACACACACACACACACACGCACACACACACACACACACACACACACACACACACACACACACACACACACACACACTCACGCACACACTCACGCACACACACACGCACACACACACGCACACAAACCTATTTCACTTTGACCCGCTTTCAAAAGAGGGCATCTCTCAAGACACTAAAAGTGTTTCTGATAAACATGTACATGAATTTGGAGTGAATCTGTGTGTGCGTGCGTGCGTGTTTGTGTTTGTGCGTGTGTGCGTATGCGTGTACGTGTGTGTGTATGTGTGTGTGTGTGGTCACCAGCCTAATGCATATCAGAGACACATTTCACCCCACATCAGCCATGAGTGTAAATAATTGATCAGAGCAGCGGCAGAGCCTGAGAAGAGATATTTGCCTCACTCCCCCTCCCTAGTCCCTAGTGTACCCATCTAGCCCACCTGACAGACCAAACACCCCCCTCAACCCACTGGGCAAACCCCTGCTCAACTCACTCGACAAAATGCCCTCACCCCCTCCTCCACCTCCACTAGCCAGCCCCCATAGCTATCTCACCACCTCAGCCATCAGACACAGCAGCCAGAAAAGAGATGGGTTTTTTTTCGCTCCCCTCCCTAGTGTAGCCACATCTAGCCCACCTGACAGCCCCCAACACACACACACACACACACACACACACACACACACACACACACACACACACACACACACACACACACACACACACACACACACACACACACACACACACACACACACACACACACACACAGATACAAACTCACGTGCGTGCACACATGCACATGCACACACCTCACTGGGCTAAAGGTCCCCTCCCTAAAGCTCCCAGCACAGCCCCAACAGCCATCTCGATCTCAGACACAACAGCCTCCCTGTGCTCCAGTAGGGGTGGAAAGGTCACGGGCGGATAATGACAGGAAGTGCTGACGCATGGCTTTACTGTGACTTTATTATGCGCCGCCATCAAAGGTCCCTGTTTGGTCATTTTGTACCTGTTCCTTCCTCTCGTCTTGTTATTTCAGTCCAGTCAGCCCAATTGTACTGTATGGACGTAGCAGTAGCAGCAGGCTTTGTGTAGTAAAGCGTTTTATATGATGGCAGAGTTCCATGGACGCCCTCCAGAGTCTATTTTTGTTGGGATTGAATACAGTTAAGAAGCCAATTTGTATTGTGGACACGTGCAACATCTGTCAGGCTAGTTTATTTGTTTATTTTTATCCCTTTTTGAACTAATGTAAAACTGCGAGGCAGTGTTTTTCACTCTGCGATCAGGCTTATTTCTCTTTCTAAGGGCCTGTCCACACAGGAATGGTTTTAGATTGAAACAGTAAAGTCATAATTGTTTTGGTCTTTGTTCTTTTACAAACAGGTAATGGTAGTATAGTTCACTGGTGGTATTGGCTTGATGGCAAACACAGATGAAAACAAAGAAGTAAATACTCTCCTACACGCACGCGCACGCACGCACGCACGCACGCACGCGCACGCGCACACACACACACACACACACACACACACACACACACACACACACACACACACACACACACACACACACACACACACACACACACACACACACACACACACACACACACACACACACACAGAGTAATACCAGGTACTCACCGACATCCACACAAACTCTGCCTGAGTGCTTGCCTTTTCATTCCTTTTTTAATCTCTCCAAGGGAGTTTTCTTCCTATTCTCCTTTTGAGCTCCTCTCTTGCCTCGCCTCCAAACCATGTTAATATACCACTGCCCCACTTTCTCTGCTGTGGAAAACGCTGTTATTTATATTTCCTGCTCTTGTAGAGTGTGGTGAATATTAGGCGTCAGAGGAGAACCTCTACCACCACTACCACTATCACCAATGACCCCTGGGGGTCCATGGCACATTGCCACAGAGTCCATGAGAAAGGTTGTTACGTAAGGGTTAACGTTCGGCGAGAAGGTCGCTACCGTGGAATAGCAGCACGACAGAGAGAATCTTTAGACCCCGACGCGGAGCGGAGGGGTCTTGTTCTCTCTGAAGTGCTGCTATTCCACAAAGCGACCGACTCGCCGAAAGTTAACCCGCTTATTATATGGATATACTTAAATGATTCACACATGGCGGGGACATTTCTTTAGGCCTATTTAATGTTAAGTCTATTATAGTTTTTAATGTCAAAAGATTGTTGCTGCGCAAAACAAAACAGTGCCGTTGTGGAGCACCGCTAGGCAACAGCTAGGTAGCCAGGACAACAGGTGTTGTCTATCACAGCAGCTGATTAGAGTCTTGTTGAAAAGTCGCTTTAGCAGTGAAAAGTCTTGTTGCCATTGACAGCGGTCTGTTATAGACCAACCCGTCCGTTATCGAAAAATAACAGACGTGCGAACGTTGGGGAGCCCCGTTGAAATGAATGGAGCATTCGACCGATGACGTAACACCATATAATAAAATATAATAAAATGTTGCAGAGCAGGATCTTTGATATTTAGCTACAGTAATCTAAATGCGTTTTGTTTATCTTCTCGCCCTCATTTAATAGACCAACAAAGACACAAACACACACACAATTTCTTGTCAAAGGTATCAAAACTGTACACATATAAATGTGATTATTAGGAGGTCATTGGGAATAAAATATGCTCTGTTAGGGGTTCCTGGCCCAAAAAAGCTTGAGAACCCCTGTATTAGAGTGTCAGCACTACCCAACCCCGCATTGGTTATGCGACTTATAATTCAAAGTCTGTGGCCTGTCAGCAGAGATGAATGGCGTGCTGTATCGTTTTCCAGCAGCCACATCACTCTGTGAAAAGCATGAGGCAAAATTGGGTGTAGGCTCAGTTTTATATATTTTTTATCACTGTTTATGGTAGCGGTTGAGCTGTCATATTGCACCTTCAGTATGAAAAGTGGCACTTTTTCTCCAGAGAGGTTTTGTGCAGAATAATAATAGAAAAAACGGAATCCATTCTCAACCTGTCATCCTCTCTTTTTCTCTCTGTTTTGGCTTTTGCTCTATCTCTCTCTCTTTGTTTTTTCATATATATTTTTCTTGCAGAGAAAATGTGTGTGTCTGTGGACTGCGTTTAGTTTCCCATAGAACCTCAAACATATCTTCTGCTCTCTCTTCAGCTTCTCTCTCCCTCCTGCATCTCTTATTCCCCTACTAAACCCTCACAGCGCACCTCTACTCTCTCTGTGTCTGTGTCTGTCTCCATCTCTATATTTGTCTCTTAGCATGTCTCTCTGTCACTGTATCTCTCTATTTTTCATTCTGTCTCCTTTCTTTCTTTTTTTTTCTCTCTCTCTCTCTCTCTCTCTCTCTCTCTCTCTCTCTCTCTCTCTCTCTCTCTCTCTCTCTCTCTCTCTCTCACTCTTTCTCTCTCTCCTCATCTGTGTGATGAACAACTCGTTTGCTTCATTAGGGTCTCGTTTAACCCCTCATTGCCCCAGACTGTAGGGGAGGTTTGATTGGGGACTCCCCGACGCCATTAGCATTCAGCTGGATGGGCCGCCCGTCCCAGAACTGAGACCAGAGGAGCCACAGACAGACGGTCACTCACAGGCCCGCCGACTCGATCCTCCAAGGGGGACAGTCTGCCCTCCTTGACATTTTACTGACATTTCACTTCTCTGCTCTGCCCTCCACCTGCCCTGTTCCCTGTGGGTTGGAGAACATGCTCTGTGTGGGGAGACACACAAAGATCCTGATGATGGTGATGTCGGCAGATAGCCGTGGGTTGGTGGGCAGTCAAAATGGATAAAGAGCAAAGAACTACTGGATTCCCTCTGCTATAAAATCATGGATATTGGGTCATTTCACGTGAAATCAGACACTTTGGGACTCGACCGACACGGATTTCAATCATACTTGCTGTGTCTGATAAGTAGCAAGGTAGCACCCTAGAACTGCATTTTTGTGAATCTGACACCAATATTAAGGGAGAAACAGACTAGCGAAGGTTTACATTTGAGAGTAGGACAATATGCATTCAGCCTTGATTATATCAGTCAGTGTAAGTCACAAAAATATGTCCGCGGTGTTATTTGAAAGCTCTTTTCTGGCTCTACAAATTACACAAACAGCATGGAACACAACAACCCTCAGAATATGAATTATCATAAATTGAAAAATTAAAAATTGAATATCAAAAAAACGTATATTTTAAAATGGCCAGTTCCTTGTCTTAACATAGCCTGCAATGTCATGAACAACACCTGAAATGCTGGTGTTTGGTTCTTTATTCATTTCAGAGACAATGGGACTCAAAAATATGGCATCATACAAATCACCTAGTAATAATATGATACCATAGTAATATCACATGACAGCATGTCTATCTGAATATGTGAAGGATGGGGATGGTCCATGAGGATGCAGGAAGTTCAGTTTCACCTCTCCAGTGCTCGGCATACATTCCTCAACACATGCTAGCCACTAGTTGCCATCATATACAGCTACAACATACCCTTTGATGCTTGAACATAAAAAAAATCCTTTACTGAGCTTATTCTTTCAACCCTGCCTTCTCTGAATGCTTAAAATGGCCTAGCTTCCACTGTGTCCATTGACAATGGGAAGAAGCCGTGTAGTTTTTCAGTACCTGGAATAGGGACCTGCGAGGGTGCAGGGCCCATCGGGAAAATGCCCGTTATGCCAGATGGCCAGTCCAGCCCTGTCCCTGACACTACTCTATTACTACTTCATTACAACTCATTTCAACCTTTATGTCCCATTATCTCTGAAATGAATAAAGAACAAACACCCCATTTTCAGGTGTTGTTTATGACCTTACAGGCTATGTTTAGACAAGAAACCAGCCATTTTAAAATGTGTTTTTTTTATATTCAATTTTTAATTTTTCAATGCATCATAATTCATATTCTGAAGGTTGTTGTATTCCATGCTGTTTGAGTAATTTATAGAGCCAGAAAAGAGCGTTCAAACAATACCTCAGACATCCTTTTGTGACTGACACTGACTGATATAATCAAGGCTGAATGCATAGTGTCCTACCCTCATATGTAAACCTTTGGTAGTCTGTTTCTCCCTTAATATTGGTGTCAGATTCACAAAAATGCAGTTCTGGGGTGCTACCTTGCAACTAAACAGGCACAGCAAGTATGATTGAAATCCGTGTCGGTCGGGTCCCAAAGTGTCTGATTTCACGTGAAATGACCCTATTACCTTGTGCTCTGTTTAAATGTTTTTTTGCAACACATGGTCAGATTTATTATGTTGCCTTGCTTTAGGTGTTCAGTGTTGCAGCCTATGTGTTCGATCACTTTCAGTCTGTAGCCTCTTTTCTTGAACAGCTCTAGCACTACTGTTGTGCAAGTCCACTGAACAGAGCTGGTTTTGAGTGTGTGGGCATTTTGTGGAGTACAAGTTGGGCAAGCGCATGAGATGATGATTATATCATGAGAATAGCAGAACAAAGGAGCACATTCTGAATGGACAGTGTGCATGCAGGTCAGGCTGTCCGACCTTCCCCAGTCAGGAGGGGAGATTGGTCGCTGTGCAGTCTGCCAGCGATCTGGACTCATGACCCTCCTCTGCTTAGTCAGACGAGGCTTCCTGCATCCACAGAACTACATATAGCACCCTAAACTTATACATGGGTCGACACAAAGAACTGCTCTATCTGTAAAAAGATTGGTTAGCTGTGGCTGTTTTTGGGTCTTTGGGTCTTTTGCGTCTTTGAGTTATGAAACACCAAATCTCTGCCCCTTTTAAGGATAAAGAGGCTATTTATAGCTGCATTATGTTAATCTGCATTGTTATGGTTTATGATGTACCCCCCCTGCTGACTGCTTTTGTTTTATACTCTCTGCTTACATGCTGTTCTACCCTTCAGTGTTTTGTTTCCTAAATTCACCAAAGCCAGGTTGTTTTGGCTGCCTGTCCAGAACAAAAGAACAAAGCTGCACACAAAACGTATGGCAGCCAACTTGGCTTACGTCCTGAAAGTGATCATGTCCCAAAATGATGATTGATTAATCAGCAGTAAAGAAGCATAGCAGCTACCAAGCATCATTGACTATGTTTTTTTTCTTTGATGGACCACATGTCCACATTTGGCAACCCTTATGTTGTTGTCTGATATGTATCACCCAGTCACACATCTGCTCTCCTGTGTGTCTAAATGCTACTGTTGGCAGCCTATGGTGTATTTTCTGGTGTGCATCACCCAGCCTTGTGTCTGCTCTCTTACCATGTGAGTGTCTATGGCACGAGCACTTGTCGACGCATCAGTGACAGTGATTTATGAGGGGACGGACGTCTTGGCGGACAAGAGCGAGTTGTTTGTTATGAAATGGAGGTCACTTGCACTGACTGACGCCGGGAAGGTGAATGCCCTTCTGCACGTGTCTAGCCAAGGCAGTTGCTTAATTCATATTCATTCCGACTTGCAAATTTAGTCGACATGCTCTTCCCGCTACTAGAGGTCAGGCCTGTCCGAGACTGAAGCCAAGATGGATAACTGAGGAAAATGAGCTCTGACGTAAAGGTCAGGAAGCGTGACATATAGGCTTTTATGCTAAATTGGGGAACTCGTACTGCTAATCAAATAGTCAGAGATCCTGTGGCTTTCATTTTTGCAGCAGAAATGGACTACAACTAAACCAACATTCCAGTGTTGCATAGAGAGCCAAATCTTCTCCACGTAGCAGATCTAGTCATATTTCCACTTGAATGTTAGTGACAAATCGGTGCTAAGTAACTTACCTTAAAATATAACAACCCCAGTGGATTAAGCTATGGGCTGCCGATCTCCTTGAACAAGCTCCAGGGTCACTAATTCATTATGTCTAGACTAGACGTGTCATACAGTGAGAAGCGGCGAGAGAGACTCCTTTTCCCTGAGCTGCTCGTCTGTCTGAGTGGCAAGCAGGCCCAGCATCACAGCAGGCGAGCAGCCTGTGGTCTGTTCCTGAGGCCAGCTTTCAACCTGTACACCTGGCAGAGTGCTTCAAGGAGCTTAGGGGGCGATTGGAAATTACCCTGGCGGACTGCATTTCCCTCCGCTGAGCTTTGTAGTTCCTTATGTCTAAGCCTGAGACTTGATTTCTCAAGGTTGCTATGAAATCTCAGTGGTTTCATCACCCCTAAAGCATCATTTATGCAATAGGAATGATAAGTGTGTCATTATGTAAGGATGCACCATTCTGTTCTAGGTTGTGAAGGCTTAAATGCTTAGATTTGAGTTTTATTTTATTTTTATTTTATTTATTATTTTGGGTTTTAGGTTATAGGTTTAGGTTTTTCATTTCTTTGCATGGATCAAGGGAATTCAAAATCAGCTATGCTGCACTGAAATAGAGTTGGGGTGGGCGGGTATATGCAATTCTCTTTGAATTTGATGTCTGGATTAAAGCTTTACATCCTCTTGAAGCTTAGAGGGTTTGAAGATGTGTCGGCAGAGGGAGGAGGGGCTGTGCAGAACCCTTAAAAATATCCGCTCAGCCAAATTTGAGCCCTAATTTTATGGCTTCTCAGCACTTAATGGAAATAATTTGATGACCTCTTTTGTCGCCTTTGCCTTTTCCCCCTTGCTTGAAAGGGGTGCAGGCAGCTTGTGTGACACGTTCTGTGTGACCTTGTGGTGTTAAATGGGGGTAGTGTTTATTCAGCAGCCGCTGTGATACGATGAAGACGTGTGCCGGCATGCGCCGTCTGAGCAATTATTACTACTGGCCTGTGAGGGCAGTGGGATTCAGGGGAGGGATGGGGTGTGGTGACCCCCCCCCCACTCCCCCCACACTCTGAGACTTAATTGAGAGGAGATTTGTAGGAAAAGTGGCTGAGATGCCATAACCAATTTGCCACCAGCTTTGCATGTTGAGGTGCTGTTAAAAGAAAGAGCTATGTGGAGAAAGAGGGGATAATTTAAGTACTCATGGCACAGATTTTTTATTAATAATTTATTTATTTAAGTAAATGAAAGATGAATCACCGCACACTGGTATCTTTGCTGGTAGTTTATTTGGTGAACAACGCGTTTCGCTACTGCTTCATCAGGTTCACTCTCTGAAGCAGTGGTGATGAAGCAGTAGTGATGAAGCAGTAGCGAAACGCGTTGTTCACCAAATAAACTACCAGCAAGGATATCAGTGTGCGGTGACTCAACTTTCATTTACTTGGATTACTCTTACTGCACATCACCAGCACCTGGACAAGTGGTTGTGCACAGGGACGTTACTTTGAATTTATTTGTTTGTTTACCTCATCACTCGCATATAATTTCACACAGTAATGGTATTATAATTGTGGCTGTTGACAGTGTGCTATTGGAAGAAACAGTCACTAAATCATGGTCATGTGGCTGTACATTTGCATAAATTAAGACATCTCTTAAGATTGACTAAGAGTAATGCCTGTTTTCAATGACCAGGAAATTTGCTGGGTCTGCAGGTTGTTTTTAATTCTCCTTCAGTTGAAGGGCAAGAAAAACCCAGTTACTCAGACATTAAGATATGCTTATTAGGTTTCGGCTCCTTTGACAACATTTTAATAGGTACCCTGTGGTCTTAACTTCTTTTGGGATGCTCTACCCTGGCACATGTGTGCCATGATCCGAATCCTGATATCACTCTAAAGCCAGTGGTTAACTGTTCAAGGACAAAGATTAGCCTATCTGCAAACAGTCTTTATCGGGGGTAGCCTCCCTCCCCTTCGTGTCCCCAAAAACCCCTAGTTTTACAGATGCTCCAGGAACATATGGCCACACGCCTGCACCTGGGGCCATGGGCAGATTGGCCATTTTAATTTCAGCTGGAGCCGAAGGGCTACAGTCTGAAAGCCACATCCACTGCAGCCAGTGTTGTGTGGAGTGGGGAGATGGGAGGTTTGAGCTAGGGGAGGAAAAGAGTGTCGCCAGTGGGTGTGGGTGAGCCAGCCAGGAGCAGGAATAGGGGAAGTAATCTTTTTCAGAGTAGTGTGAATAGAGTGGAGGAAGGGGCTTATTGTTTGATAGCCCCAGCTCTACAGTAGCTTGCTAAACAGTCGCTCAGAGGAGACCAAAGGCTGTATGGGTCCATGACGGATCACCAGGGAGAAGTGAGGTGGTGTTGAAGAGAGCTGCCTCATGACTAAAATATGAGGAGGGGAAAGTGACGGTTTAGCGATATTAACACCTACAGCGTGAAAACTGGACTGCTGCTGATTTTATTACTTATCCTTTCTACAGAAAAAAATCTGAAGAAGCCCTAAGATGTATAATATTACTCCCTCTTATTTCCATTCTTATTTTCTGTGATTTTACCACAATGGTAACAATTATGCTGGAAGGGGTTCATCTTTAAAGGGTGGCGTGATCTTATGTGCTTCTCTCTAAAATTGAATTCAGAAATCGTGTGGTTTTTGGTTAAGCACTAATAGGAGGGAACAGGCATGACTTTGACCTGATGAGACGATGTTAATTGGGTTTTGCTCCACAGCCTCTTTTGAATGCACAAGTCAGGTCAAGCTGAAAAGGGTTTGCCAGTCCCACTCAATAGCTTCTTGAATTCAAGGGAGACAGTTGACCTATAATTGGAGGAGCTGTCATCTTGTGGTTAAAAAGTAAAGATTTTATACACACTGAAAATGTCGCCTGGGACTAAAATGACATGACATTTACCAACTGCTGTCAAGAGAGACATCTAGCACAATCGTGACCCAGATTCAACGGGAAGATGAATGCTGAAGAGAAACTGCTGAATCTGATATCAGGAAGCCATGCTATAAATGTACCGTAACAGTGTAGGCTATGCCACCTCAGTGGCAGTTTAGAGTAAATAGAGCTCAAAATAATTATAGACAACAATATGCAAAGGCTTGATGGACTTTTGGAAATAGCTACTCTGTGAAATAACTTAACCAAAAACATCTGCAAAAACATCTGGAAGGTAGCAGGGATATTTTAATACACAGTGGTAACTTGTTCGCTCGTAATATTGTGGAACAGAATGTTTGAGTATCAAGATTCCAATTTTTTCCCGTACTTGAATATGTTCTCTGAAGCCATTATTTAACCTGCCTACTGTATGTTTTTCATAAATTAAGTTACCTTAAGTTTTTTTAGTTGTACCAAATCCAGAGAATACCATTATTATATTGTACCTTATACATAATATATATTTGCAAGATATAACAAAATGTTGTTTGCAAAAGATGATTTTGAGGACATTACATAGTCTTGACCAAGTTGTCAAGGACATGAACCTGTTTTCTTGCACCTGTACAATTTTTGACATCTCCATAAATTTGAATAACTTCGGTGGGTAATTTAAAACTGTATCTCCCCGTTGGCCCACATGTCATTTACAGAGTGACAGAATTCAAAATGGCATATGTATTCCATTGCTTAATGCGGTGAAAACTGTTACTAGTGCTATAGTACTATAGTGTTGTAATGGCATGGTATCGTAGCTCAGCTCGATGGATATCACACTGACACTGGCCGTCTGCACACAACTCTGGCTCTCAGTGTTTCTTGTTGTATTGAAAATTAGGTCTACTCCCCCAAACCACATATGCTGTGTGAGGTCATACCAAATCCCCAGGGAGTCTGTTCTGTTTTGGGAGTTTCTGTGGCGACTCTGACTAGGTTATACTAAGACCAGGCAGGTTGGTTTCTGAATCCTCTAAAGCCATTTAATTTGTCTCAGTTCTCCAAAGACTGTGATGGACTGCGTCTGATGAGGAAGATCAATTAGTTGGCTTGATGAATGCGTTTCCATTTGACTTGATATTGTTGTGGGTAACAGCATGTGTGTGGTCCTGGTCCCCAGTGGAACAAGGAACACCCGGAACATGTTAATCAAAGTCACAAGTCACATATGCTAATGGATTTTTTAGACATTAGATTGTGGACAGAAAACCCTTTGATCGGTTCCCCTGCAGAGTACTTTGCCTTTGCTGATCTTTCATGGCACAGTAATGCTTGAAAAGAGAAATCAATAACATGGGTTTTGAAAAGTGCAAGCCTCTAAAAATAGCATCACAACCCCAACAACCTTAAATTACCTGCCTTGTTTTAGTGTGTGTTGTCATTGATTTTATTTATCTTGCTTCAAGTTGTTGCCACCCCAGAGGATTACAAGTGCTAACGTTCACTGTGTGTGATCTTAATTGGTAAATTAGTATGTCTGACATGCTGGTGGCTGTGGTGCAGTCATTGATCCAAAGGCATGCTGGTTGCCCTGACAGACTGCATATCAAACATTTGCAGGTAGCTTAATGAATGGTGTCCGTTATGCGTTATTCCATAGCCACCAAATATGTCCGCATTTTTGTCTTGTCTGCTTTCTTTCAGTGTGAACGCAGATCTTGCCCAAACAATACAAACCGTTTCAGATTGAGGTATCCATCTATAATGATGCGTACATTGATTTTTTTAAAAAAAGTATTCTTTCTTGCTCTAATTGCAGTGTATAGAAATATTCTCAGTACATGTTTTCCAGATACACACCATTATCTGATGTAGTAGGTCATGCCTGAAAAGGACTTCAAGTCCTTTAAAGATCCAATCTGTCAGTGGTTACCCAAGTTCTTCTAAGCCACTGTCACTACCTGGTGGGCTTTGAAAGTCATATTAGTCGTGAACAGGGCTCTAAATTAACTTTTTCCACCACCAGCCAATTTGGCTAGTAGACATTTTTTCTTACTAGCCAAATGGAAGGTCAACTAGCCATTTTTTTCTCACCAAAATAAACCATGCGTTAATTATGTTGCTTTTAATTATTTTATTAAACTAGGCTATGTCCTCCAACACAGATAAACAATATAAATATTATACTCAATATAATTCAGTCTATTCTATAATGATTTAGTAATTATATTTTTACTACCTGCATTTCATTATTTTTCATTCCCTTTCCATATACTGCACAGACAGCCAAACACTAGCCTATTACCTCACACACCATCACCCAAACCTCATACAGTATAGGCCTACAACTCACACAAACACAGCATGCCTTCAACACTAATGTCACACACATACCAGACTTTCAACATACACTAGCCAAACACACACACAACCAAACACTGCAAAACCACATATCCCATACACAGCATCACTTCACACACAGTGGGCCAAATACCATGGACAATGCACAGAAGACAGGTGAAGGGGAGAAGAGATGAAGGGAGGAGAAGGAGACGGAGAGGAGAAGGACAGGAGACAACCGCGCGCGCGCGCACACACACACACACACACACACGCACACACACACACCTACACAGTGCGTGAATGATGTCTGCATTGTGTGTTTATGCTGCTGCTGCGTGACACCTTCAAGTTCCTCCAGGTCAAATTAATATTAGGTTTACTTACGATGCGCTTGGAATGACAATTACCGTTACGCTATGTCAACTAGATATCCAATAACACCACGGACACCACGCTTAGGCTACTTTGTTACTTTTGTCGCTAGTTTTTGTTATCTTTTTTTTTCACTTACTCGTATATCCATGTCAAACTCGTGCAGGGTCTTTGCGATGGCGTGGGCGTTATTAGGATACGACAACTCCATCGTTTGTAGTTGCGAGGACCTCGCAAATATCAGACGGCTTCTGACGGCAACGACACTGTTTTGACAGACAGCTGTCCTGTCCCTTCACGCACTCACGCCGTTTTCGCTCCACCAATACTCTATTTCACCATCACAACAGTTACGCTGCTATTACTTGCATTCATAACCGTGCTTTAACCACTGCCACATTATTTTTCATCTGACAAACCTACGAAACCAAAGTAATCGGCGCTAGTCCGCTCATTGAACATATTTTATTAACACTAGTTCGAGCGGCGCGCGGGTATCAAACACGCAGCCAATGGATGTGAGGCTGCCTTATTGTGATTAACGGTCAGCCAATGGGTGTGGGCTACATCATGACGGTAGGACTAATGTTCATGGGTAATGTAGGCGACGTTTTAACGTTCATCAGACGGCAGCTACAGATCTGTGCGGGCAGCTGTTTAACGTTCAGTCGGGCGCGCGCTACCGGCCAATTTGGCTTGTGGATGATTTTTTCTACCAGCCAAAATGATTTTTCACCCGCATTTGGCGTGTTGGCGTGCGTTAATTTAGAGCCCTGGTCGTGAACCACATTTAGACGGACATACAGACAACACAAGCCAATAGCTTAAAGCCATATCACTTCTCAAATATGACATTAAATGTGTATGTTTTTCTACAAGCAAGTGCTCAGAAACAAAATGTAATTTCCCTTCTGTGGGCTTTTGTTGTCCCCGCTTGAAGGTCTGCTGAACAAAGAAAATGGATTGCCATGTTAAAGACAAGTGGGATTTCTGTTCAGGTTTCAATGAATATTTAAGTCAATTTTATCCTTGGCTGGCTTTTGTGACTCAATAGAGAGAACAAAACGCAGAACAAAAAAAGAACCCGCCAAAAGAAATGCCTTGAAGGGCAGTATGGGACAATGGGGGCTGCATTGTACCCAACATATATCAGATGGTAAACAGGTAAATGTCTTTTGAAAGCCTTGAAGGGGAGTACTGAAGGGCTGGGGCAATTTAATTACGGGTATCTGTGTTTAAAGATTAAATTGATCTTGGGGATAAATGAATCAAATCTAGAATCTGTGGTTATTTATTGAGAAGCCTTCAAAGCTGTTGCTCCAGGCTACGGCTCCTCACGTCGAGCTCGCCCAAGGTGTGGGGGTATCCATCTTCCCTTACTGCCTCTACTCGACAGATCTCACACGGTGATCCAATTTATGTGGCAAAAATGAAATCTGCTCTCATCCCGGGTGACCAGTGCTCAACAGAAGCGACGACAGAGCAGGAGTAATAATGGGGATTCTCCTGAGGAGGAATGTTGTGCACCATGGGGGTGGTGGCAAAGCAGAGCACCCAGAGAAGATGGGAGAGAGAGCTGCATCCTTTTGTTATGTAGATTAGAATCACAATAGAGAGCTTTGGAGGAGTGTAACTGCCTGTGTGTTTTTTGTTTTGCCTCCCCTCTCCGTGAGACACACTCTCTATTTGCTGTATTTTTAAATCTCTCTAATGGATGAATTTGCTAGAAGAATCAGAGATATCACAATGAACTATATTTTGATTAATGTGTGCGATAGCATCTACACTACTGTAGGCCTGGTTACTGTTTCATGGAATGGGGCCCCATTGTCTGGTTTTACAGAAGGTCCCATACGTTTATAATGGACTACCTCCTCCAAAACACCCATTCACTTATCTACCTCATACAGAATACCTATTCTCCATCATCAGTCAGGCACAACCTCTCTCGAATTAAAACCATCCATCATAATTGACTTGAGAAAAATAACCCCTGTTAGCGAAAAGTCTAATCTCCAGTCACCTCACAATGGTTAATGGATCCGGGGTTGCCGTTTAATGGGCTCTACAGCATGCGTTCACAAGTGTTAATCTCAGGCACAGCAAAACACTAGATTCGCATATATCTCAAATGAACCCTTTGAGAGCCATGAATGGCTGCAAAAACAATTTCTTGTTGAGAAGAAATTTTCTGAACAATGCACCATGGAGAACTGTTGAAGCCATGGGTGCTGTGAACCACTCTGCTCTTTTATCGCCCGCAATATCTCAATTGCAATCTCTACTGTTCAATAGAGACTTAAGCTTAATAACTACACACCACTTTATTTTGTACAATATTGGATTTCCAGTATACCTGTCAGGAGAGGCCAGTGTATAAGATCATTGTATATAAAGGTGTTATCGCCACTCACAGGTGTTATCTCTAATCTCTACTTAAATTGAAAATTCAAAGGTTTATCTTCTTCTTTTTTTAACTCAAACTTTCAAGTTTCTGCTGACTGAAGTTGGTGCTGACTGACTTCAGATTCTCAGATGTAACTGTGAAGCGTACCATTAATTAAACACTTAATTTTTAAATCCTAAAATTGTATGTTATTTTTACCTTTTCACTATTATCATTACAAAAGTTCAAACTATTTGGCATTCTCTTATCATGGTGATCTTCCTTGCCTGTCAGATTTTGTCCGGCTAAAATGTCCCCTTTTGCCTTACAGTAACTTTGGCAATATAGGTAACTAAGCAGATCTCTTCTGTTCTTTTTTTCTTGGCTTAAATGAACAGTTACTGTCAAAAGAGCAGACCCAGCAGTATATCATGAAAGTCAGTACACCCCTCACAGTTTTTGCAGATTTGTGAGTATATCTTTTCATAGGAAAGCATTACAGAAATTTCACTTTTACAATTATTAGTTACCTTTTAACAACATATTTAACCGCTTAAATTTCTTGTTTACCACCACACATGCTTGACACCATCTAAAGTAAATTTGTTTATCTTGGTCTCTTCAGATCACACAACATGTTTCCAGTGATCCATATCCTTGGTCTATTCATCTCTCTTGAGACCAAGATAAACAAATTTGCTTTAGATGGTGTCACGCATGTGTGGTGGTAAACAAGTGAGTTTAAAAAAAAAAAGCCAAGCATAGTAGTGGGACTGACATGGTTTGGGGATGCATGAATGCCGTCAACATTGGCAATCTGAAATACACCTAAAAGAAACATGCATGTCAACATGCATTGTGACTACTGAAGAAGATCATGATATTCTCCATAGGATTGCATTCAAATCTCTTACCGATCTATTTCAAGCCAGATGCACACTGAAAATGTAAAAGTTACATGCAAAGAAAGGTTGAAACGCACACTGATGACCTCCCTATTAATCCCTTTTCATTTTGAGACGATTCGAGCCAACACAACCCCTTCTCTACCGGATTTTAATGTGGGGTGTACTCACTTTTGTGAGTACATGTTCAAACATTAATGGCTGTATTTTGTTTTTTTCTGAGTAAACAAGAAATTTAAGTGGTTAAATGTGTTGTTAAAAGGTGAAATTTCTGTAATGCTTTCCTATGAAAAGATATACTCACAAATCTGCAAAACCTGTGAGGGGTGTACTCACTTTCGTGATATAATTACTCTATAGCCAATAATAAGTCAACCCAAGAACTGGGTCAGAATATCTCTGAAAGGCAGACAGTACTGTTGTTGGCTGAGGAATACTGTTGATGAGGAATTAAGGAGTCAGCTACCGTGGAGACAACTGGGATAAGTTCATTTTAAGGCCTGTAGTTGTACTGTAGGCAGAACCTTAAAGGGACAGTTTGGTCAATTTCAACATGCAGTTGTATTGCTCACGCTACCCTTGACTTGTCAGTACCTGGTGATGCCAAATTTTTCGGCTCAGCCCTTTCCGAGATATGAGCAATTCTAATGGGGGCAGCGTTTGTTTACATTTTAAAAAAATGAAACATAGGCCAACTCCAAATATTTTCCCAAAAGGTACTGCTGTTTGCTAGTTGTCTGCTGATGTTTTATAACCTTTTGGATGTTTTTGGGAATTAATACAAATGTTTTTTTGAAATGTAAACAAAGAGCTGCCCCCATTACAATGACCAGGATCTTGGAAACGGCTGAAGAAGAAGAAAAAAAAATCTCAGGCACTGACAAGTCCAGGGTAGTGTGAGCATTACAACTGCATGTTGAAATTGACCAAACTGTCCCTTTAAGTTGGAAGCAAATATTTTGGCCAACTTTAGCACCACCTGGCTTCATATGAAAACCCTGCACTCTTCTTGCACTCCATAGGCAACTCTGGGTAACAAATCAACATAACTATTTCCACTGTAATTGTATGTGCACTTCATTTTTACCTCTGAGGAAAATCTCTCATATTGTCTGTTGAGTCAATGCGCAGCCAGCTATACAGCTAGGCTGCATGTTTTCAGGACTTGTAAACAAGAGAGAGCAGTCATTCAAAACTCTCTGCCTTTCCTATCCTCGTTTCACAGCTCGTAAATTGTTCACAAACAGGCATGCTAGAAAAAGGGAGCATTTACAAGTAAGCCCATTAACAGAGCTAATGATCTCGCATGGATACAGTTGCAAGAGTGACACAGAGAGGTCCATTGATTTCTGGTCCTCTGTCTTTAACGAGTCAGTACTGCTCCATGGTGCCCCGTTTGATGGAATGCAATTATTTCCTGTCCCTCTTCTCCTCAGCGCCATTGTTTCCTTCCTCTCGGCCGACTTAATTACTGTGAAGAGTTGGGGAATTATCTGGGGGTTCTCTCATTGCCCAAACCATGGAGACTGAAATAAAGGTTGTTTCCTGCTCACAAGAAAAAAAATCACAAACAAATTCAACTTGGGTCTGCTTCCAAAAACTCCCCAGTATCCGCTAGGGACATGTTGAAGGTTGACAAATACCTTACCACATGCCCAGGGTGGAAAATCCCTCATTAGGTCAGGAACGACCACTAAAGGAATCTCAATGTATGTGTCCACTTTAATTACAAGTGTCTGATATTCCGCCCCCATCAAGAACCGTGTGACGACACAGAATTATTGTTATCCACTAGTGAGAGGCACATGTGGGCTAGACCAATTTTTGCATGTGAGTCCCACAGCGCACACCTCCAGTGTTGCTCTGCTCCCAGATTTTTTACTTTTTCACAGGGCACAGTTTCTATGGTGGGAGGGCAGCCCTACATAATAACTGAGCCAGAAATTCCCTGTTTGTTTTTTTCCCTCCACTTTTGTTTGCCTCTGCAAAAAGTTGGCCAGAGTCCCTTTGTCCAGCCCTCATGTGTTCCCAAGATGCCTCTATGAAAGGACACTGGTCAGTACAGCTTGTGAATCGAATGAAAGTGTACCGCACCTTAGCTTCCACCCCCCCCCCCAAAGCTTTTGTTTTTTTTGGTTTTTACTCTGCCACCTTCCTTTCAAGGCCTACTTGAGGGGGAAAAAAGGTGTGAAAAAGGAGACAATGGGAGAGAGCACTACTCTGGACACGATGTCTCTCTCTGAGAAACAAGCCTCTGAAAGTCTCGGAGGAAACGCAGGCTTATCAGTAGAAACCTTTTTTCTCCCTGCTTTGTTTCTTCTTTTTTCCCCCTCTATAGACTGTCAGACATTCCCATCTCAAGACAATCCCTCATGTATGTTGTATCCCTGCACTGGGAGAAAAACGCTGATGCTAGGGATTTTGGGGTGAACCCTGTGGGGAACAGGCAGGCAGGCAAGTAGGCAGGCAGGCATTAATGTGTCAGCCCAGCCCTATGGGTGTTTAGCATAATCCTACCCAGCCAGCGCCGGTGTATCATGGTTGTGTTGTTGCACATGTGCTAGTGGTGCGTGTGAACATTCTATTCATCAACATCTTGTTCACAGTAGCCCCCTCGGACATCCTACTCGTATGTGTGTCTCTTCTTTGTTGCCTTCTATTGTTCGTATTATAGAGACACAACATTTATTTGTCACTGCATGAATAGGCTTCCATATACCCCAGTTTTTTTCTTGCTGAAGTTGCACCTTTGGGACTGTAGTGCTGTATTGAACCACCTGCGCTGCAAAGCCATGGATATTCTAATGTGTTTTCAATGTTGTATAGCGACAATGACAAGTCTACCATGTGTGTGCTTCCAGACAGACAGTCATGCAATAACTGGGAAATCTTGGATAAAAAAGCTCATCTGTACAACCACCACTCTGCTTATATTTTTCTATATTTGCATTCTATGAGAGTGCCTGTGTCTGAGTGACTGCAATTTATGATTAGATTTGCTGTGGCGTTTCAGGTGTTTCATCACTGTACGTAGCTGACCGGGAATAGCAGAATAATCTTATGTCATTCTGGTTGTGCTATCATTTGTCAAGCCAAACGGCATATGGACGCGTGTCAAGTCTCATTCAAGATTCAACTGATCCTCATGATAGCCTTATGTGCAGTGGTTAAAGCTTATTAAATTATAATGCAGGAATGTCCTTGGCTATGAAATATTGCCACAGTAAGGAGATTAAAAATTGATTGTGAGGATATATGGAGGAGCGCAGTATAGAATGTAGATGGTCCTGATGGTCTGTGCAATACCACTTGGGAGAATTTTAGTGTAGACCTTAAGCTAAGCCTTGGTACCAAACCTTGTTATGTGTCTGAAAACTGTAGTTGTTTCTTTACAGGTTCAGAGACAAGGGCATTAATAAAATTGAAACATGATTGAATTATTACTGCCGATGGAACAGTAAGTAAAAAAATTTTAGTGGCTGTGTTGATGTCGCACATCCTCCTGGAAATGGTTCTAGGTGTCTGTCACAACATGGTATTGAGGAAATCTTGATTCAAGTTAGGTTTTCCTTGTGCCATTTTTTGTTTGCTTGGAGGCACTCAAATGACACCTTTTAAAGATGGAACTGGGGGCACTTCACTGTGCTAATATGCTGTACCATATAGCAGTGGTTCTTAACCTGGGGTGCGGGCACCCCCTGGGGGTGCGCCAGAGATTCCAGGGGGTGCGCGGAATTTTGTTTGTGTTAATGTTTTGACCAAAATTCTGCTTGGGAACATTATAATTAGGCCATTTCAAAACCAAATTAAACATGTTTTGGTCCCCATTTAAGGTCATTGAGGTTTTGATTAATGTCTCAAGGAAGAATCATTGTAATTAATAACTTAAATATTTTTTTTGTGCCTATGCACATTTAGAAGTTTGGGTTGGGGGTGCGTGGCTAGTCTTGGGCACCGGTAAGGGGGTGCGTTAAGAAAAAAAGGTTAAGAACCACTGCCATACAGTATGTATGGGCTACATTGCCCAGGGGCACCCATCTTCAAATCCGTCCAGGATTATTTCTCAACCCTACCCCATCTCTCTCCAGTCTCCATAACTATTTCCTGTCTTCTCTCCACTGTTCTATCTGATAATAAAGGCACAAAAGCCCCCCTAAAAAAACTGACTGCAGAGCTAGCAGTCAAACGTGAAATGTCTCCAAAGCTTCCACAGCAGCCCTGTTTTGAATGGTTGGAACTCTTGTACCTGTCTGAAATTACAGTACTTTTCATCTTTTTTTCCACTCTTTTTCAAGCTGTTTCCTGCTTATCTGGGATGGGAAGTTCACCTTTGAAGGGGAATGATTCAGCTTGGTAGACATGGGGAATTCAACGCTGTGTGTGTGCGTATGCGTGTGCTTGTGCGTGCATTTGTGTCTTTCCGCCCGCCTGTCTGTGTTCCCTTGAGATAAGCTTGTCAGTCTTCTTCTTTCATCCTGTCTTAGTTCTTCATTGTGTAAGATGTCAGACAGTGTACCCCAATATGTAATGGGAAAATGGAACACACACACACACACACACACACACACACACACACACACACACACACACACACACACACACACACACACACACACACACACACACACACACACCAATTCAATTCAATTCAAACTCACTTGTACAGTTCATTGACCCAGATCTCACAGAGAGTCCCGCTGCGCAGCATCCTCTCCTCCTGTCAAAGTACCACAGTTCTGCTCTCTTCTCCATACTCTCTCATTTACATGTTTCTGGGTGGTGGCATCATACTTCAGTTTTTATTCATGTCAATGGAAGGTTTCTGTTCCAAGTTATTACGGACATACCATTGCAGGTTGTATGTGAGACTGGAATGGTGAGATTCAAAATGATAAAAGCGTTTTGGTGCAGTCAGAGTTACGAAGATGAAATGACACCCAAAAAGCAGAGGCAAATGAGGTGTCTCTCTGCTTTATACCAAAAACATTAAATAATTCATTCCCCCTTTTGTAATATTCAGTTTGTTGGCATGGTGTCATGTTAAATAATTCTGGTTAGCTCTCTTTGCTTTATGTGAATGTGAACTCAGTAAATTGGGAACAGTGGCCTTTTTGCCCTCCAAAATTGCCTTGTTACTTTTTACACAGTTGCCACATCTGAAATGTTATTTTGGCAGCTGAATTGCAATCAATGAAGAACTAGACGGCAGTTGACTTTTTCCCTTATTTCTCCCACTATTAAAGTCCATGCTGAGTGCCCTTGTCGAAGGGCTGTAGTCTAGCCCACACTACCACCGTCTCCTCTGGAACAGAGGGTGGGTTACCATGGTAACCAATGTCGTCCCTGGCAGGGTGGGCTTTTGTCGGGCACGCAGCCTTCTATTATGTGTTTGTGTGTGTGTGTGCCTGTGTGTGTGTCTCTGTCTGTTTTTTCAGTTGTTTCTTGCATCCTTGCTGATTGGAGCCTGGCACAGTTTGTTTAAGGGTAAAGGTGGGTGGCAGACGGCCGTCAAAACATTCCCAAGCAGCCTCCCTCCTACAGTAGTGGACACCTGCACTCCTCTGGGATGCTTGAGTATAAGTGTGTGTGCTTTGTGCTAAGGTATCCTGTTGTGAACGTGCGTGCGTGCGTGCGTGCGTGCGTGCGTACGTGCGTGAGTGTGTGTGTGACTGAGGTGTCCCGTTGTGAACTTGCAGTGGCCAGTCTGCCTTGGTTGCCTGTCGGACACAAAGCAGTTTAGCACATGCACTAATACTGGGGGCCGCGTGCCAGATCTGACAGTGGAGAGTGTGGGTGTGGGTGTGTGGTGTTCATTGTTCATTACCCGATAGCTGGAGGCACCTCCTTAGCCAGTGTTTTCTTCAGATGCTTGACAGGCATATACTGTACATCAGTCTGACGTTTTTTGGGCTCAGACATCGGGTGGTACAACCACAGCTAATGCACATAAATTCATTTGTAATTGGTTATCAATGTACTGTAATGGATATGCTTCTTAGATAATCCACTAAAACATTCAAAAAAATAATCCGTACAATAGTGCCATCAGCCGGGTTGCACCACCC
Source organism: Engraulis encrasicolus (assembly GCF_034702125.1). Taxonomy (NCBI): domain Eukaryota; kingdom Metazoa; phylum Chordata; class Actinopteri; order Clupeiformes; family Engraulidae; genus Engraulis; species Engraulis encrasicolus. The sequence goes on from NC_085863.1 coordinate 40,846,180, forward strand.
TGGCGTGTGCTACTAAACATCATTGACCCACATACAGTGTGTACTTTCTGCTGGCTGAACACTTGAATTTTGAAACCTTTTATTCTGCCTTCAGCCAGTCAAATCTGATTAAAAAATCAATTCAAGATATGTTGGTTGATGAAAGCTAGAGCCATAGTAGAGTAGTCTGAGGTGGAGCCGTAGTAAAATACAATGCAATAGCCCTCTGAATGAACATGGAGTGAAATATGAGTTAATATGGCCAAAGATCTGAGTATCTGAGAGTGATGCTGGTAGGGGTGGAGGGGATCGATAGCATCCCTCTGTGTGCTGGAGTGGGCAGTGGAGATGGAATGGTCTGTGGCCTGGCTTCAATAGCTCTTCCCTCAGGCACTCAAGGACAGCCTTTTGCTATGGTCTTTCTCCACCACCTTCCACTATACTGCCTTGAGGAGGTGTGTGCGTGCGTGCGTGCGTGTGTGTGTGTGCACGGCAGACAAAGACTGATGAATGTGTTCAACATTTGTCTGTTGTACCCCCACCCCAGTTTCTTCCTCTTCCAAAAAAAACCTCCCGGGACCTTCTGCTGTGTCTGCTCCAATCCCTGTGATGTAGTGGGTTGTCTGCTGCCACGCTAAATTTCCAGATCTTGTGAGCGATTATAGATATTTTTCAAGCTCCCCATAGTGGCAGATGCGTAACCAAAGATTCTTTTGTTCAGCTATTGTTGTCCCAATCAGTGGTTAGAATTCTTTTTTTCTTCACTTCCTTCTCCAAAATGGGCAATGCCGTTGGCCTCATTTCAGAACTACAGTGATAGTGTTTTAAATTTGAATAGCAAAGAAATGGAAGGTATTTTTCAGAAATGCTAAGTATTTTCCAGACAGTGTTTTAAATTTGAAAGAGAAAAGCACAGATGAGGTATTTCTATGAATAGAAATGGCAGGTATTTTTCAGACAGCACATGAGCCATGATTTTTCATATGATTCCATCAGCATACAGTAAGTAACTTGAAGATCCCTTGTTGCAATAATCACTTCATAGTGCATTGTACTTTCTCCTCCAAAATGGAACAAGCACTAGGCTTGGCTTCAATGTTAATGGTGCTCTACATATTGATACAATGAACGAAGAAACAAATGGGTTTCAGTTTTCGATACACGTCTACATTAGAGGAAGAACAAGACTGCTGATGCTCCTGTAAATAGGTAGACATATTGATCAATCACAACAACATTGCCCACCTCATCAGTCCATCACTCACATCTGAGCGACTGAATTCCCATCGACCTGTCAGTCACAGTCCACAAATATGCCAGCATGTCGTGTGAGAGCTCATTTATATGCTGTTCGTTCATTGTGTGTGGCACTTGAAGACCGTGAGGTGAAGAGAGTTCATGTAAAATGAGATCCAGAGGCAGGCATTGCTCGCATCTCAAATGGACTGTTTTTGTGGAATGGCTGATTGTTGATGTTAGCTGTTACAGTTAGATTGCATACCTGTAGTATGTTGTTATTAATGAAATATTTGCCGCGTGTCAGTGTTCAACGTCTGTGGCACATGGCACAACTACAGATGGTGGGGGCGCAGATGAAATGTTTTGTCTGTGTGTGTTGGCAGTCCGGATGTTGTGTCTGCTGCCTCGTGTGTGTTTTCTCTCCGAGGCAGCTGGTATTACTGGCACCAGATTGGCACTGATAACACACTCGGCGGCGGCCGGATCTCTAATGAGCCTCCTTGGCTAGATGACTAGCAAGAGCCACAGCTGCACTGAAGGGACCAATAGTGGTAACCAGCCAGACCCATACCGATAGTGTTAACTAGTGTAATACAGTTTAAGAGTACATAAACACAGTGAATGAAACTTTAGGAGTCACAGGATGTACAATTTATCCATCTCACAATATATGCACATAGCCTTGCTTTTTACGAATCCTTTTTTATAGCCTACTCTCTGCTATCAGTGTAATCATAGGAAGCTGATGGCTTGGGCTTCTAATGAGCCGTCTTGGCTAGATAACTAACAGGAGCCCCAGCTGTATGGACCAGCCAGCCCCGCACACAATCCCCATTCATGCAGTAAGCAACCAGAGAGACGGATGCTGATAGTGCATGTTAAGAGTACATAAACACTGTTTATTACACTATAAGAATGGGATTGGTGGCCGTGCTTCTAAATTGTTGTCTCTGATGAGTATGCCTGAACGAACACACAACCTAGTTACACACGGCTTAGCTTTATAAATCCTGCGTACTCTCTTCTTTTCCTCAACAGGAAGATGTGCATTTCAATCTTGTGACAAGCCTAGCCACTTTTGTTTTGCTTCATAAAAAGAAAAAAAGAAATCAAGAAAAGAAAAAGAAACAAAACAAATGTGAGATGCATTAACATTATGAGTGGTCTGCACGGGATGATGTGTAAATAACGATTAGCTAAATACCCTTTCGCTGTCAGTGAAGGCTCAGAGCCAAAGTGCCTCCATCGTGTTATGGCCTGGTGTCAATACCACACAGTGTCCTCAGCACCCCATTGATTCATTCATAATGTACACATTGTACATTTACAATGTACACACAGCCTAGATACAAAACCTTTTATATCGTCTGCTTTAAAAGTGTCATTACAGGAAGCTGTTGTTTATTTCACCCTTGAATTGAAATGTACGAATTTTAGTTAAATTAAATTATTTATTTAAAAAAAAAAAAGAAAAGACACAAACGATACAATGTACAGTACACACTTCTTCAATTTTGTTGCTACGGACAGTTTTGTCTGCACTCACTGATATGTAAATAACGATTAGCTAAATGCCCTTTCGCTGTCGGCGAAGGCTCTGAGCCAAAGTGCCACCATCGTGTCATGACCTGGTGTCAATACCACAGTGTCCTCAGCACCCCATTGATTCTAGCGTGCATTCCATATGTGATGCTACAGTATGTGTCGCATATGACGGGACAATGCCACAGCCTCTGTGTTGTGTGTATGCCTGGCACGTGTCAACTATCCAACTGTGTACATATGTGTGTCATACAGCGTATTGGGTCTTGCCAAGTATGCCTTTTGAAATCGTATCTCCATGAAAATGGTGTGTGTGCCCTTTTTCTCTCCCTCTCTCTCTCTCTCTCTCTCTCTCTCTCTCTCTCTTAGATGCTATGCATCAGTGATGAAAACAATGTCACAGCCTTCGTGTTTATGCCAGACACTGGTTGGCTATCCAACTGTGTTGCAACACATGGGGCCTTACCAAGTACTGTATACATCTGAAGTCCTGTACGATGTGACCTTTTTCTCTTTTCTAGTGTACTCTCGTATGCACGCTTTCCATTTCTTGCCCCCTCGCTATCGGGCTGCAAAAGAGGCAGCTGCCAAGTATGCGTTTTGAAGTTCTGTTGGTGTGCCCTTTTCATCTCCTCTGCACTCTGCATGGCCCATCATCTCTATCTCTCTCTATCTCTCTCTCTCTCTCTCTCTCTCTCTCTCTCTCTCTCTCTCTCTCTCTCTCTCTCTCTCTCTCCCTCCCTTTCTCTCTCTCTCTCTCTCTCTCCTGGGTTGCAAATGAGGCAGCTGGCATTGACATGGCCGTGTCCCTCCCTCTGTGGCTTGGGATCTGCTGCATTAGGGGCCGTATGGAAACCAAAAGGCTGCCACACTCACACTCCATCCAGCTGGCCGTGGCCCTGAGCTGCTGTTGTTGGTGGTCAATGAATGAACATGTTGCAGTTGTAACCGACAGCTCACCAGTCGACAGGAGGGCTGACATGCTAGGAGATAGGAAGGGGAAACAGACAGCACTCTCTTATAGCGCATTCAGGCCGACTGAGAACCGTGCTGGAGCCCGTTCCCGCACCTAATCGCGAACCAGCCGTCGTGTTCACGCCACAGATATTTGCGTTCGCAAACCGGAAAATTGGTTCGCAATGCGAACCGCAAAATACTAGGTTTTTCTCTGCGAACCGTGACGACAGCGTGGTCGTCAGCAGGTTCATCCGGGTAACACAGTCACGTGCGGAAAAAATTCAGAGCCCGGTATGAACACTGGCGGTTCGCAGACAAACACTTTAGTGCCGAACGTAACTGGTGCGAGCACCGACACCGGCTCCGTTCTGGTTGGCCTGAAAGCCATATCAGTTTCCGCTTTGGCAGCGTAGTTATTGCTAGCAAACTGGCCTGAAAAGGCTTATAAAAGCATTGAAGCTGCTACTGTTAAACTCTGCAGGGCTCCTTTTTATCGTTTCTGCAGCCATATCACTTCTTTTCCTTTATCTTTCACTCACTTCCCCCTATCTTAGCATAAACCTCTATGCTTATACACCATCATGCCAGGCCTGCTGACAGCTTTGGCCAGGCCCGGGAAGTCGTCTGAAAGATACCCCCCTCTCAATACATACAATTTAATGAGGACCCTGTTCTGGGCCCCCTTTCCCTGGGCCCGGGACAACTGACCTGTTTGTCCATTTTGGCTTCCCTGCCTCATGGTGATGAGGCGGCATGTAGTCTAACTCAGTGTTTCCCAACCAGGGGTACGTGTACCACTAGGGGTACGCGAGCACATTGCAGGGGGTACTTGGAAAAGTGTTATTATTATAACAAATGTATGGAGCAGCCACATCAGGACAGAGAAAATGATATAGAAAATTCATTAGGGTGTACTCATGGCACAACTAAGATGCTTAGGGGGTACGCAAGACAAAAAAGGTTGGGAAACACTGGTCTAACTGACCGCACAGTAAGAAGGTGGGTTGTGGATCCAAAGAGCTGATGCCCTATTCATCAAAGCGAAGGTTTATTCGGGGAAGTTATAGATGAGCTGTCAGTGTGGATGACATCAGGCTGGGCTAGGCCAGGGCTACCTGAGGACACTTCTCCAGAGCCCTGTGTCTCTGTCTGGGGAAATTTATCTTCATTATAATTGCCAGTCATGGATCAATCAGATCCTGCAGGGCTGTGACCTGGAGGAGGATGAAGGGTTGGAGGAAGAAGAGGTACAGGAGAAGGAGGAGGAAGAGGGAGAAGGGTGGGAGGAGGAGGAGGAGGAAGGGCGAGTCAATTAGCGCTGTGTAGCTGATTATCAGTTGGGCAGGGTGAAGTAGCTTCTTGTTCATGAGTTCAGTTGGAGGCACAAGTCTTAAGGTGTAAGCTTGCTATCTAACAGAAACTTCATACCTAGAATTACAGCAAAGCACAATTTAGGTTGTTTGCTGAAGTAGTAGATCCTGGACTTGCATGCTTTTGGCAGCGTCCCTAGACCCTAGACCCTAGACCCTAGACCAAGGATCTGCAGGGTTTTGACAGCTTTTGACCAGTTTTGGTGGGTTTTTACTTTGAAAAAAGACTGAACCACAGTTTACACTATTACAGTTTAGTATTTACAGATTACAGTATTGACCATACAGCTCTTGGAACAATAATGGATGTGGAAAAGGACCAAAATAGGCTTCCTAGACTAGTAGACAGCGTTCACCTGGCAATAGACCGACACCATCTCATCAGGAAACCCTGCCAGGAATCCACCTCTGAAATGAAATGAAACATTGATAGTGGACTGAAACAAAATAATTGATTTCTGTTGTAGAAGCTATTTCTGAATGCACTCATGAAGGGCAAGTAATACAACATTTAATAATTGAATGGCCCGTTTTTGACTCTTTTTCAGAATGGCATGGACTACGGCTTCCTGGTGCGTCAGAACTCTGAGTTGCTGCGGGCGCTGGATGATCTGGATAAGACCTGCGCCACACTTAGAGAAGAGAACAGCCTACTGGTGAGAAACAAACGCTCAAACGATCGCTACAAACAACACTGGTTGATTTATAGCAATGATAAGGGTTTTTTGTTTTCACCTTTTATTGAATTGTATAAAGGTAAACAAAGAAAACTCCTATTCCTTCAAACACAAAGAAGGAAATAACACAACAGGTGTACAGTCGTGGCAACAACAGACAGATTTCAAAAACGGAGAAGAGCATCTGCATCACATTGGTGGAAAAAAGAATTTTGTTCTATTGAAGCAAGCTTGCTAAGTGAGCACACTTATTAAGTGATGTTTGTTAAGTATACCTGTAGAGTGTACAATCCCTTAAAGTAGTTTTAAATGACTGTATAGTATTAATTACTGTACAATAATTGTAAGTGTGGTTACTGAGCCAACAAACATTGTTCTTATGCCGTATTTATTTCCCTTAAGTGAGCTTGCTCAGCAATTGCTTTCTCAGTTTGGCAAATCTCCAGCTGCAAATCTCCTGTTGAAACCCTCAAAGCATCACATAATTTGTCACTTTTCCAGGAAGCAATCTCATTTTTGTTAATAAACAACACAGACCATCTCCTGATTTCAAATTATTGTAACTTTTAATCATCGGAAATTAAATTGGCTTAGCATCTTTGTCATCTGCATAATTATTTAAAATGGTGTCAATGTGTCAACCTAATTGTTATTCCCAGTCATGCTGTGACTGTGTGATGGCATGTAAATGGATACCATATAGATTGTTTTTTTTCCACTTAAACAAAGATGGCAGCCTCCCAAAGCTGTCGAACCCCATGACCCCTCATCACAGTTGGGTAAAAATGGTTAAGTGGAGAGGGGTAGAAGTAGACAGCTGCTTCCTAGCTGACGCACTGTCACCCCACTAATGAATGACCCTTCTCTCACCCTCGCCCACCTCCATTCCCTCACCCCAAACACCCCCCACATGCAGAGGAAGAGCAGCCTAGACAAGCAATAGGGTCCGCAAGTCCACAATAGAATGCCCCCCATTCAATAATGATATTTGTACACATGTACAGTATACTAAACACATGTAAACACATGTATACTAGGATTTCTCAGAAACTCCAGTTCTGGGCATAGCTGGATTATTGTCATTAGCTCAGCTAAGCAGTTCATATAAATGCACTGACCCAGTCGCCCCACCCCACGACCCCTCTTTCACTCACACCCACACCTGCCCTCCATATTATGCAGAAGAAGCATGTGTGCACTTGTCTTTCGAGGAAACTCCAGTTGAGAGCATTGCTCAACTTTTGCCAATAGCTGCATGTAAATGCATCGACTCTGTCCCCGTGCTAACGACCCCTCTCTCACCCTCACCCACACCAACCCCTCACTCCAACTCCTCCATATGCAGAAGAAGCACATGTTATACTTCCAAGTTCCTGGAAACTCAAGTGCATGTAAATGCACTAACTCTTGTCAACACACTAACGACCCCTCTCTCACCCTCCCCTTTGCCCAACCCCTCACTCTCACCCCACCATATGCAGAAGAAGCGCATGTACTTTACACTTAGAGTTCCTGGAAACCTGCATGTAAATGTACTGACTCTGTCACCCCCCTAATGACCCTTCTTTCACGGTCACCCTCACCCGCCCCTGTCCCCTAACCCCTACCACCCCATACACTGTGTGCAGAATTATTAGGCAAACATGTTTTTTCATCATATTGTCCATTTTATGCATATTTTCCACCACCACCCTTAAAGGACCTGAACACCTATCAGATTTAAACATTCCAGGTTGTGCATATTTGTATAATAAGAGACGGTGTGATCGAAGGAGCCCAATACCCTAGATCTGGGCATAATTACTGTGCATAATTATTAGGCAACTTTGTTTTCCTCATGGAAAATGGGCCACAAAAGAGATCTAACAAACACCGAAAAGACTATAAATAATCTTGAAGCCTTCCAGAGGGACGTGGCTGGCTTGAAATGGCCAAGATATTGGTCACATACATCTAATGCACCGTTATGAAGCAATCAGTGTCGCATGCAATGTGCTCACAAAGTAACTGCCGGATTGAGAAGAATTGAAGGTGGAATTTCCACAAAACTATTATCCTGCAGTGCTGTTATATTCCAGAACTGAAACCTATGTCGAGTGTCCAGAAGAACATTGTATTGAGCACTCAGAGACATGGCCAAGGTAAAACAGGGTGAAACCTGAAGACCACTCAACAAGAAACATAAGTCAAGACTGGGTCAAGAAATGTCTTTAGACAGTTTTTTCGATGGTTTTATGAACTAGTGAAAGTGACTATTAATGGACTAGGTCGATGAGCCCATGGCTAGATTAGTAATGTGCACACTCAGATGAGTTCCTGAGTTCCACTGAAATGCCAGCAGAATACTGCATAAATGCCATTGTCTTCTTGAAAGTTGCGATTTTTTTCCCCTCACAGATCCAGCCATGGGCTCGTCCACCCTGTCTGTCAATAGTCACTTTAACCAGTCCATAATACCTTTGAAAACTCTGTCCTGGGGTATTTCTTGACCCAGTCTTGACTTAATTAAAATGTTGAATGGTTGTCTGGTGACATCCTTTCTTACCTTGGTCATGTCTCTGAGTGTTCAGTAGCCTGTTCCCCTGGACACCCAATGTAGATTTGCATTCTGATATATGGTAGCACTACAGGGTAATAATTTTCTTGTAGTTTCACTTTAAATTCAATGTTTGGCAGTGACATTTCTTGTGAGACTGATGACTTTGTAACGGTGCATTTGGTACTTCTGTGCTAACGTGACCAACGTCTTGCCAATTTCAAGCCAGCCACATCCCTCTGGAAGACTTCAAAAATGTTAATGGACTTTTCAGAGTTTGTTAGATCTATTTTGTGGCCCATTTTCCAAGAGGAAAACATAGCTGCCTAATAATTATGCACACCTGATATATAAGGTCTTGGGCTCCTGCGATCACACCCCATCTTATTATACAAATATGCATGACCTGGAATGCTTACATCCAATAGATTTTCATGTTCATACAGGTAGCTGTTGGAAAATATGTATAAAAAAGACAATATGGTCAAAAAGCATGTTTGCCTAATAATTCTGCACACGGTGTATATGCAGAAGAAGTGTCTGTATACTAGGCTTAGCTAAGATGCGTGCAAATGTATTGACTCTGTCACTCCACTAACGACTTCTCTTCCTCTCTCTCTCTCTCTCTCTCTCTCTCTCTCTCTCTCTCTCTCTCTCTCTCTCTCTCTCTCTCTCTCTCTCTCTCTCTCTCTCTCTCTCTCTCTCTCTCTCTCTCTCTCTCTCTCTCTCTCTCTCTCTCTCTCTCTCTCTTCCTCCCCCCACCACTCCTCCATGTGCAGAGGAAGAGCAGCTCTCCAGAGACGGAGGAGAAGGTGAAGAGGCTGAGGAAGAAGAACACAGAGCTGGCCGTCATTGCCAAGAGGCTGGAGGACCGTGCACGCAAGCTGCAGGAGGCCAACCTCAAAGTGGTATGACGATAACGCAGGGGTTTGGGAGGGGGGGTTGCCTTTATTCAGGACAGGCTAGTTTGACAGGAAATGAATGGGAGAGAGGGGGAAAGGATCGGCAAAGGACCTCGGGCTGGAATCGAACCCGACTCGCCGGCATAATGGTATGGCTATGGCGTCTTAGCTCATTGAGCCACCTTACCCCCCATGATGATGATGATGATGATGATGATGATGATGATAACACAAACAATAATGACAATAGCAACATTAGCTGTATTATAATGATAGTGATAATAATATTTTTGAATGTAATAAGTATAATAGTAGTAGCAGTTGTAGCAGTAGAAGTAAGAAAAAAGGAACATGTGTTTATGAAGATTCATTGCATTTTCCTACATTGGACAAACGTCATGTTTGTGAAAGACGATCACAAGAAAAATAGTATTTGCACTTGACGCGTGTCTTTGTAGTTTCTGTCGGCACCTGCTTTTTGGCATCCTTCGTTACAGCTCTCTGTTCTCAGTGTCAATGTTGTTTTGTGAAAACTGGAAGATTAATGTATCACACTTAACTCTAGGCATCCCCACACGTTTTAGTGAGATAGATTACAGTCTCAACCAACCGCAAACATTGTTAGGCTCCACAACTCATCTTCGTGAGAAACCTGTCAAAACATTTTTACTTCCTTTTCTTTGGCTTGTGAAATTTCACAAGGTTAAGTTTGTTAGTTAAGTCTCGTTTTTCGCCCGCCCTCCTCTGCATTTGCCCAGAGGGCTCACAGCTTTGGCTGGGCCAGAGACAAAACCATCTCAAAGCGCCATCCCACTCAATACATACAATTTAATGAGGACGCATTTCTGCTCTCCCGCCTCCTTGGGCCCAGAAAACTGACCCCTTTGTGTACCCCCTGTCGACTTCCCTGTTCAGCCAGCCATCCAGGGTGCAGATCAGATGTCTCCAGTGAGGGGCTAATGAACTTCAGTAGGTGATTCAGAGTGAGATGAATGGGCTCCCTTGTGTGCCCAGAGAGACCCCGGGCAAACAGCAGATTGGGGCCATTATGGGTAGTTAGCCACCGCATAAATAAATTCTCTCTTCAGCCTCCGCTCTGCTAGCAAGCCGTGACTCCTGCCCACATGGTATGCCCCCTCAGTCAGACCTACTTCTCGGTTGAAATCCTACAGTGTGGCACACATGGGGGCAAGTCGTAATAATGATTGTGTTGAAATTCTATGGAACACATGGGGGCAAATCCTAATGATGATGATAATGATGGTGGTGGTGGTGAAATCCTATGACACCAAGGTTCTGATGATGATGTGAGCGATTTTGAAAGGGATCAGTTGTTTCACCCCCTAAAAATTGCCGTCATGGGATCGGATTGGATTGGCTAAATCAAGCCAAAGCTTTAGTTTTAGGCAACCGAATGAATGTTGTCATGTTGTGGTACGGGCCAAACCCATTGTGTGGTGAGGTGGAGAGCACGAGTATTAATGGCCCTTATTTGTCCCCACACCCCTGCAGCAGGGAGTTTGTGCAAGAGAGCACAGCTATTAGTTTCAACTGGAGGTACAATCATGGCATGCCATTTTGAATCCAGGAGCGCTGCACCAGTAGTGGAGTGGTAAAGATATTTTATTAATGCAAATGTGGATATGTTAGGATCTGGCTTTATTAGATAGAGGTAGTTATTAACCTGTTAGTAAACCACTCCAGGCTTCACTGTCATCAAATGCCCACAGCCTCCTCTTCTATTAGGTTTGTAACTACCATTGGATTTAGGGTAATAAAGGCGTTCAGCAACAGTGAAGCCTCAGGGTGAGGTAGAAGGCACATCCGTTATACTGCCAAGGAAAAGTGAATTACTGGTACTAATTCGCAGGACCTGACCTAAATATTAACCACCAAACCGCTTTAGAGCTTCACTCTCTTCAGCCAACCGAATACTAGCCGGCTCTTTTTTATGGCTATGGCTATCACCAGGTTTGATTAACTATGATGGTCACTGAAACCGCCTATTTGGAATACCATTCAGTCTTCAACTGTAGGCAATTTGAACCTTCATGGTCATGTTTTAACGGCAAACCAATCACATTAAAGGAAGGACAAGCCCCTCCTTCCGCCTTGTTGCCCTGGTGAGGGTTGCCGAGGGAACCCTTGCCCAATAGGCCACCTGCATGGCCACCTGTCATAGACCACGGTAGCCATGTGCAATGGCTGACTGGGTGTCCACACGCACCTGTTCAGCACACAGCAACCGTGGCCATTTGGAGACCACAACAGACACCCCCCTCCCTCCCCTAATTTACTGTACACGCACGCACGCATGCACGCACGCACACACACACACACACACACATATTCTATAGCAGGTGCATGGATATGCTCATTGACACAAGATGCCAGGAATGCACACCAACGCTGACATGATCGTTTTCTAAGGCATGTCTGTAATACTAGCTGGAATGGAAGCATTTGAGCATTTCACTGCAGGGTGAAATAAGACAAGATAAGAAATGAGACAAAGCTGTATATAATCAACGTTTGTGTTTATATGCTATCCGATTAATTTTTTAAAGATGCAAAATGTTTGTATGACTAGCCACCTTTTGCCTAGCATTGTAGGTATTTCTTTGAATGTTCTGTACCTTTCTCCTTTAGGCCGAGCTATTGTTAAATCTTACTATTTCCAAAATTCAGTACCACATTTTGAAAATGGGGCGTCCATTTCAGATACTATGAATTTCAAGAGAGGTTTTTGAGTGGGGTGGCAGGCACATCCATTATGTTGCCAAAGCAAAATGTATTACTGATTTTCAGAAAACTTGTTCCGGATGGATTGATGACCAAGGCAGGTGTGCAGCAGAGCCTGTCCCATATACAGGCATTTGCCCACGGGGACCCAGGTTTGAGTCTGGCCTGGGTCATATCCCAGCAATACCCCATCTTCCCTCCTCCAGTAGTTTTCTGTCTCTCTTCACTTTCCTGTCACAACTTAAGAATTTAGTACAAAAAACATATTACAAAACCTATGCAAAATATACAATGAAAGAAAATACACCAAAAATCAAACGGTAAAAAAAAACGGTAATACAGAGAAACCTGGGCTGGATTGATTGATGGCAGATCTTTGAGAGCAGTAGAGCCTGTCTTATCTCCTGACCCCCCCGGTGTCTTCCACAGGTTAACAGCCCGTTCCCAGTGAAGGCTGGCGCAGTGGAGCAATACAAGCGGGCATTTGCACGTCAGCGGGCGCGAGACCTGGCGCAGCATGCAGACACGCTGCTGTCCAAGGACAAGGAGATCACCGCCCTGCAGCAGGAGTGCAGGGAGCTGCAGAGCCACATGGGACACAATAAGGTACACCACCAACATTTCAAGCAGGCGCTTTGAACACCTCTGTGGTTCATTAAAATTCAATTGTAATTCAGGTTGTCATTCAATTGTAAAGAAAGAATCAGCACACTGTCCATTCCACCAGCAGAACCGCATTTCACTGTGTCTGATGCGGTTCTGCTGCCCGTACATACGTCTGAGTGTGTTGCTTAACTTCACCTGAAGAAGGTTGGATGACCAAAACGTAGTATTAAAGTTTGCTGGTGGGTTTCTCTACACTTGAATACCACCAGCATTCATAGCACATTCAGCTACTACTACTACTACTACTACTACTCTCAGACACTCACACTCGGACTTAGGGGGCAGCAGAACCGCATCAGGCTCAACAAGGTACATACAGCCAGCATTTACAATTAAAACTCTAACAGTGTTTCCCACAGGACATTTGCTAGTCTGTACCAGAGACATGTGAGTATCTTGACTAGGCTATAATGTGCCATTTTATTTGAAATGTAATATGAAACTCCCCCTCCAAAAATAAATAACTTTCACAGTTTTTACATTTACAGTACAAAGTCTGTGTCCTGGCTGCCTTAACCATGAGGTGCTGGGGTATTACGGCATTACTGACATATACACCGAATTTACATTTACAACACTGTCAGATACTCCTCACATAAACACACATACACATCCTGGACGCTGTGAACAATTTTCTCCAGGATCAACAAATGTTCCTCTACTACTCTCTACACTCCAATTGTTTTGATCATTTCTTGTGTGTGTGTAGTGTGCCCTCTAGTGGATCATCTGAGTGTTACACTGAGGTTGTCAATGCAAGCCTCGTCTGTCTGGATGCTGAATGTTCGATTGAGTTAAAGTGGAAAATATAATTCTCTAGGTTCCCAACCCTTGTGCTATTGTTGCTAATTAGTTGAATGTGCCTCAGTCAAACCACCCTTTTGCTGTATATTTTACAACTTCTTTTATTTGAGTGGAGGAAAGTAATTATGTGGCACTCATAGACGGGTCAAAAAATGGGATTAATGTTGTTCATCCTGCATCCAAATGCAAATGGATAATCTGACATGACATATCATACTGTCCACAGACCTTTTTATAGTGTCCACTAGGTGGCTTACCTTATCACAGCACCCTAAGAATAACTCCCCTGCCCAGCTCATGACGCCGGCCGCCGGGGAAATTAAGGACACGCCAGAACACCAGCCCAGTTGCACGATTGAACAACCATATTCGACCATCTTGAACCCATATTGATTTTGGACATACCCTGAACTAATGCTGAAACAAGCATGCATAGATTCACACACCCACCCTGTCATGAACACGTGCACACGGACTGCAAGTCAACATTTTGATGAATCAATGAGTTTGAGGTTGTGTTGTTCATTGTGTGTGCATGTGCGTGTGTGTTTGCAGGGTGTGCCGGGTCCGTGTGCGGTGCCCGACTTTGAACGTCTCCTGCGGGAGTCCCAGAAGGAGGTGCTGAGGCTGCAGAGGCAGCTGTCCGTCTCCATCTGCTCCTCACGGGAGAACACCCCTGACACCGTCACGACAAACGCTGACACCCCTGACCCAGCTCAGCCCGCCGACATTACAGACAAGGTGACACAACCATTACTTTGCATTATACTACATTGCATTACATTACATTACACTTACCTGATGCATCTATCCAAAGCGAGTTACAGTTATTTACATGGTATTTTTTACCGTCTCTGGAGCAATGGTGGGGTTAGGTGCCTTGCTCAAGGGCACTTCAGCCATGGCTGGAGGTGTAGGCAGAGGTAAGGGTGGGGTGACTTTACACTTATCTACACTATTATGGTACAGGGTAACGGTTACAGTCCCTGCTAGCTGGGGTTAGCTGTCGGTCTCCATCACATCCTCACAGGAGGCCACCACCAACACCTCCACCCCTGACCAAATTCACCCGGCCGACCATCATGACATCCCTGACAAGGTGACACAACACTACTTTTACACCTTGAAGTTGTTTTTCTGCACAGCCAGAGTCAGTTTACCTGGTTACATCCATCACCATACACCACATCCATCGTGAAAAAAGCCCAGCAAAGGCTGTACTTTATTAGGATGCTTAGGAAGGCTGGACTGAATTACCGCCCTCTTACCCAGGCCTACAGAGGACTTGTAGAGAGCATCCTCACAACAGGCATCACTGTCTGGTATGGCAACATCACTCAGGCTGAAAGTGAATAATCAAGACTGCAGAGAGGATTATAGGCCATGGACTCCATATATGTACAGCGCAGTCATAGGAGAGCAGAGAGAATCATTAAAGACCCACTCCATCCAGCTAACTCTCTGCTCAAACACAAGAACTGCACATACAAACTGAGACACAGTAGAGCGGACAGCATTCCTACCAGAAAAGCAAGGTTTTTCAACAGTTTCTTCCCAGCAACAGTGAGACTGATGGCAAAAAAGAACATTTGATCCACCTTTTTTTTTTTATTCTTTTGATCTCTTTGATTTTTATCACTTTTTCATGTATTTTGTCTTCCTATTTTTCTATTTAATTCTATGTATTGACTCAGAGGGCCTGCACAAGAGTTCCTATGTGCTTGGACTACTAGTTTATGCACAAATGGCAAATAAAGTACTTTGAACTTTGAACTTTGAACATTTTTGGTGTTGTTGAAAGGCTATACATTTCCAGGATGGCCTCTAAAAGTGGCGCTCTGGACACAATCTCTGACATCATAACAGCTAATGCTGACAACCTGCATTCACCAACCCCACTGACACCCTGCCAACAAGGTGATGCACAGTTTTTTTCTCCATTTTTTTCTACACAGTTGAGAGACTAAGTAAGTATCCAAGGCAGCCTCTAAAAGTAACTTTGCTCTCTAATCAAGCCAACATGGGATGTCACTCCTGACACAATTGCCACTAACACTGACAATGCCCCCGGCCGCATTCACCTCTCTGACCCTCATGACACCAGTGACCCTGCTGACAAGGTCACACAACCCCCTCCCATTTCATCCCCTCAATCTGCCCTTCTGTCCCAACCTGCATTGCAAGGTCCCTTAGAGGCTAGCTTGTAGTTAGAACATACCTACAGTGTTTTCTGTTTGTCAACTAAGTGCCAAAACTACACTACAGTAAAAACAAACAAAGTGCACACTCTATTTTAAGCCCTTCATAATTTGAATACTATGGACACTTTTTCCGAGGAGCTTTTGTGCCCAATGAGTTTCTTAACCAATGCTTTTTGGTATATTGTGTGTTGTACGGAAAAAGCATCTTTAGCACCAACAACCCATTCAAAACCCCATTTACTGCATTTGTGTCCTCATGAAGAGTTGACTTTGTTCAATGTATTGCAGATTATTTTTGCAAATGTACATCTAAGCCCAGTGAATATTTTTTGGGCAACAGCAACATCAGCAGCCCTATGCTACTGGAATGCAATTCTGTCCTACTGTCTAGTTTGTGTTCATGTAGCTGAAAGACAACAACAATATTAACCCAAAAGCTGCCGCTGAATTAATGCTAATGGCTGGATCTTGGCGATCTAAACAACCTCTCAGGTTTCATGCCTTTTTCATCCAAGCCGTATTTGTATGTATGATATAGTTGATTAGTTCTAGGACAAGTCAGGTATGGTGTTGTAATGAACACACATACAGTACCAGCTCAGTGACTCCTCTGAAACAGGCTTGGATCCTCTCATGTCATGATGAGTCGGATTATGTGTTTGTGCCAATTTGGAACTTGGCAGAGTGCATTTGATTATTTATTTTTTTGGTGGGTCATGAGGGTTTAAGTGTATGTTTACACTGACATTGATGCTTTTTTGTGGTGTTGCATAACAGCATTCTGGTGGCCAAACTGACAGTAATCTGATGCAAGTCATAATGAGACGATTCCAAACTCTTGAACTGTGACTGGTGAGAGGAAAGAGAGAACGGTGTCAAAGTTCAATCTAATCATTTTCATCTAGCGTCCTCATTCTGCAGGACTGCTTTGAGTATAGGCATAAAAGCAAGTAGAAGAAGGAATGCCGAGGGTTTTAGTGAGTCTTGTACTGGCACACATACATGTTGCAAATCTTTTTAGGCCCATAGTAAAGGATTAAATCTATCCTGCTTTATATGAATGGTATTTATTTTTCTATAGGTAGGATATGATTTGCTCTTGCGAGAACTCAATCATTTCACAAATGGATAATCCATCCACCATATACAGTACATGTATCTCTTCATGTGTCAATAGTTTAAATCATGAATGAAATAGAAAATGATTCTGCATTCTGCTCAGTTCAAGAGCTAAAAAATGTTCTTACAATTCAATTGAATGCCATTTTAAAACCCTGATAATAGTCATATATTATGCAAAAATACTGCTAGGTTTAGTTTTGCAATTAAATTGAATGAACTTGGTATATCTTTCATGTTATGTAATACTGTGATGCCCTACAGTATGTGTGGCATCACCCCGCTGTCTAAGCATATCCTATTCACTGACCACTTAAAGTTTTTTTCATTGAATCGCACCCCTTCTCTCTAAAGCTCAGATGAGAATGCCACGCCAGCACGGGTAATCTGTCATTTGTGAGAAACACACACACACACAGCAAGGGGCCGTGTGTGTGCGTGTGTGTGTATGTCAGTGCGTGCGTCTGTGCACACACACGCACTAATCCCCCATGACAACAGAATGGTACAGCCCCAGTAATCCTCTCTGTGTTGCCGTGGTTGCGGTGGGTGCGAGGGTTCTGGATGGTAGGTAGCGGTAGCACTCGTGAACCGGACCAAAGACTCTCCTCCACAGCTAGCCTAGCTCCAGCTCTGGACCACCAGGAGCTGGGGAAGCCCATCGCCATCCCGCCAGTGTCAGGAGAGGGGTAGGTCACCTGTCGTGCATATGTATCTACACCGCGCCTGTGTCTGTGTGTGTCTGTGTTGTTGCACATCTGCGAGATAAGGATAAGGAGAAATAGAGTTTAGCTCGGTGCAAGCTAGGCCATGCCAACGAGATTAGCACTGGTAGATTTATGCACTTGCATGCATGGCCTTGCCCACGGTCATGGCACTGCTAGATTATCATCATGCAATAACCTATAGTGTTGTTTCATCATGGTTGTCTCTTTTACAAGTTATTAGCAGTTGCAAAGAGTGTAGGCTAGGCTACAGCCCAAGGAAGTCAGAGAGAGGGAGAGATTATCTGCTTCGGTGTCCCTGGACGCATTTCACCTGCGACTGTACCATCGCAGTGGGCCTTACATTGCTGCTCATTGCTTTCTACCCTAAGTGCATTTTCATTGGAGTTTGTTGAGTGTCTTCTTTTGCTCGAATGGCAAGACCAAACCTTGGGACCGGCATATCCACCTGTTGACCTCTTTCGTCACACGCACAGGAGGAGGGTAGAGGAGGGAGGAGGAGGGGAGTGCAACCTAGCCAAGTGACGAATGACAAAAATGTCCGCTCCCTCTCTGAGCGCCACGGTTTCCCCATGTTCAGGTATAGAGAAAAGTTTAAGCGTCCTGTGGTGGTGACGACTCAAGAAATCAGGGACCTGACTGTCCATTTTCCTTCTGCATGGGGACATTATGCATTAAAAAAGAAAACGCAGCGCCACCGGCCAATCCATTAAGGTGCTTTTAAAAGAAGTGATCCAGTTACCCGTTTCAGTAGTCCACAGGGATTAGGGGAATGTGCTTATGGCACCCAGGGCATGCCCCATCTGATCTGTGTGGCTCGGTAAGCACCAGGCAGCCGCCGGGACTAGGTGTACCTAACCTTGCAGAGCAGTGGCGAGGAATCGTTAAAATATGTCAGAATGCAAAGTCAAGTGTAGTGGGCTGATGAGTTTTTTGTTGTTGTTAGAAATGGTGCCATCAAGGGTTTTGCGATTATCCCGTTTCCCATGGGAGTAGGCCTTTTGCCCCCTTCTGTTTTCACTATAAATATGAGCCTTACACTTTGCTGATTTTTTAAATACAGGTGTAAATGTTCTGGTGTGAATGTTCATGTCACATTTAAGTTCCCCTTTCTTATGTCACCTTGATTTGGCATGTGGTTAGTTAGTTATATAGTTGGCAGTACAGCCAATGCCTGCTGTCAGCTGTGTGGCTTAGTAATGTTACTGGCGCTGGGTAGAGAGAGAGAGAGAGAGAGAGAGGGGTTGGAGATTTTCCGTGTTGGAGCCAAGAAAGCACAGGTGAGATGTTCTGCTAGAGTAGGTTCGGCAGGTGTGCCAAGACCAGCAGATCACCACAACGCCACCTGCAGCACCTTACTCATGCACAAACCCGGTTCCTCACCCAGTTTTATTCAACTTTTGTTAAAGTTCAAGAGCCAGTTTCAAGCCAGCAGATTTTAAGATTTCAAGAGCAGTTTCATTGCAAAGTCCATCCTGCTTGTGGGGATTACAATTTTTTTTTTCTTGCACAGGTTATTTTGTTCAAGAATAAAGAAGATTTTTTTCAGTGCTGTTGTCTGTTGGGTACCTTAGCAATACTTTTTCTGTATTGTAGGTGCATCACTCAATCATCACCCATTGGATCATTCTATAACAGGGCATAATAGCATTTATCCATATTCTGTGAATGCTCACTCTTGACATAAACGCTCCTGCACAGAATTAGGATGCATTGGAAGTGACATCATGGACAATGACGGCCTCCATTGCAATTGTTTAAAAAAAAAAAAAATTGTATATTGAATGAAAAACTTTAAAGTCTTTTCTATTTAACATTTCTATTGAGATAATCATGTCCACATCCATGAACATGCACACGTCTCATAATATGAAGTGTTTTAGGTGGTCCTCTGCAGTAGCTTATTTGAACACTTTATGACAAATGATTATAAAAGTTGAGCTGTCATGTAGCACAGCTACAGGCGGAGGAACGAGTCATGTGAGCATCAGCCCAGCTTAAAAAGGCAGGGCCACGCGTCGAAGAGAACACCGGCTCGTCCTCCACAGCGCTCGCTTGATCCTGTTACTCTGTCACGGCCTTGGCTGTAGCGGCACCGCTCTGCAGAGAGCATTAGCCGGTGTGAGTCTAAAATTAGCCGCTGATTGTCGACTCTTAGCTCTCTTAAGGAAGAGGGAAGCCGACAGCAGTGTCATGGGCTTGTCCAGTGTCCGTTGCCTTGCCCTTGCCTTGACAGATATCCCAAGGTCATACTGCACTGCAGCCATGTTCTTAATTCAAGCAAACAATCACCATCCCTAGTTGATGGATGATTTTTTATTTTTGCATGGTACACCACATCAAAACAGAAGAAATGCATACAGTAGTTATTTTAGTTTAGTCTTCAATTTGTCTTTAACATTCTCTTTCCTGAAACTTCGAATCTGTGTAGATACAGCTTGCTGCCGTGGTATATCTTCTGGCCAGAAATGAAAATAAAGAAGATATATCTCTTTCTCTGTTTGGGTAACAAGAAGGAAGAGAAGATGACTACAGCATTCCTCACCTATTGGAATGTCCAGAGATGTCAAGTATTGGCAGAGGACGCGCTCAACTTCTTGGAAAACCGAAAAGCTTTTGGGTGCGAGATAAAAAGCGTCAACTTAAGGAAGAAGAAATCCGCACTCACCACGCACTGATGAAGGCTTGTTAGCCGAAACGCGTTTGCTTTTTGGACATGGTGGTAATATAAATAAATAATGAGACGCAGTTTGTGAGTGCGGATTTCTTCTTCCTTAATGTCCAGAGATGAACACCAGGGGCAGAGCAAGGCACTTGTCCCTGGGCCCAGGGCTCTTCCGTATTGGTGGTGGCTGGCTTGGGGGCCTTATTATATATGTGTGGAAGGTGATATAGTCACACCTGGAACTCTGATATTCCTCTTAATTTTTCCTTATCTGTTTCCCCATTTGATAGGCCGCGGCTGAGACCCCGCCCCCAGTGTTAGATGAGGCCCCTCCCACGTGCGAGGAGACTCCTGCAGAGGAGGAGGAGCCGGGGCCCCGAGTGACGCCAGAGCCGAGCCCCAGCCCCAGCCCCACCCCCACCCCCACCCAGCCACACCCGGAGGAGCAGACACAAGAGCAGCGCATACAGTTTCTGGTGAGAATTCAGAGCATCATAGACATCATCAACTTGTAATGTAAAGAACAACGCCACTGCCATTTTCCCTACTTAATTTTACTTAGCCCTGGTACCATAGGATTAACCACCCATTCATAGGTGGGGAACCTATGTCTCGAGGGCCATTTGCGGCCCTTGAAGCCATTTTATCCGGCCCCCTACATAATGTTAATGCAGCTTCACATGAAATATGACATATTTTGTAAAGGAATCCTAAATCCTTGCAATTCCATTTGCAATACAATTAAGTTATATTCAGGGAACCTAGAGAAGGTGGCGTCTGTTGTAAAGGTGGCTGCCTTCAATATAGGCCTAAAGTGCAGGGCGAAATCCTGGTTTGTGTTCATAGTACGGCCCTTCGAGGACTTTTACGGCCCTTGGGGCAATTTGAAGTGGCCCTTCGAATGAAAACGGTTCCCCAGCCCTGCAAGGCTTCACCTTACTGCACCACTCTCATGGCAAATGAAATACACGTAACATTTTCAATGAGAGCCCAGTGCCCTGTACACTGTGGTGATGACATAGGCTCCTTTTCCATTTTGTTTTTTGTTTTTTTTGTTTTTTTTTATTATCGGATAATCGGCAATGCAGTGATAAGGTGCCCTCTTCTCAGCCTGTCTATCCCTATCCCAATTAGCCCCCTGTGGGACTGTTTGTCCATATTCAGTCGCCAATACTATTTGATTATTTACCATAGCAATACTGAAATAAGCTGATTTTTCCCTTTGTTGGCCCTGTGTGTAAGCTGCTGCATTTAGTATAATTAAAGCATGCTAAGCTTTGTAATTCCTTGCCGTTAGTGTGTCAGAGGTCGCTCTTTAAATCTCATGCTGATTCTTGCTCCAGGATTGCAGATTAAATAAATCAGTCGGTGGTATATTTGCACTGTCATTCCTGTCAAAATCATATGGGACAGGTGGTGTTTACCCCAGATTTTAGCAGCACGTCGCATATGAACTCTAGCATTGACTGACTGACTGGCTTATGTAATCAGCTTGGTGTTGTTTGAGCATTGCTAACAGTCCAGACTGCGCAAATTATTCCCCTTGGGCTGCTACATGCTCATCAGGACCTGATTTTCTGCTGGATATTG
Source organism: Engraulis encrasicolus (assembly GCF_034702125.1). Taxonomy (NCBI): domain Eukaryota; kingdom Metazoa; phylum Chordata; class Actinopteri; order Clupeiformes; family Engraulidae; genus Engraulis; species Engraulis encrasicolus. The sequence continues at coordinate 40,867,894 of NC_085863.1, forward strand.
GGTGTCCTGTCCTGTAGCTGGTTGTTATGTAGCAATGCTAACGTAAACTGCCAAAGTATTCTTAACACGTTTAGCTCTGAACTTACTAATTGTGTCTTTGTCATTGTAGGAAAGTGAGTTGAGCAAAAAGAGAAAAGAATGTGAAAGTCTCGAGCAAAATGTCAAGAAGCGGCAGAAGAGATGTCTGGATTTGGTAAGAGCACTTTCATATAAGCAAATGAAAAGGACTATTCCCATTCAGTTGTATAAATTGATGTCATGTTCAGTTGCATAAATTTCATGTCTTGTGAAGTGAGATGTTTTTCATTTTGTCCACGTTTTTAGGAGAGCCAGCTCGATGAGGAGCGAGGCAAAAATGAGCGATTAGCCGAGGAGGCAGAACTCCTCAGGCGGAAGGCTCAGCTGCTTGACCAGGTAAACAAAGAGCAACTTCCAACTTTTTGCAATTTACTAATGCATTAGCAAAGCAAAGCTAATGTTGTTACAGTTATTCATATGGGATGTAGGCAGCCGTGGCCTAGTGGTTAGGGAGTTGGTCTTTCAATCTGCTGGTTCGAATCCCCCCTGACTTCTCCCTACATCTCCATCCATGGCTGAAGTGCCCTTGAGCAAGGCACCTAACCCCATATTGCTCCAGGGACTGTAACCAATACCCTGAAAAATGATAGTTGTAAGTCGCTTTGAATGAAATGAAAGCGTCAGCTAAGTGCAATGTAATGTAATGTAATGTAATGTAATATTCAGAATTCTTGGTTTGTTTTGGGCCATTCCCCTTTTACTGCAAGGCTAATTTGGTCATAGCTAATAGCTGAATTTTAGTTCAAGCACCCCATCTCCACATACGCTACAGGTCGATCCTGTTTATGATGTAATTCAGTGTTTTGGTATTATGGTTCCTTATTCAGTAAACATTACTTAATGACACATTTTTCCAGTTTTCTTGTCCATTTTAACTTCAAAGATAATGATTTTAGTATCCAAATTGTTCTGGTGGAGTGGTTGATTTTGAGTGAGAACACTCCATTTCTATGTTAGCCTTTGATCCTGGTGGGATATTGAGATACAAGTGATGTGATTGAGTGTTCTGCTGTGTTGTTTCCTCAGTTTCAGGCTGAGAAAGAGGAGCTTAGTTGGAGTACCCCATACCCAGCACTGCCCTGTTGATGTGAAGTGATGGGACTCAGTGTTTGTTTTTTGGTGTGTTGTTTCCTCAGTCCCAGGCTGAGAATGAGGAGCTGAGGCAGGAGCTCTCTGAAGTGAGCGCTCTACACAGTTCAGCTCTCGAGGAGAACCAGAGACTCCGTGCCAAACTGGAGAACCTAGAGCAGGTCCTAAAGGTATTGGCCACCCCTACATCACTCCAGTGTCCCCTACAGCTCTCCTTTTTCAAGATATATGTTTACACTTTAATCATTCAGGAAGGATTGTGTTGGTTCAACATTCTGAGCTTGCCCTGTTGCGTTTGTAAATTTGCAGTCAGTGCATACTGGAGCATGTATTGCATCTGTTCACACAAGTATTGTTGTACCTCCTTTTTCAAGATATATGTTTACACTTTAATCATTCAGGAAGGATTGTGTTGGTTCAACATTCTGAGCTGGCCCTGTTGCGTTTGTAAATTTGCAGTCAGTGCATACTGGAGCATGTATTGCATCTGTTCACACAAGCATTGTTGTACCTTCTGATAATTGAGTAATTTCTGTGTGCGTGCGTGTGTGTAGCACATGCGAGAGGTCGCTGAGCGAAGGCAGCAGCTGGAACTGGAACATGAGAGTGCACTGGCTATCCTCAAGTTCAAGCAGGATGAGATCAAGCGGCTACATCGGGTAAGTTCAGTGCAAGTCTGATCACAAATCGAAAATAGTAATTGTGCTGCATTTGTGCTGCACTATTCAAACTCAAATTCACACACCGTTGGCAGTGGCTGCCATGCAAGATACCTGCCTGCCACCCGGAGCAATTTGGGGTCAAGCATCTTGCTCAAGGACACATCGATGGGGCCTTCTGGGGTCCATCACCATCCATAGATGCTGTCATATTTGGGTTGAGGAAAGGCCTTTGGGGTAGATGTGGTATAAGCATTGGGCAATGTTGGCCTGGGCCCACCCATACTACCTGTGAAGCTGCAAGGTTTGCTTCTTGGGGCAGTTCGATAAGACTGAGAGGAATCAGTTTTATGTTTAAAATTGAAATAAGATATAATGTGAACATAAAGCAAGAAAAGTGAGTCAACGCGTCATTATGAAGGAAATGGCGGCCACAGGCGCTGCAAAATGCACACGTGATGTGGGAGGCTTCCTGGCAGAACTACCACAATGTTACATTTCAGTTTACCTGTGATGGGCTCAACTTCTATAGGGTATCTATTGGGTGTGAGTAAAAATGAGCTGCTCCAGTTCCGTTGGCAGATGAGTGAAGGAATGGGTGGTCTGGTTTGGGGATTAACTAGCAGCATACGCATTTCATGAAGACAAGCCAGACACACCATTTGGATCTCCCACCGATGAAATTGGTTGACCGCGCGAGTTAGCCAGACCATCTCAAAGACACTCACAATAGACAGGCTAGGGAAGGGTGGTCCTGGGTCCAAAGGGTCACAAGTTTCCATAGCAGATAAACCTAGAGCAACTGAGATTTGCAGATTATACATGGTTCCCATAGTTTTACGCATGCCAAATATACAAACTGCACATGATAGTTTATTTATTAATTTATTACTGCTGTTGTGCCTCTTCCATTATTCAAATGAATAATTCAACAAGAATGAAATGCATCTACAACCACAAACAGGCAGCATGTTATGGATAATTCAGGATGCCAAGATTGCACGCAGCCGTGATCTGACTTCCCCCCACGTGTTGGCAATCTGCGGTACGGTATTATCCCTGACCAGTGCCACAGTCTTGTCCTCCCCCCCTCCCAGTTACACCCAGTTCAGCTCAGCTCAGCCTGGTCTGACTGGTCTACTTCTCCCTCAGCCAATCAGTGCTGGTCTATCAGTTCCTTTAGCCAATCAGGAGCAGCCCAGCAGGGGGTGCCATCAGGCCCTGGGCCACGGAGGGCTCCTCTTCATTATAGAGGCACCGGTGCACTGTAATCCCTCTTCTACTGCGCACAGAGACGCCGACACACACACACACACACACACACACACACACACACACACACACACACACACACACACACACACACACACACACACACACACACACACACACACACACACACACACACACTGCTCAGGGAACATGCTTTGTTGGCACATAACATTGGGCTTTGGTATTACATAGGCATTATTACATATTGGGCCTTCCTTTTAATTTTCTAACCCAAATTTTGATAATAGACTTAATTGACAGTTTTGTTTTTTGAGCTTTATTTCAGTGTTGTTTTGTTTGTTTGTTTGTTTGTTTGTTGTTTATTTATTTGTTTGTGTCTCATGCAGGCGCAGTTATTTGCCAAACGGGAGCATGAGGGGGTTGTTCAAATGCTGGAGGTGAGCTCTCCGTGGTTATATGTGTACGCGTGTATGTGTTGCGTGTTTGTGTTTGTATGGCTGTATATGTCCTGTGTATGGATGTTCAGCCAAGGGCCCCCTACCACATCCCAAACCCCCAACCCAGGAATTCCTTAATGTCCCCTAGAGGAAATAGTGTATGTGGAAGTGTTGACACAGGAGAGAAGAGGTCTCAGACCTCTTAATTATCAATACAATCAATAAATCAATCAATCAATCAAAGTATTTCTATTGCATAATATCACACTCCAATGTCATTCAGTGAGCTTGAAGAGAAAAAATAAAACCGATTTTATTTACCCTTACTCACTGCATCAAAGCATTTCATCGGAAGTCGTTTTTTTTTTTTTTTTAAATGTTAATTTTTTGTGCTCTATAATTATGAGCCAAATATGTTCTTTGATATCACTGGGTAGCACAAACCAAACATCTCTTGAATGTCTTACAAAAGTTCTACAGTGTAGTATTTCAATGTATTGACTTGGCTCACAAATTATGGCTCATAGCGAGATCTCAGACAGCCTCCGCCTTCACAGAGCGAAAACAACAGGCTTCATTATTCACGGCCATGTTGTTTCTTTCTCTACATACTGTACATGTGGGAGCTGCATTCATTCATATTTAAACATCGCTTTCACTTCACCTCTCTCTGAGCTGCTAGCAAACAGCACAAAGGGGCTTTGGAAGGCTAATGGAGTCAAAATGCATAATTGATTCTTTGTTCTCTGTGCAAACACCTGTTGGCGCCGGTGCAAGTTGTGAAAGCCCGCCTACATACTGGCACGTTGGGTTTACAGACCCACGTGTCTGTCCGCCCGTTTGCCTTCCGTGTACGGCTTTCTGCAATTGTGTCTGATTTTTTCGCCCCGCCATTTTTTTTAGACTTTTGTTTTAGTCTTTTTTTGTACTTTGATATTTGCACGCTCTCTTTGTATTTCTCTGAAAGCCATCCCCATGCAACCCCCGCCCCATCTGTTCATTCAGCGTTCTGTTGCACACTAAAGGGAAAAGGGAAGTAGCTCCTCTCTCCTGTGTCAAATGCAAACTTTGTCACTTCAAGATGTGTGGCTGATTGCTTACCCCCCCCATCACCACCCAACACCCTCCAACAACACCCACGCATCACCAGATCAACCCAAGAGTTTGTCTTTCATTATGTATGGGGTACAGACGAGTACAAAACTGTAGGTGCGAAAAACAAGTTGTGTCTGACCAGTTAGTCACTCAGAAATGTGAGGGTGACTAGCATCAGGCCTTCCTTGATGAAGTCTTCATAGAGGTTTAACTTGTGTGCCTGTGTGCAAGCTGTGCAGGTGCATGTGTGAGGCAGGTCAATTGAATACACAAGCCAATAAGCATACAACGCTGCACACTGAATGTTTATTTGTTAGTTTGTTTATTCATTCCTTCATTTTTGGACTGAACAATTTGTTTTGCCTTGCACTCCATGGAAGTGTTGAAAAGGCAGCTCATCCAAAGACGAGTTATGTATGTCAATGTAGTGAGATCTTGTCCATGTCCGTGTGCTGTCCCCATGGCATTAATGAAGTGTGTGTGTAATTCTCATTTGTAGGACTTGATCCAGCTTGTATTGCAGAGGGAGCTGGTACAGTTGCCTCCAGTTTTTAAAAAGGCTTCTCTCTCCTTTTCTCTCTTCCTCCCACTGTCTCCGTCTTCTTTCTCTCTTTCTCTGACTCTCGTTTACTCTCTCTCTCTCTCTCTCTCTCTCTCTCTCTCTCTCTCTCTCTCTCTCTCTCTCTCTCTCTCTCTCTCTCTCTCTCTCTCTCTCTCTCTCTCTCTCTGCCGTACCTTGACCCCATATCACTGTGATCACCAGCATCCTCTCTTGTCTTGCTGAAAGTCTGATAAAAAAGAAACAGTCCGTCCAGTTTGTAATCAGTCCTATATGATGCACACTAATCCTAAATCTGAAATGGTTTCTTCGTGGATGGTGTGTGTAGGATACAGCTCTCAGACAGGATGTTGATAGTGATCTGGGTTGATATGGGCCCCTTGAGTGCTGGAGTTGCCACTAATAACCTAACCAAAAGTCTTCTGCCCCTCCCTTTTGACGTGTCTTGATGAGCATGCATGCGGTTCTGAGGGTTCTCTCATTTTTCTGTCTTTGTGTGCCCATCCGTCTATCTCTTCGTCTGCGTCTGTCTGTGTGTGTTGTGTGTTTGTCTCTGCGTGTTCCTTTGGCTGTGTACTTTTTGCTGCTTATCAGACCACACTGGACTGCATGCAGGTATTAGCTCAACAGCTCTTTTCTCTGTCGTTTGGTTTGGTGCCCCCCCCCCCTTCCCCCTCAAACATTCCCACCATATTCTCAGCTCTGTATTCTATGCTGTAGCTTAATCCCAAACTATCTAGCATCAAAACTGCAACATGACAACAACTACCACCTTGGTGTGTGTGGTGGTGTGTATGTGTGTGTGTGTGTGTGTGAGGGGGAGAACGTGTACATGTTTGTGTGTGTGCGTGCGCGTGTGTGCGTATGCACGCGTCTGTGTTAGTTAAATATGTCTGCGAGTAATTGGAGCACAGGAAATGGGCCTTTGCGTTATCATGTCCATGTTTGGTGTCTTTGAATTTACTGTAGTGTGAAGAGCTTGCTGCTGCTGCGGCGGCAGCGGCGTGCGTGCGTGTGTGCGCGTGCGTGCGTGTGCGCGTGCGTGTAGGAGGTTGTGCTGTATAAACTGTATGTTTGCAAAGGCGATTCGTATGCCTCAGTATAGGCAGCAGTGAAAGCAATAACGACCAGCTTCTGCCAGAGAGTTGTATAAGCAACTTTTTAGTTGTATTGATATATATCATATATTAGGGACCTTCATATTCATAAACTGTGTTGTGTAAAACTACACCCATGTCAACCTGCAAGTACTTCTGAGATTCTGTTAGATGGTTAAGGAGAGATTTTATTGCTACAACATGGATTCCTTTTGCACTCTCTAGAGGAGATATACTGTATAATGATATAGTTAGAGTAGCTGTGTATGCTGTTTTCGTCCTATTGTATAACATATTCAGTAAAAGAGTACCTCTTGGCCTTTAGTCAAAGGCGCGTCACAGACTCACAGTAGCTACGTAATGCTACTGAAGCATTATGCATAGATTTCTTTCTTAGAGAATTATTTTTTTGTTTTGATAGCCACAGAAGTATGCATACTCATTTGGGTGTGTGCTTTTTGCTGTGTGTGTGTGTGTGTGTGTGTGTGTGTGTGTGTGTGTGTGTGTGTGTGTGTGTGTGTGTGTGTGTGTGTGTGTGTGTGTGTGTGTGTGTGTGTGTGTGTGTGTGTGTGTGTGTGTGTGTGTGTGTGTGTGTGTGTGTGTGTGTATGCACTCAAGTGCATGCATGAGTAGTTGCATGTGGGTGTATGTTTGTGCCTGTGTGTATGCGTGTGTGTGTGTGTGTGTGTATGCATAAGTGTGTCTGTTTGCGTGTGTGTTTGTTCTCATATGAAAGCCTGGGTGTGTGACAGGAAACCCCACCGCAACCAGAAGTCGAAGTTTCACTCAGTTCACACCTCCCTCTCTCTCTCTCTCTCTCTCTCTCTCTCTCTCTCTCTCTCTCTCTCTCTCTCTCTCTCTCTCTCTCTCTCTCTCTCTCTCTCTCTCTCTCTCTGTGTGGGTGATCAAAAAACAGTTTTGCAGCTCATGCTGCACTCCTGCACTGCACATGACCACCCTCCTTCTCTTTCTCTCTCTCTGTCTCACTCTCTTTCTCCTCCTCTACCCCAACTCTCTCTCTCTCTCCTCTCTCTCTTTCTCCTCCTCTACCCCAACTCTCTCTCTCTCTCCTCTCTCTCTTTTCTCTCTCTCTCTCTCGCTACCCCAAACCTCTCTCTCTCTCTCGCTACCCCAAACCTCTCTCTCTCTCCCTCGCTCCCCCACCTCTCTTTCCCTCTCTCTCTCTCTCTCTGAGCGGAGATAACAAAGCAAAGATGGCTTTTGCAGCTCTTGTCGCGCCACAATGCTGCTCATGACAGTCATGCTTGTGCGTCCCACATGGCAAACCCGCCTGCCTGCCACTTACCAAAACCTCTCTGGCTGGCTCTCTTCCTGGCAGTTCTCTCATCTCTTACCTGCCCCTTCAGTCCTTCCGTATATATGCACTCAGTCACGCATGCAGTGCATATATCTCAAATTGTTTTGAATTGTGTGTAACGTTTCCAGTATTGTGTAATTTAGCAATTGTAGGAAAGACATATGGAAAAATTCAAGCATGTTAAGCGTTTTGTTCTGCTAAACCTATCTTAGATTAGTTTGTAATTGTAATTGTAATAACCTATGTCTTCAACCTTTTCTTTTCAATTTCCAAGCTTAGGGTTAATAAAGTACATCTTATCTATCTAATCTATGTAGCCATAACACTATCCTAAGATGTACAAGATTTAGATGGATGAATAATTATCTATAGATATTTTCTATCTTTATCTATCTATCCCTAAACATCTGTGCATTGCGTTGTATCTCTTTAGTCCAAGGTGCGAGAGCTGGAGGACAAGTGCCGGAGTCAGAGCGAACAGTTCGGCATGCTCTCGCACGAGCTGGAGAAGTTCCGGCTGCAGGCCTCCAAAGTCGACGTGGAGAGCGCGACGCTGCTCTCGCACCCGGGCCTCGCGCACCTGACCAACGGGCTCCCGGGGGACACAGGTAGCGTCCAGGGCTCCTCCTCCTCCTCCCTCATGGGGCTCATAGGTAATAGGTTTTCTAATAGCGTTTTCCAAAAAATGCCCCTTACAGAGCCAACGAGATTCTTGAAGATTACAGTATGTTAGTCCGAAGAGAAGAGCTGGAGGAAGAATCTGCATATTGTTTGCCCTTTAGGTTTTCTTATGACCTCTATACTGTAAATGCCCCATACAGAGCAAAGGAGATTCATGGGAGATCATACACGAGAATCAAAAGAGAGAGAATCTCTACACTGATTTTAACAAAAAGCAAGTTGTGTATAACAGTCAAAACCATAAAACGATCTAGTTCAAATGTCTTTCCAGCATGTCTCAACTAATATATCAGCATGCACCTTTCAAAAGTTGTTACAAATCAGTCATTGTAATCAACAGATGAAGGCATCGATAATAAACGTGATGTCTTTTGTAATGATGTGAAATATTCAGGTTTGCTTCAGAAATGAAGGGCTGATTGGCTGATCAGAGAGTGTATACAAAGGTATGCACATGTAGGCACATATGAGATCCAGTATATGCTATTCATGTTTACCACCGTTTTAAAAAGTTACCTAGAATAGTGCACATCCATCCACTCTATGGCACAACTGAGTTGGTTTAGGACACTCCCGAAACTTCGCAATGTACCCTTCAGTGAAGCTAAGGTCATCCAGTGCTGCCACTCTTGAGAGACCTTTTGTGTTGTGCCTTCTGCTGTGTGTCCTCTGTAGGCACTAGTGACGCAGCGGGGATGCTCTCCCTGAGTGATATTGCCTTCTGGACTTTGGAGGGGACCGATGTTCCCCTCTATGCCGCAGCTGAACAGGGTACCAAGTCCGCCCAGGCCATTTTTGTTTTTTTATTAATCCCAGTCGTCGTGTCTCACAGCCACTTACTGTTGTTGTTTTTTTTACGTTTTTGTTGTGCATGGAGATGACCTGTGAAGATGGCCACAGGCTTGGCTTATACAGTAAACTGAACCAGATCATGGTCATGGTCCCTTTTACCACTCGGCTCGTCAGTGGTCAAACACCATGCATGACTTGGAGCATGTGGACTACAGTACTCTGTGTGCAGCTCATGTTCTCACACACACTGGAACTATGTCAGATGCACATTTCTTGTGTGTGTGGATTGGTCATGTCTTTTTATTTTGTTTTTTTTTGTGCTCTAACACGTTTTCTTAAGCCTTAAATACGGGGAGTGCACATTTTCAGATGGTGTTTTGTGCCGTTTTGCTCGTTTGTTTTTTTTCCCCACCTAGTCACAAGATGTTTGGAAGACTTGTCTGTTCACATGTCTGAAGTTATGATAAGGGTGTTGGCGAGAGATGTCACACCCCTGATGGCCTCTTCAAAGCTACAGTGCACTCACAAAGCGGAAATCTCACCTTTGTACTTGCAGACAGATCGGTCTTAACAAAACACAATTGCTATGAGTAGGAGGTTGATGTCTTGTCATTTCAGTTCCTAGTTTAAAACAACATCCAGTACCATACCACAGTTTAATCCATAACTCGCCAGTCTGATCCCAGCATGTATTGTTTTTCTGTGTGTATCCATTGTCTGTAAAGGATTCAAACAGACATTGCTTGCGAGTTGCCAGGACTTGTTTAGTAGTGTGTAATGTATTTTTTTCTGTCAGTTTTCATTATTTACTCTTTGTCTTTCACTGTCCCCTTCTCTTTCTCTCTCTGTGTCTGTGTCTGTGTGTGTGTGTCTCTCTCTCTCTCTCTCTCTCTCTCTCTCTCTCTCTCTCTCTCTCTCTCTCTCTCTCTCTCTCTCTCTCTCTCCAGTTGATGTGGAGGCCCTGCTGAGGCTAGGCTCTAGTCCCCATGGCACAGGCCTCAGCCGGCCCGAGCGCTCCCCCACCACCAAGCACCGCGAGCTGCCCTCCATCAGCGCCAAGTCAGCCTCCACCTCCAGCACCACCAAGTCCGACCCCACCCATCTCTCGCCCCGCTCGCCCCGTTCGCCCCACAGCCCACGCAAGGCCAGCCCCACACATGATGTGAGGAGCAAGCACACACACACACACACACACACACACACACACACACACACACACACACACACACACACACACACACACACACACACATCCTCATCTCCCTCGTATGGTTTCTCTCTCTTTCTCTCTCTCTCTCTCTCTCTCTCTCTCTCTCTCTCTCTCACACTCACACTCACACACACACACACACACACACACACACACACACATACAAACACTCTCGTTCTCTCTCTTTCTCTTTCTCTCTCTTTCTCTCTCTCTCTCTCACACACACACACTCTCTCTCTCTCTCTCTCTCTCTCTCTCTCTCTCACACTCACACTCACACACACACACACACACACACACTCGCGCGCGCACACACACACACACACTCGCGCGCACACACACACACACACACACACTCGCGCGCGCACACACACACACACACACACTCGCGCGCACACACACACACACACTCGCGCGCACACACACACACACACACAATCGCGCACACACTCGCACACTCGCACTCGCACTCACACTCACACTCCAACTCAAAATCATGATCACACAATCTCTCCTCTGTACACACACACACACACATATTCACACACACACTGGTGTTTTCAAGTGCAAAACACAGTCTGTTCGTATTACACAGCACTAGCATCACCAGACATAGTCTTACCCTCACTGCAGTTTTGATATACTGTTCACTGCTGTCATGTGTAGGTTCAGCACACTGAGCTACACGGGTTATGTAAATACGGCTATGACATTTGTATTGTTTATGTTTTTTCAGCCCTTGTTCAGTCATTGATAAATTGCTTGTTCAGATTACCAAGGACTAAGACTCAATCACATGCAATTGCATGGATTTTGTCCTGATGCATTGTATTGCCATAAAGCCCACACGCGCAGTAAAGAAGCAAAACATACATTTACTCACTCTCACCCCCCACCCCTCAACCCCTCCTATGCACTACTAGCCACTGCTGCTAAAGACGACCACTACTAAAGTGGTTGCTCGTGGCGCACAGGTCAGTATATCTATGTTTGTGTTGCTGCTAGATGGTAGTGCTTTCCGCTTTGCTTGTCCTTCTTGCCTTTAAAGACTGCCAGCTAGACAGCCCTCTGCCCCCCAGCCAAGCAGCTTGCTAAATCTCATATTTAGTGAGATAATCCTTTGGCAGTGGATTATGAAGGGTGTAGTAGTTGTAAGTGATTATCCTGAAAAGGTTTTTTTTATTTCCTCGTGAGCCACAGATTTTTATCTATATGATTTTCTTGAATATTTTGTATTAGCCTGCGTTCTAGATCATATCTCTTCACCACAAGCAGCCCATTAGCATTAGCCTTGTGGCTTTAGTTCTAGCAAGTGGTGTTAGCTTCTGGCTTTTACTGTAGATGTCCATGTTAGCGTGGTCTTACTATACCAGGAAATGAGAATTGACCGTAAGATGACTTGTGAAAAGGCCAGCCTAGCATTATGTGTCTGAGTACACAAAGCAAATTCAAAGCTTTTTTTTTTTTAATTACACAAAAAAGGTTAATCCAGACAACTCCAAGTAAATAATGAGGAAGTGAATTTAAAAGCCTTTATTAATTAACTTATGGCTAAGTCATGTCATTAAAACAGCCTACATGTTTCAACCACAAGGGTCAGGGTTTAGTCTTAGTCTCTTTTTTGGTTTATGTTATAAAGGAGCAGCATCCCTGAGCTGTGTGTTGTCTCCCCATCCCATCTTTATCTGAACCTCATTGCACAACAAACAAAGAGACCAAAAAGCTTCATGCCCCTCGCACCCACGGGTTGCACACATATTGAACTCCTTTGACTTTGGCTTTGTATAGCTAATGTCTTTCCATACATGTCCAATGCCAGTGGAACATGGACCATGACCTGCAGTTCAGCTCAGAATCAGATATTTTTTAATTCATTCCCTTACCGTTTAAAGCGATGGTTCGGAGTAGAATCACCCTAATGCCATTTGAACCGTGACACCCATCCACCTTTACACCCGAAGTGTTTTCTGCCGCAGACTTACATCAACAGAGTTGCCGTGTTATTCGATGTTTATTCCGGTTAGCTTGACTCAAGCGCATATGGATACTGGGCACCGTCTCCAAACTTTCCCCACAAAAATAACATGTCAATATAGCTGCAAGCAGCAATGCGGGGCCAAGCAGGAAGTCCGCCTAAGTCGCCATGGCAACCGAAAGAGCTGAGCAGGCAGACTGTCAGAGACATGCATAGTTATTTTTTACAAGCAGAAATATACCTCGAAATTTGATTTGTGACCTGCTGGTGGCGCTAGCGAGCGAGCTGGAGACCTAAAAGTTCTTGTGGAGAGTCATGGGATAGCCAATAATGTGTGTGACGATTCCCAAAAGATTCTGACTATGGGTTGCTGAGATATGAGCTCACTTCCTGTTTGGCGTCTGTGTGGAAGATTTTGATTGTCTGTTACGGCCAAACGGTAAAAGATGTAATAAAACCCTTTTAGGGATCTCCTCACAGTGCTCCAGAGATCATATGTATCCAGTTTTGTGAAAATCAGACTAAATTTGAAGGATGAGGAGCCTTTTATTGATTTTCACTAAATCCAAAATGGCGGACATTATATTATGGTGGATATGATGTCATACAGTGCGTTGGATTCGTCTTGGCCCAAGGATCTTTACAGTACTACCAGATTAAATATTGAGCGTGCGGTTCAAAAGTTACAGGCAGAAATGTAGCTAAAACTTTGACCAGCTGGTGGCGCTGGAGACTTTGGGCTAGCGACCTGAATTTTTTTTTGGTGGGTCATGTGATGTACAAAAATGACCGTGACAATTTGCAGAAGATTGTGACCATGAGTTCCCAAGATATGACTTCACTTCCTGTTTGGCGACAGTTAGGCTGTTTTTGATTGGCTGTCACGGCCAAACAATAGAAGATATAAAAAATTGAGGGCATAAGTTTTGTGAGGCTCAGTCCAGAGATGCTATATACCAATTTTCAGAAAAAATGTCAAAAATTGAGGGAGGAGATGGGTTTTTATTGATTTTCACAAAATTCAAAATGGCGGGCATTCTATTGTGGCGAATATGATGTTAGAGGGTGCGTTGGATTTGTCTTGGCCCAAGGAATTCAACAGTACTACCAGAATAAAAATTGAGCATGCGGTTCAAAAGTTACAGGCAGAAATGTAGCTAAAACTTTGACCAGCTGGTGGCGCTAGAGAGTTTGAGCTAGCGACCTGAATTTTTTTTTGGTGGGTCATGGGACTGACATGAAAGACTGTGACAATTTGCAGAAGATTGTGACAATGGGTTCCCAAGATATGACTTCACTTCCTGTTTAGCGACGTTTAGGCTGTTTTTGATTGGCTGACGATGATGTCATATGATGCGTTGGATTTGTCTTGGCCCAAGGATTTCAACGGTACCACCAGATTTAAAATGGAGCGTACGGTTCAAAAGTTACGGGCAGAAACGTAGCTAAAAATTTGACCAGCTGGTGGCGCTAGAGAGTTTGAGCTAGCGACCTGAAATTTGTTTTGGTGGGGCATGGCATGGACGAGAATGTCTGTGACAATTTGCAGAAGATTTTGACCATGGGTTGCCAAGATATGACTTCACTTCCTGTTTGGCGACTTTTAGGCAGTTTTTGATTGGCTGTCACGGCCAAACGATAAAAGATATAAAAGATTGAAGGCATAAGTTTTGTGAAGCTCAGTCCAGAGATGCTATATACCGATTTTCAGAAAAAAACGTAAAAAATTGAGGGAGGCTATGGGTTTTTATTGATTTTCACAAAATTCAAAATGGCGGGAAAACTATCCAGGCGGAAAATGACGTCATAGGGTGCGTTGGATTCGTCTCAGCCCAAGGATTCCAGAGATACCAAGGTTTTGAAAATTGGCCCAGCGGTTCAAAAGTTACAAGCAGAAATGTACCTGCAACTTTGGCCTGCTGGTGGCGCTAGAGGGTTGGGGCTGGGGACCTAAAAATTGCTCTGGGTATTCCTGGGCCAATCCTTAACGCGTGTGCCGATTTTTAGCATTTTCGACAGTACGGTTCTATGGGCTGCCATAGACTTACAGTCGGAGAAGAAACGTGAATAATAATAATAAGAAAACGTACAAACACTCTAAGGTGCCAGGCAGCTTCGCTGCTTGGCCCCTAATTACACCAAACTTCTGCAGTAGCACAAATATGGTCTGTACTCACGAAACGAAGCATTTGGAAGTTTGGAAATAGTCCAGGAGTTTAGTATTATCAACACAAGCTGAATAGCTTCTCTGCTGCTAAAGCTGTGCCAACGTTACTTCCGTCATATGAGACAAGCCCGTAAAAGTCTTCAACAAACTTCCAGACGAGAGTGTTAAAAAAGTTTTCACTGAATTGTGATTAAGGCTTATATTTTCAAGGAAATACTTAAAAGATATTTCAAATCTTACCTACTATCAATTAGACAATGATTTTCGTTATCAATACTGATGCTGAATTCACTTTTCATTGTGCATATTATGAGCTTCGTTGAGGACTCTTACATGCTTGTCTTAGATGACGGAAGTAACGTTGGCGCAGCTTTAGCAGCAGAGAAGCTATTCGGCTTGTGTTGATAATAATAAACTCCTGGACTATTTCCAAACTTCCAAATGCTTCGTTTCGTGAGTACAGACCATATTTGTGCTACTGCAGAAGTTTGGTGTAATGACATGTTATTTTTGTGGGGAAAGTTTGGAGACGGTGCCCGGTATCCATATGCGCTTGAGTCAAGCTAACCGGAATAAACATCGAATAACACGGCAACTCTGTTGATGTAAGTCTGCGGCAGAAAACACTTCGGGTGTAAAGGTGGATGGGTGTCACGGTTCAAATGGCATTAGGGTGATTCTACTCCGAACCATCGCTTTAAGTCCTTTCTTTATTATTTAAAGGGTCATGGCATAGTCATCAAAGTGTCTTAAACAGTATACCATAATTATTTGTCATTAAGTGTCTTTTTACTATTGTCATTACAGGTTGCCATTGTTTGGACAGGATCACACCAAACAATGTCAACTTGTCACGGCGGCAATAGCCAAAAACACTTACTGACACACACATACTCTTAATGACTTTTTCATGATGGTGTTGTGATACTTCTATGACTGCGTCATGTCACGCTTATGATGGTACTGTCAAGTAAAGTGTTACCAGAGACGGTTTAAATACATTAGAATAGAGAATCTTTGGTGTTACCATATAATATAGAAGTTAAGAGTTTTGTTGCAAAATTGTCTTTTGTTTTTATTGTTGGAAATTATTATTCAGACGTCCTTTGAACTATATGCCAGTTCTTGCTGTTCAAATATTTGAGAACATATAGTGGAGAGAGAGAGGGTCCGAGGCACTCTGAAGTACAGTTAAAAGTCCTTTATTGATACATGGACAGTAGATTTGAGAACATACTTTTTAAACCTGTATAAAATGCATTTTGCAATGCAAAGCAATACAATGCCCAATACAAATAAGTAAATTCCCCAAAACTGTTCCAAAATGGATATAAGTAATTTTACCAGGATGTTGACGTGGTATGACTTGTTGTGCAGGTGGACACAGCCAGTGAGGTGGAGGAGCTGGACATCGACGTCTCTCCTGCTCCCTACAATGCAATCAGAGGGGCTGCCAAACTACAGGTCTTCATCGCCAGATACAGGTAAAATTTTGCAAATATTAGAAATGAAAGTCTATAAAATGGAATAAAGTAAACTAAATAATACAATGTATATGGGTTTGACACCCATAAAACCCATTGAACAGTTTTTTCTAAATTTATTCATTTGTGCTTTTTAATTGTTAGTTGGTTAATTGTAAAGGTGATGATACACTAGGGAACATTTTTCAGCGACACTTTTGGGCAACCTTACTACAGTATAATATTTTATTTGGATAGTTTATCCTACAACACTTTTATCAGGAGAACTTGGGTCAGCAATAGACAACATTTTTTAATCATTTTAAAAGAAAATGAGCAGCCCTAAATCATTGCTCAAAAAGTTGCCTTACCTTTAAAATCATCACATTTAATTTGTCCATCCTCTGTTTGTTTTCTGGTATTCAGCTATAACCCTTACGATGGCCCCAATGACAGCCCAGAGGTGGAGCTCCCTCTCACAGCAGGAGAGTACATCTACGTGTACGGGGACATGGACGACGATGGGTTCTACGAGGGTCAGTTCGGACTTCAAATCTAGCATATGGGGCTGGGGGGCATACCAAGAAGCTGGTTCAGTAGTAAACCAGGTTGAGTTAACCTTAAGGTAGAGGTAAATGATCTAAAAGAAGAGCCTGGAGTCCCCATTTTCTTAACTAAATGATGCCTGTAGGTTAGGGTGCATCAGTTGCCCCCTATGAAAAGATATTGCCTTGGCCCTATAGTAAAAATGTTCTACACCCAGTAAAAACACACTGTGTAAAATATTTTGAAATTTCGATGAAGTCTACCGGGGCCACCAGCCCCATGAAAATAGAAAATAATGGTGATAGTAAGAATCTTGGAATAGAAATGGACATTTTGCTGCATAAAGCTACCTAATAAAAAACATATTGTCTCAGCTCTGTGATAAAAATGTTCTATGCACAGTAAAATCACTCTGTGTAAAATATTTTGAAATTTGGATGAAGTCTACCGGGGCCACCAGCCCCATGAAAATAGAAAATAATGGTGATAGTCAAAATCTTGGATAGAAACAGGGCTGGACTGGCCATCTGGCATGGCGGGCATTTCCCGGTGAGCCCCGCCATTTTTTTTTTTTTTACATTACTGAAAATAGGGGACATGAGGGTGCGGGGCCCATCGGTGAGTCAGTTCTCCGGCACTAATAATAATGAGGGGGCCCCCTTAAATCCAAAAGTGCCCGGGCCCTATTTATCGCCCAGTCCAGCCCTGAATAGAAATTGACATTTTGCTGCATAAAGCTACCCAATAAAAACATAATGCCTCAGCTGTGTGATAAAAAAAAATGTTCTATGCACAGTAAAATCACTCTGTGGAAAATGTGTTGAAATTTAGATGAATTCCACTGGGTCCACCAGGCCCATGAAAATACAAAACAATGGAGATAGTGATGGGCAACCTGGATTCCAAAGTCCAGTGCCACATATTCCAAATATAGCCAATATAATGAACCAGCTGACCCACTGCCAGTATCAAGCAAGAGATTGCGAAGTTGTATGACTTTTGTGTGCTTCACCTGTGGGCCTACAGGATTGTACAGGTAGCTGTTAATACCTGGTGGAGCATCTGTACTAAAGCTGTGAATGCTCCTTGGAATGACTTGTGTTTTTTAAAGAAATCCCTGCAGTAGTTCAATAGAGTACATACAATACAACTGTATGTGATGTTGGAAAGAGTGGCTTCCCAAAACCTGTACTTAAGTGGCTTCTAGGTATGTCATGGGTATCACCAGGTCCAGAGTCCATTGCCGTAGGCCTCTCGGGTAAGTTATGGTACTCATCTGATGGAGTAAAGTGAAATACTACCACAGGCGATGGGATAAAGAAGTAATGGCACTCTTCAATACAGTTGTATTGACTGCTTTGTAGCCTAGGCATTCCAAGGAACATTCACAGCTTTAGTACAGATGTTCCTCCATGAATTGTAGGCCCACAGGTGAAACACGCAAATATATCATGCAGCTTTGCAATCTCTTGCTTGATACTAGCAGTGGTCCAAGGCAGCAAGGAATTGATATTGTGTTGCACAAGAGCAAATTTGCCTAAATATAGCAGTTTGACCATCAGTCTGTCCTGAGACTGAAGTCTGTGTAAGTGGATCGACTGAATACAAAACCTGCTTAGATATTCCTTCTGTTTGTGCTCCCAACACAGGTGATCTCACTAATTACCTCATCAACCTGGCTTAAGCGGTAATTAGGCTCAGCTGGTTCATTATATTGGCTGGGGCAAATGTGTACCGCGGTTTGTCCACCTCTGTTTTAAGACAATGGCTAACTTAGATTCAAAAGCTACAATCCAGTGCCACAGATTTCAAATTACCTGGTTTTACCTGTCCAATTGCCCTAACTGGAAAGGTAAAACTAGGTATGTCATTTGGAATATGTGGCACTGGACTTCAGCTTTGGAATCCAGGTTGACCTTCACCATCACCATTATTTTGTATTTTCATGGGCCTGGTGGACCCGGTAGAATTCATCTAAATTTCAAAATATTTTACACAGAGTGATTTTACTGTGCATAGAACATTTTTATCACAGAGCTGAGACAATATGTTTTTTATTGGGTAGCTTTATGCAGCAAAATGTCCATTTCTATTCCAAGATTCTGACTATCACCATTATTTTCTATTTTCGTGGGGCTGGTGGCCCCGGTAGACTTCATCCAAATTTCAAAATATTTTACACAGTGTGTTTTTACTGGGTGTAGAACATTTTTACTATAGGGCCAAGGCAATATCTTTTCATAGGGGGCATCTGATGCACCCTACTGTAGGTATTTGTATTAGCAGGTTTACCACTTCTTGTAGGTTAACTAAGCCTGGTTTATCACTTAACCATGTTCTTAGTATGTGAAAAAAGTGTTTTTTAAGACTCTCGCGTTCTGGTTACATTCTCGGGATACATGAAAAGTCATCCATTTTGCAAAACCTTTATCACATCAATGGCACTGAAGTTACCTTGCCCTTTCAAATCCTGTTGACCTTCATGGTTTTTAGAATTAACCTAATTTTGACATTTCAAACCACAATGTTGACTAATTCTCCTCCTCCTGTGCAGGTGAGCTGATGGATGGCAGGAGAGGGCTGGTCCCCTCCAACTTTGTGGAGCGCGTATCGGATGACGACATGATGAGCGCGGCGGCCCACGAGGCCGGAGACCTGTCCCACAACTCCCTCCTGGACAGCAGTCTGCACAGCGGCAGCGAGCGCTTCCAGCACCACTCGCTCTCCCAATCCCAGTCTCACTCCACGTCACACCCCCACGCCCACCACGTACGCTTCGGGCCCTCTGTCACAGGCCCCACGATCACTACCATCAGCACCACCACCACCAACACCCCAGCTGCTGCTGCTGCAGTAGTCTCCTCGGACATCTCCGCCGCGTCACTACCCGACCCTGTCTCCTCCTCCTCCCCTAGCCTAGTAGGCAAGACGGCCCCCGTCCCTTCCACCACCCCGTCCCCAGCCCCGTCCCTCTCCGTCCCCATCACCAACGGCCTGGACCTGGACCTGGAGGAAGTGGATGTAGTGCCTTACCCCCGCAAGCTCACCCTCATCAAGCAGCTGGCCAAGAGCATCATCATCGGCTGGGAGCCGCCGCAGATCCCGGTCAGCTGGGCCTCGGCGTGCAGCACCTCTCTGTGGAGCTACAACGTCTACGTGGACCAGGAGCTGCGAGCCAGCGTGCCCTTTGGCAGCCAGACCAAGGCGGTGCTGGAACGTGTGGAGGTGGGCCTGCGCGCCTATCGCGTCTGCGTGCAGTGCCTGACGGAGCGCGGCGGCTCGGACCAGCTGCGCTGCAGCCTGCTGGTGGGCCGCGATGTGTGCGTGGCGCCGAGCCAGCTGCGCGTGGAGCGCGTCACCGCCACTTCGGCCACCCTGCTGTGGTTGCCCAGCAACAGCAACTACGTGCACATCGTGTCGCTGAACGAGGAGGAGTGTGAGCTGGTGAAGGCCGGCTGCTACTCACTGTGCCTGAGCAACCTGACGCCCAGCCTGCAGTACCGCGTCAAGGTGGAGGCACGGCCGCACCGCACGCCATGGGAGCTGCCACCGGAGCAGCGCGAGCAGAAGACCACTACGGCTGTCTTCAACACGCTCCCCGCCGGTGAGGAACCACACTCCTTCATGCTTTTTGCTCTTTCACTCTTTCTTGTGATTTTTGGTAGGCTTTGCTTACGTTAATTAGGTTTGTGGGGTTACATAAAATCAGAGGTCGGGAGGCATGTCTTTCATTTTTAATGAATGAATTGACATGGATTGTATCCTGAGCATCCTCAGGGCAGCTGCAAGAATGCTCATGCCTCCCCACAAACATTTCATTTTTCTCTTGTCCATTTGTGACAGTGGCACAGTGGACAACGGCAAAGTGTGTGTGGAAGGAGGGGAAAGGGAGGATTGACTGTCACATGGCATTGAATGAACTAGGTCAGGTAAAACGTTGGTGTTACAAAGACTGTTTTGATTCCATAACTAAATCGTCAGGCATGGGACTGTACTTCCTGCATTCAATATTTTTCAGCAAATAGTCATTAACTCAGCAATGTTTGGCAATTTTAGGTGTAGAATGATTTCTAGCTCTCTGCCTGAATTTTAACGTGGTGTGAGGTTTTAATCCATCTGATCCCTGTCCTATCATTTGCCATTGGTCCTGCAGGTCCCCCAGACGCCCCTCTGGACGTGCAGCTGGAGCAGGGCCCCTCTCCAGGCATTGCCACCGTCAGCTGGCTGCCCGTCACCATTGATGCTGCTGGGACCTCCAACGGCGTCCCTGTCACTGGCTACACCCTCTACGCAGACAAGAGGAAGGTGCGCTCAGCTCCTGTCATGTCGCTCTTTAATCTCTACTCCTTTCCAGACTTTTCTCTGGGTGGCTCTGCCCTAAGTATACCAAGTGTTGTGTTGATTGCTGCTACGTTAGACATGCCAGCAAGAAGGCTGAAATCCATAGGTGCTTGCATCGGTGATATAATGTCAGGTACTGTCAGGTGTTGAGTGTTGTTGCGATGGTGTTGTTTAACACCTTAAAACACTACACCTGTTATAAATTAGCTGTTACCAGAATGGCAGTGACCAAGTCATAATATACTACTATCTATCTATCTACTATCTATTACTAGGCCCTGTGTCATAATCGTGTAGTACTATGATAGTTCCGTTTTTTTCAGTGACTATTACCAGTGGTGGAACAGTGTCTGGTAAGGGGCTACAGAAGATAATGAAGAAAACAGGGCAATGGGAATAATCTTCTTCGTACTGTGTACAAATCTCTAATTAACAGCTAAACATTATATACTGTTGGTAAACAGTATACGGGGGCTGGTAGACAGAGTTGCAAAACTCCAGCTCCAGGACGTCCAGAAGTCCTGCCACATATTAGCCTTACCTTGGCATTACCGTGCCTTGCTGATTTCCCTAATTGGCTTACCCAGCTGGTTAAAGACCTTTTCACTGCTACTCTACGGGTCAAAAG
The DNA here is from genome assembly GCF_034702125.1 of Engraulis encrasicolus. Taxonomy (NCBI): domain Eukaryota; kingdom Metazoa; phylum Chordata; class Actinopteri; order Clupeiformes; family Engraulidae; genus Engraulis; species Engraulis encrasicolus. The sequence continues at coordinate 40,889,262 of NC_085863.1, forward strand.
GCATCGAGAGTGAGAAAACAGATGCCGCGTGTGGTGATTATGTTTGTACTGTACATGTTTAACGGCAGGGTCAGATTACAGTCCATCATGATTGTCATTGACTACAGCGCGATTGTCAATGACGGTTGACCATGCAACCCCAGACAAGGCGTGTAAGGTCCGGGGGCCGGATATGGCACGCCAGATGGGTCAATCCGGCCCCAGACTTAAGCCTCGCTCAAACTACACGACTATCTGCCCCATTCTCGGGTGAAAACCCCCCTTGCGACAATCGGTGGAAGTTTACTCCCCAGGACCATCGCAGACGGTTGTCTGGAAATATTTATATATGTTTTTCTTTCTTTTAAAAAAAAAAAAGAGATGACAATGATGCAAACAAACAGAATTTTTGAATGTCGTCTTATTTCCAAAAACACTTTTTAACTCCCTGTGATAATTAGATAAAAAATAGAGACAAAATAGAAGACAAACAGTGAAAGTCATCGTCAAGTCCATTCTTTTAGAACCGTAACATATAAAAAAAAACATCGGCGTTAACATCGGCCCAGTTTTACCGATCAGACCGATGTCCGATGTGTTGAATATCTGCCGATATCGGCCGATACCGATACATCTGGCCGATACATCGTGCATCCCTAGTGTTTGGCATTGTTGTTTTAATGCAAATGACCAGGATGAACCTGCTGGCTATTTATGTTTTTGGCGCATTTCGCTTAGACAAACCATGTCACTTTCATTTTGCCTTGCGAAACAACTTAACTGTTCCCAAATGCTGTGATTTTTAGCATGAACATATCAGTCAGACGGCAACAATATGGTTCTCTGTTGACCGGAATATTCTCTAAGTAACATGATGCGTGTGTGTGTGGTGTTGTGTCACGCTGCAGGTGCTGGAGGTAGCATCCCCCACGGCAGGCAGTGCCCTGCTGGGCCCATCCCAGATCCAGGCGGTGAAGTCTGCCCAGGAGCTCACTGTGCGCACCATGTCGCCCCACGGGGAGTCCACTGACTCCCTTGCCGTCAACGTCCAGGCCAAACTCCCCGCCATCATGGCCGGCCCGGCCATTCAACCCCCTAGTCAACCTGTGCCAGTCCTGGCAGCCACTGCCACCGCTGTGCCCATTGCCATGCCTGCCGCCACCATGCCGTCCTGCCTCGCCAACTCACCTGCCAAAATGCCAGCGCTGCCCTATAGCTTGCCACCGCCGCCGCAACCAGACGCACACACCATGGTCCCCGGCGGGGGGGCCTATGCCAATCCAACCACCGCTAATGCCCCCCTGCTCGCCACCGCGAACGCTGCCCCGTCGTACGCGGAGGTGTGGGCGAACCCGCACGTGCCTGTGCCACCCGTGCCCATGCCAGTGGCACCTGTGCCCGTGCCTGTTCCCATGGCCATGCCCATGCCTGTGTCTGTGTCTGTGCCAGCGGCCATGGCAATGCAGCAGCCGCCAGCGACCCTCAACCACCCAGCGGTCTGCATGCCGGTAAGTCATTAATATATTAGATGTGGTGAACAGAGCAAGACAGTAATTGTTAATGTCCTGTTTTGGCATAATTAGAATTAGTCTTGGTTTTGTTTTTTGTGACACTGTTAACAAATTGACACTGAATGATTTAATGAATATGAACACAAACTCATCTGTTGGATTCAATCCAACAGACCATTGAACATAAAAAAGCGAAATGGACAGTAACTAAGTAATAATCTCATCCCCTCTCTCTCTCCCTGTCCACCCTCAGCAGGTGAGTGTGGCCGTGCCACCCAGTGTCCACCCCCCACTGGAGCCCAGCGGCAGCCCCGTGCCCGAGGCCCAGCGGCCTGTCATCTCCATCAACGAATTCCTGGAGCAGCACCCTCCCAGTGCCAACCAGCCCCAGCAGCCGCAGCCCCGCCCATTACCTGCCCCCGTCGGCCCTGGGCCCGCGCCCGTGGGACCCGCACCCGTACCTTATGACAGTAACCCCATGCGGCCGCCCAACCCATCGCCGTTTGAGTCAGAAGTAGAGGAGGAGCTAGAGAACACACGACTGGCATCCATCGAGGAGTTCCTGAGACCAGCCAGGCAACAGGTCAGGACAGGGACCCCCATCCCCCACCACATACATTTATTTAGGATTTCTTAACCTTTTATGTGTTTTGAAAGTGTGTGCGCGTGTGTGTGCGCGCGTGTGTGTGCGCGCGTGTGTGCGTGTGCACGTGTGTGTGTGTGTGTGTGTGTGTGCGTGTGTGCGTGTGTGCGTGTGTGTGCGTGCGTGCGTGCGTGCGTGCGTGTGTGTGTGTGCGCGCGCGTGTGTGTGCGCGCGCGCACGTGTGTGCTTGTCTCGGTCTCTCTATCTCTCTGTCTCTGTGTGTGTATGTACAGTACTACTGCTGTAAAACAACTGCCCAAGCTCCAATATCCTGCGGTGTGACTGTAACATTAATGAAACCTGAAATATAATATATATACTGTATAAATTACCCAACAACATTTTGAATAATGTATGAAGCATTTGGCATGATTGCATAAATATTAACTTTATATTAAGATATGTGAATGTGAAAAAAACAAGACAGTAATATTAACTACAAGTTCAATTTCATAACACAAATTGCGTCCTGTGGGGTGACATGTATGTCAATGTTTGTGAATGGGCATCTGCAAGGCCAACTACAAGGGTCTTAAAGACTGGCTCCTAACCAGTCAGTACCTCAGTTATTGGAGAGTGCTGTGGAAGTTTATGGTGACTTAACCTCTTAATATGTCTTCATATTGTAATGCTTCTGTCACGCAATGCTTAGGTTCATTTTATGGTGTCCTGTGGTGTGACTGCTCTTATAGAAGGAAAAAAACGTTTGGTAACACTTTCTATGAAGCCCATATCTACAGCGCATTATGAGCGCATTCATAACAACTTATAATGCGCATCATAATTAATCATACTGCATTATGACAGTTATAATGTATTATAAGCCTGTTCGCTGCCTGTAGTTTTTAACCAGTCACAAGCATTCAAAACACCCTAAGATTTATAATGCATTATAAGCTATATTCATAGTTATTCATGACTGTTGATATACTCCATCATGAAGCGTTATCAGTGTAGTCATAATGCACTATGATAATGATGCGCATTATAAGTTGTTATAAATGCGCTCATAATGCACTACAGATATGGGCTTCATAGAAAGTGTTACCAAACGTTTTGTTTTTTTTATAAATGAAAACACATATTAAGATTAAACACAATATCATTATCAAGTTAGCATGAGCTCAGATGTCAATCATGTATACAAAAGGATTGAAATGGCCATAATGCAGTGAATTTCCTGTGGCGTGACTTCATTTTCCTGTGGTGTGATATGCCTATGAAATGTGTTGATGCAGGACACATTTTCCCAAAAATGGCAAAAAATAAGGCGAAATTCCACGGACCACTAAGTGCTTTATTTTTATTTATTTTTTTCCATTTCTTTTCCATCTTTTTTTTCAGGAATTGGATTTTTTTTTTTTTTTGCGTTACGCCCTTAAACGTCAAGTCGTCAACCATCCATATATAGATTCAGCATTGCTTTTTCGATTTTCACTGCTGACCCACTGTTGATGATGACATACTCAAATCATTTTGTGTTTAATACATGGTAAAATTGACCAAAAGCCAAATTAGTTTCTTGTGAATTTTGTTTTATTTTTTACTGTTGAGTACATAAGCTGTGTTAATGGTTTGGTAATGTACTCCAGGCTTACCCTGAGCCATCTCTGGACTACCAGCTGGAGAGCAGCAGAGGATCGGACCTGTCTGACATCCTGGAGGAGGAAGAGGAGGACCTGTACTCCGAGACCGGCACAGAGGTCCGCATCAGGGGCTACGGCACAGCCATTACTGGCAGGGTACGCACGCATGCACACACACACACGCACACACACACACTTTGCAGCTTTCAAAACCATGAACAATTACTGCTTACATATTAGTTACTGCCATCCAGTACATATACACACACACACATACAGAAACAGTATATCTTGTCTGAGCAGATGTAAGCTTAGATCAGGGATGTCAAACTCAGGCCCGGGGGCCAAATTTGGCCCGCGGAGCCATTTTATTTGGCCTGCGAGATCATTTCAAATGTGTATTACAGTTTGCCCACATACACCCTTAATGTACAGCGTAACACAACTTGAACTGAAATTTGCTATGTCACAGGATGTGCAGACACATTTGAACAGACGAATATGATGGGAAAGAGTGTATGTGAAATTTAACTATGAGTATGAAGTGCATGAATGCACAATTTTAGTCCATTTTTATAAATAATAGTTGAGTTCGGCCCGTGACTTCGTTCCAGATTTTGATTTTGGCCCTCAGTCAATTTGAGTTTGACACCCCTGGCTTAGATGTTCTCACATACTTTACATTGCCACATGCAGACACACTCTTATGTCTCCTGGTCCTTATTTCCCCAATTTCTGTCATTCTTTAAATGTTTGTGTTGTTTTTAATTTATTTTCTCTGCTTTGTTTTTCTACCTTCCACTTGCCATTCTTTCTTCTGTCTTGGTTTTGTTGAATCTTCGTTGGTGGGCCGCACACTCTCCCACCATTGATCTATCTCAAAAACTCACTTCAATCCCTCAAAACACAAACTCACACACCCCCATAGCCCCTGGCCTGGGAGCCGGACAGTGATGAGGAGGTGCTGGAGCGCATCCTGAAACTACCTGCTCATGTCTACCACGCCAAGCAGCTCTTCAGCATCCCAGAGGAAGAGGACCACTACACCGCAGTACAGCAACCCGCACCCCAACCCTTACGCTCCGCACTCCGCAACCCCAGCGGCAGACCCACCGCCCAGCCTCGCGGCGCTGCGGGCAATCTCCGGCGGCCCCAGCAGCACCGCGTCCACTACGCCGACCAGGTGGCCACCATCGCCTACTCGGGGGAGGACGAGGAGGACGCAGCGTCCGACAGTAGCCTCTACGACGGCCCGGACAGCCACAAGATCCGCTCGCGCCGTGCCCCGGCCTCACACTCGCCCGCCGACCGACTGCGGAGAGAGGTCATGCTGCGTAACCAGATGTCTTCCCACGTAGCCGAGACGGTAACCGCGGCCCTGAAACCGCCGCCAGCGTCCTGCTCGGCCGACGCCTACCTGGTGAGCCGCACGGTGCGCCGCACCAAGTCGCCGCCGGGCACGCGCGTAGAGATCGATTTGGAGTACGGCACGGACGACGGCCAGGAGGAGGAGGCGGCGCCTGCTGTGACCTTTGATCCCAGCGAGGTGGTGGTGGATCAGATGAGTTCTGAGTGGTGGGTGGAGGGAGGGCACCACACAGCCGACTGCAGGAGACCACCGCCTGCCACGGCCAGGAGGCTCATACCGCCGCCTCACACATGGGTGTGTTGCTTACCGATAGCAAACCCTGACCTACTCCTAGCTACAATACCCACAATACCCCCTCCTGTCCATGCCCACACGCGAGTGAACCTGAAACTGCCCCTATCCCTACTTCCCCTCCTTTACTAAGAATTGATGTCCCTTGAGGGCCCTGACCTACCCCATCCCATATTCCCCTCCTTTACCAAGAGATGGGGCATCTCACATGGGCACGTTGCCAACACTGACCTACCCCCTCAGCCTCAGTTTCCAGTCCTTTGCCAAAGAGTACTGTCCAGACATAAAATTCCCACACATGATTGTGTTACCAACCCTGAACACATACCCCATCTACAACAACAGCCCACTAGTTTCACAGGGACTCACTAGTTTCACGATTGGTTGGCCAGGATGGGCAGGATTTGGGTTGTGAATACTTTTGCACGTCGCCATGACAGACGGGAGTTGTGCACGACGCCATAACCCTAACCCTAACCCTAAATCGCTTATTTCAAATGTTTGATTACACAACTAATACTATAATCATGCTATACATAAACCGGAAAACATGTAGCCTAGCCAACCGACTACACTATTCCAGCTCAAACCAAATGACATAAGACGTAAGTACAACCCCTGGGCCGACCGGGCATGAAACTAGTTAGTCCCGTCAATACCAACCCTGAACCCCCGCCCTTTTTCCAAACAAGACCTATCCAGTGTGAAGATCACCAAACAAGGGTGTGTTGGCAACCCTGACCTACCCCCTCAGCCCCAGTCCCCCTCCTTTGCCAAAAAGTACCTCTCCAGAGTAAACATCTAACCCTGACCCCTATCCACAATTCCTCTCCTTTGCCAAGAGTTATTGTACAGAGTAAAACCACCTGCCCCGGCTTCCAGATCCCACCCCAGTTTCCATCAGCCCAGCAGCGCCCCCGAACCTCCTTTTCCAGTCCTCAAAGAAGCAAAGCTGGAACCATTTGTGTCCTTTTGAGTGCGCTGATCGTGAAATCGACTTGCCCTGCTGTTTGTTGCACCACAAGCATTAGTAGCATGCTAGCATCACAGCTGTGCTAGCATCTCTAGTATTGCTGGTTGATGGCTTTTCAGTGAAAAGCTCTTGTGGCTCTACAAAATGTGCAACCAACCACCCTATCCCAGCAAAAATCCCTTCCCCTGATGGAGTTGCAGAAGCCAATATGCTCCAAATACAATCCCTAACGTGGTGTGTTTTGGCATTCACACCTCACAAAGGGCGCATGCAAAGGTTTTTAGCCGCTATTTGACCCACGTCTTCTCTGGCTGCACCTTTTCCTCACCTACTCCCTGCGATCTGATGTCTTCTGTTTTGTCCCATGGTCATACCCTTTGTAGCTTCCTCCCCAGGCTACTGTCTGGCTGTGTCTCTGTATGTCCTGTACCTGTGACTGCTTTTTCCTCCTCCATGATGCCTCTCAATGTCCCAGGATTTGGGAATCTCCCTGCCACTTGTTCAGTAGATCTTCCATCTCAGTGTACAAATCCTCCCTTTTATTGTCTCCTGTCTATATCCCAGTCCTGAATTCCCTCGGTTCTTTCCCTGCTGTACCATTATCCCTGTGACTAATGGATGAAAAGAACTTGTTTTGTGATATTCTCAGGACTTGTCTTTTTGTGGGTTGTTCACAGAACTGGCCAGATATTTTATAAGCTTCCAAGATGTCTCAAAGCAGATTCTTGTGTCTTTGTTGAAATTGGAATTTGGAAATTGGTATTTTGTGGATGATTGGATAAGCTTAATTGCGACGGCTTGGTCTGAAGGCCGGGAACATGCTCCCTACAGGATATGCGTGCACATTTCGTGCACAGATGCGGTGCCATGCAAATTTTATGTACATTTTGCATGCAGGATAACACCTGACGCAAGGTATGCAGACGCTTGCTTGTGGTGCAATATTGACCAATCCAGTAAAGGCAATCTTCCAAACTTCCATGTTGAATTTGTGGTACAGTCAAACAATGGTGGAAACATTAATGAGAGCCCTGTTGGCTATCTTCCCCTTAGATGATACCTCCAGTATCGCGCAAACTGCTCTGGTCAGCACACACAACAAGCATGTCCCCAGCCTAAAGAGGCCATTGACAGGAGGCCAATGTCGGCTCACAGAATATACCCGTATTCCTTCTCTGAACAAACCCAGCTGTTATTTGCAGTGTTACATGGATGTGCGTGTGGCTAAGGTCTTCATGTGAACGTGAAGGGGCAAGTGTGCATTTGACAGACGATGTAGTTGCTGTTCTCCTCCTAACCCTGACTCTCCTCTCGGCAGGATGAAGCAGCCCAGGCCCAGATGCCCCCTCAGCAGGCCCCCATGAAAGGTCAGTGCCACTGCCTGGCTACTCTACACTGATCACTCATCCCTCCATCCTCCGCTGATCACTCCATTCTCTCCATCCTCCACTCTTCCTCCTCTCCAACATCCCTTCACTGATCTCTCCATCCTCTCCGTCCTCCACTCTTCTCCTTTCCAACATCCTTTCACCTCCACTCATCACTCCATCTCTCACCTTCCACTTTCCTCTACCTCCACTGATCTCTCCATTCTCTCCATCCTCCACTGTCATCCTTTCCAGCATCCATTCACCTCCACTAATCACTCTCTCTCTCTCTTCACTTCCACTGTCCTCTCCGGCATCATCCCTTTATCTCCGCTGTCCTCTCCATTGTCTCTGTCTATTTCCGTCTCTGTCTCTCTCTCCTCTTTGCCTTTGTGTTTTGCATGAGAGTGAGCATACTGTAGGATTGAGCGCTAGGTCGTCACACCGGGTTTGGTGTGAGGTGTTTGTTGTGTGAGTTTTGACAGGCGTCCTCATTTGAGGCCAGAGCACTGCTGTCAGATTATCACTCAGTGAGCAGAGAGCCGGCGAGCAAGAGAGGCAGCAGGCAGCGAGTTAGTGACAGAGTTAGGTGGGGGGAGGGAGAGCTGAGCTGGGGTAGCCGGCCGGCCGTGGTGGAGCTCACAGCTAAGAACAGGCTTAACCCAAACTGGCTTGTCATGAGACAGGAGGAAGTGGCAACCATGAAAATAGTCACTAAGATTAGCTAGCAGCGAAACCAAGCCCCACCACACACACTACACACACAAGAATGCTTACACAGAAACATACGGTGGTGAACGCTGTAGGAACTGTCATCCCATCCCACTGTCATCTATACCTCTCTCTCTCTCTCTCTCTCTCTCTCTCTCTCTCTCTCTCTCTCTCTCTCTCTCCCTCTCTCTCTCTCTCTGTGTGCCGCTCTCTCTCCCTATTTCTCTCCCTCTCTCTATTTGTGTTTCTATATCCCTCTTTTCCTCTGTTCAACACAGCTGTGTGTGGATGTTCCCATCACAGATGGCTGTGACCTGCATCTGCTCCGCAACAGCATAGTTTGGACAGTGGCGTCATACACTCACACATGCGCACACACACCGCACACCTACCAACAAACACGCACATTCACCCTGTTGCAATTACGATGTGCGCACGCACACACACACACACATACACATACATACACACACACACACACACACACACACACACACACACACACACACACACACACACACACACACACACACACACACACACACACACACACACACACACACACACACACACACACACACACACACACACAGTCGCTGTAGAGATGCACACAAATGCACTCTCTCTTACACCAACGCACGAGAGCTGCCAGCAGCATCTCTGTGCTGTGCAGTGTTGCCCTGTCCTCCTTGACTGTTGCCTGCGGGTGCAGATGGGGCTGATCCTGTCTAATGAGATAGAAGCCGTCTCCCGGTGCGACTCCAAAGTCAAACACAGACACCGATTGCAAACTTGCAAACTGTGCAAGCCCACCGCTAGTAACCCACCCTTTCACATTCGGCAAACGTGGGCTGGGCACGCTCAAACTCAAAAAAATGTAAATGTAAATGTCACATGCGCAGCAGGCGATCAGATTAAGTGGGAGCAGGCTGCACTCTCTTGCTTTAAAAAATATTTATTGCGTCATGTCCCATTCCATTGCCCTTCTCATCATGCAACAGCAGCAGCAGCCAGAGAACCAGAGACCGAGAGCTCTAGAACCCAATCCCCCAGGGCCTTCTCCTGGCCGCGTTTGCCCCCACTCTAACACCTTGTGCGGGGGTCATGGGTGTAATCGCTCCTGTAAAGAGGGCGGACGGTGTCCCTGGTGCCCTGTAGTCACCTGCTGAGCAGCTGTCTTTCTCTGTGGACCCTCTGTGTTGCTCACTGAGGTGCGAGGGTGAGAACTTGAATGAGAAAGTGAATGTGATTGGAATGCGGTCGATTCAACCTTATTAACCACATACACATTTCATACTCAGTTCATACTCTCCTTCTCTGATTCTCTCTGTTTGTATCTCTTGATCCCTCTCTCTCTTTTTCTCTGTCTCTTCCTCTCTTTATCTGTCTCTCTCTCTCCTCACTTCTCTCGCTCTCTTTCTTTTAACTTTGCGTCTGTCTTCCCCTCAATCTTTTCTGTCTCTCTCTCTCTCTCTCTCTCTCTCTCTCTCTCTCTCCCTCTCCCTCTCCCTCTCTCTCTATCTCTCTCTCTCTCTCTCTATCTATCTATCTCCCTCTCTCCCTCTCTCTCTCTCTCTCTCTCTCAGGATCATGAGCGCACGTTTCTCAAGCGGCTCACATTGGCTTAGGGCTCAGGGAGGTTTAGCATGATTACCTCTCTTAGGGACACGCCTGGGCTGCGCCATTCCACACGCTGCAGAGGGGGGGAGAAAGCAATGAAGCGCCTGAGCTACCGCATTACACTTACACACGCAGTGGGGGGGTGTAGGGCGTTTGTGCCTTGGCTGCGCCTATGGACACTGTCCAGTGGGGGAGTGGGGTGGAGGCTGTGCTATTACACACTGCAGGGGAGGGGGGTGGTCGCACCAGGTGGTCACACTAGCTACCAAGCACCAGCACGTGAACACTGATGGTGTATGTGTATGTGTGTGTGTGTGTCTGTCTGCGTCTGTGTCTGTGTCTTTGTGCGCGCGCACATTTCTGTGTATGCGTGTGTGTGTTTTCAGTGGACGACAACGCGGTGCGTGTGTTTGTGGCACTCTTCCCGTACGATCCTGCCAGCATGTCACCTAATCCTGACGCGGCCGAGGAGGAGCTTCCCTTCCGAGAGGGACAGATCATCAAGGTACGTCCCAACGTCCCCAAGAGCTGGCACGCAACACACTCTACTACGCAATGCCGACATGAGCGCTCACATGGTGGCCAGTGCTGCCTGTGTGTCCCTGACGTCACAAGTTCTTAACACGTGCCGGGGAGCGCATTATTAGCATTTTTCTCATTTGGGTATCATTACATTAGACGCATTTTTATTTTATTTTTTTTGTTTTTATTTTATACTTATTTATATCCATTGTCAACTCCCAGCCTCTAATAGCTGTGTAGATTGAAGTATTTTGCTTGGTTTTTAACATCTTATAATTATGATATGAGCATGCATGACATTTATACATAGGTTTCCCGTTTACAAACATTTGTGCTGTGAGGAGGGGCAAGGTGCTAAGCAGCCAACCATGTGAGCGCATTTTTTCAATGACAGCACTTTCTAACAATCACAGGTTGAAGAGTGCCCAGCCAGGGGCGCGCAGCCAGGCATTGTTAACAAACAGGAAACCTATGTATAATTTTAGTTCAGTCGTCTCCAATTATTTGCCCAAGAGGGCCAAATAGCCCAAATGAGGCTGAGGGCCAAACAAATCGTCCGCCCGTATGGCCACAGATAGCACACATACTTAGGCCTGTATGTTTTCATTTGTTCCAACCTCATGGCGGGCCAAATGTTTTGCAGTGCCCAGGCCGGATCTGGCCTGCGGGCCGGCATTTGGAGACCACTGCTATAATTGTTAAACATAAGAAATCTATGACCTTGAATGTAATCAATTCATTTTTGCACAATTGCTACAGTGACAGACTGGTTTCTAATTTTCTCAAGTGATCAATCCTGCAATTTTTACCAAAAAAAATGTGACTCATTCATACGCATACATTTGCTGTGAATTCTGTGGGTTTTTCTTTGGTTTTTCATTGACTCCTCATCTGGTGATGCAGGTATATGGGGACAAAGATGCGGATGGTTTCTTCCGCGGTGAGTGTAATGGGCGCATGGGCTACGTCCCCTGCAACATGGTGTCCGAGATCCAGGTGGACGACATGGAGACTCGTGACCAGCTGCTGCAGCAGGGCTTCCTGACCACCGAGGCCTCACTGGACAAGATAGGTAGGACTGGCTGTCAATCATCCACCCATCCCCCTTAAAACCCACCCACATCACCACCACGGGGGGGCGACCCCTTTCATTGTTTTCAATCAGCATCAGCTTCTATTAAGGAAAAAGCTTTTTTTTCCTGCCCTGCTACGGGTTTGTTTTCCTCTGTTTTTAATAGCTGATTCCAGATGAACTGCCTCCTAATTCATCTGATTCTTTAATACTCTTGAGTAAAGTGGTACGGTATAGGAACAGCTGTTAAAGGAATAACATGCCTTGCATCATCATGCTTGAACTGTTTTCACATTCTGTCTCAATCTCATCGATGTCGAGTTGTTGTTTGATTATCTGCCAGTGCATTGATATTTTCACGTGATCACCTTCGCCATGTGTGGGTTTTTTTTATGACTATCACATAATTTTTGTCAAAAGGTCTGAGCTGTTGTCCATTTCCGTCTCAAATATTGTTTTATTCTCAGCTGTCATCTGTACTCTGTTTAACATGCACATTAAACAGGTGCAGGATCTCAGTAGGGGAACCCCACACCATGTGAAAAGCTATGGGGATATCCATAGCTATGGGGATATCCATTTCTCCAAGGTCCATTTTTAGTTATCTGTATTTTTTTATTATTTTTTTTGGCTTGACTCATGTAGATGTACAGAACAGCTGTAACGCTCTGACAGATGTTGGTATTAAACAACTGTCAACAGCTTTTCCCCCCTTTTGAGCCCCTCCATTTCCTCAGAAGTCAACCAGCCGCGGAGAGGGCTGTTCAAGCATACAGTCACTGTGTTCAAGGACGTTATTGCAGTGTTGGATAACCGCTGCTAGCTTGTTGTGTTTGAATCATGTACCCACCTCAGAAAATACAGTATTTACTGTGTAGTAAGTTGCCATAACATGACAGCAAGACGACTAATAATGCTCTCAGGTTATGATCCTTTTCAAGCCATACTGGGACATAAATCTTATGAGCCAACTGTATGAAAGGCTCCTCTTCTAAAAGAGAACTACCACCTCCCACACCCCTCCCTCCCCGCCCTCAATGTGTAGTGCCCTCGTTGTGCTTGTGGTTATGAGCTGTGCCATCATGCCACTGTCCCCTTTCATGTTGTGGCTTTGCAAGGATGCAGCGATGCTCTTCTAGGCCTCCAGAATCAGCAGACAAACTGATGACACACACTTTAGCATTTGTCCTGTTCTTGTCTTTTTCAGACTTCTCTTCAGACTCTGCAAAGTGTTTTTAACTCCTCTACTTTTTTCACTTTCTTACTTGCCTTCTCCGCTGCTGGTTGAGTTCCTTATTTCACTACTTTTCTTTTCTTTACTGTCTCCCCCTCTCTTTTATATTTTAATTGTTAAGCTTTTTATTTGTTCTCTGTGCTCCTCATTCAAGTCTGCTGTCCTTGTCTGCTTTTTTGGCGTTGCTTATGTTTCTGTTTCACGATGTGTCTCCTCCAAAATACCCAATCCACCCAAACGCCAACCCCCTCCCTCCCCCTCCTCCATAAAGGCACCACTCGCTCACACGCACAGCTTCCACGCCGCCCTGTACCGCCGCCGAAACCTAGACGATCCAAGAAAGGTGTGTCTCGATGCTTGCCGTGTCTCCTCCCTCTTTCCCTCCCTCCCTCCCTCCTCCGTCCTTCCTTCTCTCCCTCCCCTCCTCTGCCCCCCCTTCTCTCTCTCTCTCTCTCTCTCTCGCTCTCTCTCTCTCTCTCTCACACACACACTCTCTCACCCTCTCTTTTAGCGTTTTCAGGCCGACCAGGCCAGAGCCGGTGCCCGCACTAGTTACGTTCAGCACTAAAGTGCTTACCTGTGAACCACCTGTGTTCATACCGAGCGCTGAACTTTTCCAGCACGTGATCGTATTACCCGGATGAACCTGCTGACTGCCATGTTGTAGTCACGGTTCGCTGAAAAAAGTATTTTGCTGTTCGCATCGCAAACCAATTTTCTGGTTTGTGAATGCTAAGATCGTTGAGGTGAACACGGCGGCCGGTTCGCGATTAGGTGCGGGAACGGGTGCCGGCACGGTTCTCCGCTAGCCTGAATGCGCCCTTTGTGTTCTTCCACCTCTCTCTTTCTTTTACCTCCCCTTGCCCCTGATCTCCCTCTCGGTCTTTCCGTCTCCCTCTCTCCCTGTCCTTCTTTCTTTTTTTTCTTTCCCCATGCTTCCTACTGTACCATCCCTCCTGCTTCTTTATCCTCCCCATTTCCTCTGTAGGATACTTCCTCTCCCCCAAATATGCACACATTGTTGCTTGTTTCTTCAAGATCTCCTTGTTTCATAAATGCTAGGATGCTTAATTTGGAATATGGGTGTACTAGCCTGTATGACTCCTTATCCGTTATTTGTAAAAGCATCTGACAAACTGAATTTGCTAAACTCTTATCATGTCATTGAGTCATTTCATTGACATTGTGAGTGCGTTCGACATGTGAGGAATATTATGATTTTAAATGGGATGGTCACAGCATTCGGTTTTGCGCATGAGTCATGTAAAGTCTTACATTTGTTACGAATTGGGCCTTGTTCAGGGAATATTTCGGTTCCGGAACTTACTGACAATATTATGTTTCAAAACAGAATACCGGTACATTGTGCATGTAACTGTGCTCACTTTGTAAGTGCATGCTGTATTAGAGATCGTGCTACTCATACCATACAGGCAGTTACCGGTATCTATGATTGTCTTATCTATGATGGTTATTATAACCTTTATGGTAGCACGTGTGATCTTTTTTTCTACTGTCCTATTTCTGCCTTTCATCCTAGTCTCTCTGTCCCCTGCCCTTTCCTTCACTTTGCTTTGTGTGTGTGGTTGGTTGTTGGGTTCCTTAACCCTTGTCCATTATGGTCCCTCTCCTCTAGTATGTTATTAACTCTCTTCCCCCACCCTCACTTTTTTGGCGTGGGTGTGATGGTCTTTTGGCTCGGTATGTTTCCTCCCTATGGTCATTTGGCTAACCTTCTTGTCTCTTCCGTCCAGTGGAATCGGCCGGAGTGTGGGACGACAGCTCAGTGGTAGACTCCTCCAGTCAAGGTTTGCCCCAACAGCTCAATGCTAAGCGTGTTTCACTCTACTGCCATCTTGCCTTGTCTTAACTTCAGAATGGGCATGTTTGGAGGGCAGGTTGGAGTGTTGGCTGTGCGTGTGTGTGTGTGTGTTGTGTGTGCGTGTGTAGATAAATGCCCTCTGTAACAGCATGTTGTCAGAATACTGCATGTGGAGTGAAGTCTGTCCACCTGACTGTCTAACACTGTGTGTAACATCTTTTTGCATCCTCTGTGTGGTCCATGTTCACCTACAGGTCATTTCTTTCTTAGGAGCCATCTGCTGAGTGAAGACCCATCCAAAGTGAATGCTCACCTCATTAACCCATTCATAATGCATGTACATGTACATGTTAACTGCTAACTTTTTTCTGTTACACTTTGTTTGATCATTCTACTTTTTTCTGTTATTCTCTGTCGAGACACATGCATGTTTTTTTCTGTCCTTGTTCTTTTTTGAACTATATGCATTTGTTAGTGTGTATATGCATGTAAGGATGTTGCAATCTGCATAACAAACTCAAACTCCTCATGTGTTGCAAGGGTAAAGCATGTTTATAGCATGTTGAGTATGCTGTTCTCATCATGTCATGTTCGGTGTGTTTCATTTCATTTCTTTCCATGTTGGCATCTCAACAAGAGCTCAGGGGTTGGGGGTGGAGGATGCAAGGCTTCTGCTCTGCTCAGTGTGGGGGTATAGTATGGTGGGCTCACGAGACTGAAGTGTGATTTGTCATTTCTCATTGACAGATCGTAGCCAATCAGGGCCTGCCACAGGAAACCCAGGACATCTACAGCGCAGGATGGTGGCCATCTTTGACTATGACCCACGCGAGAGCTCTCCCAACGCTGACATAGATGTGAGACCGCTGACCTATATTTTTCACCCTGAAAACATCTCTACGGCAATATGTTTTACTTTGGTGAAGAAACGCATGCATTTGCGTTTGCCTTTTTATGAAAGGCACAAAAATAAGCACAATTTCACTTTGAAGAGATATCCAGCATTTGTCATTACACACAAGCATAATTATTATACCTCTCACTACTCAGCTCTATACCTCTCACAGCCTACATACAAGCTCTCATATCTTGTCATTTTCCTGATTGTCTGCAGGCCGAGCTGACCTTCAGTGCTGGTGACATCATCTATGTGTTTGGTGACATGGATGCGGATGGCTTCTTCTTTGTGAGTGGGCGCAGCAGAAAGAAACACTGTACCTTTGTCTCTCTTTCTACATTGCTCTGTTTCAGAACCATATACCCGTTAGTCTTTTTGTCAGCCACTGAAAAGGTTAGCCACACCCACCCTAATTGTTGTTTTAACCCATTGATGCCTGATGTTGAGTTGCGCAACATTGGCCCTGGCGCCTGGAGCTGCATTACGCAACATCCAGGCTCATGAGATTTGAGATAACTTCATTAAAAATCTGTGTTTGTTTGAGATGAATTAACACATTCTAATGAAAGATGAGGGTCTTAGCGTTTAAATGCGACTTAGTGCATATTCTTATGTGCTTCAGAAGCGGAGATATTTAGGTTTTTATGGTCTGAGGGCAGATTTTCTTAAAAAGGGCTCAGGCATTCAGCACCCTTTTTTGCAGGTGCCTTAGACGTCAATGGGTTAAACCACACGGACAGATCTACCTTGAGTGGCTTTTCTATAAGAGCAAACTTTACTGCTTATGGACTGTGGAGTTCACTGATGTGTTGGTGTATGAAGGCACACAGAGACCTTACATTCAGTCGTTGGAGATGGTTTAGCACCTTTACATACACACTTCTCATACACATACTGGACAAGTCACATACTGTGGCAATGCAAAAACAGTGTTCTCTGAACATTCACATCGTCATACAATAAACTGCAAAGCGACTTAGAGGACCGACAGTCCTGAAGTCTTCTGTACATTATTGAGATGGTTTAGGCACAACTCTAAGCTGTAGCTGTACTTCTATTTATAGGGACAATGTACAGCACAGAAAACATGACCAATGTGAGGCACTTGAAGGAGTATGACATTTGACTCTGACACTTTAACTCACCAGCTTAATGTGGTTAACTTAGTTGTTGGGAACTGGTGGTATATCTATCTCTGCTCACTTCTGATATAATGATTCTGATGTAGAAAAGCAAAATGTTGCCTACACTAAAGAACACTGGATGACTCAATTGGACAAATTTGTATGTTGTGAACCTCCAAGGAGACCTGAACGGACACAAACGCAGATATAACTCTGTTCGTTTCTGATGTATAGAAAAACAAATGTTGCTTAGACTACAGAACAATGGTTGACTCAGTCGGACTCGTGTATGTTCCGAAACCACAGGGAGACCTGAACGGCCACAAAGGCCTGGTGCCCTCCAACTTCCTGCAGCCGTACCCTGAGGTGATGGAGGAGGTGCCAGGAGCCGTAGCCGGCGGCGCATCCAGAGACCACCACGTGGTCATCGACGCCAGGCGAGACTTACCGGTGAGCCCAGCACACACCTCTATCACATTACGTTACATTACATTGCATCACTGTACGTCACATTTACAGTGATGGACAACCTGGATTCAGAAGCTCCAATCTAATGCCACATATTCCAAATGACCTGCTTCCACTTGTCCAAAGTGCCCTGTGTGCAAAGGTAAAACCAGGTCATTTGGAATATGTGGCACTGCATTATAGCTTCTGATTCCCAGTTAACCACACTGCACATTTCACATATGCTTGTATCCAAAGCAACGTCACTCACAACAAAATGTTCCTTACGTTTTTAATGAGTTCATTTTGTTTGTGAAGAGAATATTTTTAGTTTAAGTAGGGTAAAGAGTCTGTAGCTTAAGTAGCATAAGTACGCCTTATCAAATGTGTTTTCCTGCATGTATTGCCTGAGGGTCATGTTATTTTGACTGCTTAATTATTTTGCATGCTCTTCTTTTTTCAACCCTCCACTTAATTTCTGCATGGTCCAATGCAGAGATACAGGCGAACTGTGCGCATGAAGCGTTAAGTAAGTGTTTGCTCTGAAATGGCCCAAACCCACTGCTCCTTGTATCCCTATTGATCCCCATAGCAGACCCGCGGCCCAGTAGTCCTCCTATCATGTCCCTTGCCCTTAACATTATGTCCCTTTTAATTGTCCTAATTCCTCCAAAATTCCTTCTTACTGCTTGTTCCTCGTTATTTGTGTGTAGATGTTCTGTAAGTTGTCTGTCTATTGAGACACAAAAACAGGTCTGTTTGAGTGTTTATGTACTTCAGTATGCTTTGATTGTTAAAAGCATGTCCTATTTTAAGAAGTTGGCACCTTCTGACTTCTTCTGCTATCCCCTGCCCCCAACCCCTGCAATCTGCACGATGTGCAATAATGTCACAGGAAGCCGTAATCGTTCACTTTGTTTTGAACAATATCACAGGTCAGGAAGTGCTGTTATCACCACCATCTGCCCTAGCTATGATTTCTCAAGACAGTGTGCTGCATTCCAAGAAGTGTCACAGACTTACCATAGTTGTTTGTGACAGGGTACAACGGTAAATTCTGAAACAGTACTAGGTGTTTTTTAATATAACAATGAGGCAATTAATCTGGCATTGTGGATAATTCATGAGTATTACTTAAAATATGCATATTTGCATGAGTATAAGGCGTAGTACGGGATCCTGTCTAATCACTAATACTTAAACGCAGCACATTATTCTTTTCCCTACTAAAGACCAGTCTTCCTGCTGCTTTTCACTCAATGTCAGCATCAATCCCATCCCCCATATGTAGTCAAATGACTAAACCACAACAACGTTTTTGATGATCAGTGTATCCCAGGTAAGTAAGCATTACATGGATTAAGTTCAGACCAAGCTTCAGAATTGATTTAATTAGACATATCACTATAGAGATTGTGTGGTTCTATCCCCACAAGTTAAAACGCACACCTTAGCCCCCAGGTGCAGCTGACCGCTCACCCTTGGCATTTTCTCTCCAGGTAAATGAGAAGGACGTGTCCATGCATTCAGAGGGTCCCATGGCTGGTGCCACAACAGAAGATTCCCCACCCAGACCCGAGACCGGAGCCGATCCTGAGCCGGGGCCCAGTGTCAGCCACCTACATGACTCACTAACCAGCCCAAGCTACACCCCGATGGGGACCCCGGCCACGGACGAGTCCCCGCTCACAGACTCGTCCCTCTCTGGCAAGAAGAAGATGGGCTTCTTCTCCAAAGGCAAGAGGCTCTTCAAAAAGCTGGGCTCCAGCAAGAAAGAGTGAAAGCTATGACTGTTAAGTTTTACTTTTTTTTTTTTGTTCAGTCTCCCCACACAGGAAGCACTTTTTTATGTTGTTTAGTCTTAACTTAATGTTATTTATAATTGTAACAAGTATTAAAACAATAAGACTAGTTTCACTGTGCTAGGTTCTCCTAGACGGAGGTGTCCTAAGACTAATGTACCGTTATATTAATACACTATATCTTGGATGACGTCAAGTCACCTTAAAAGACAGTTACAGCTGCACTCTGCATGGCTCCAAAATGCATCCTCTGTGTTGCCATGGTAAGATACTATATAAAAACAAGAGTAGTAGACACTGGAAAGCTATTTGCTACGGGCACAATACAATACACTAGCTAAACACTAAAATGCATCCGTCATAGGTCAATTTTTAAAGAGTAGAAATGCAGCTTAATAAATGCAGCATACATGTGTTACCCTTTTCGCTAATGTACTAAAAAAGTGAATTGGAAGCATTCTTGAGTATTTAGACATGTTACACAGCTTTTTCTCTGTAGGAGACTAACACTCCTGGCTTACTTCACCATCCCAATCTGATAAATTAGCTAACATTTTCATAATTGTCACCTCTGACACATTGGCAAGGGGACCATAGGACCAATGGACCATCTGAATGATGTGAACCTTAATACTACTGGGACTGCGTATTTAGACTATCCTTTAGACATGATCGGTGAACATTGCATGAGATCTTCTTATGCTTCCCCAGCGGGGTGAAAAACAAGTGAGTTTGCGGTGAGTTGTGTGCAAGTGATGTTTGTTGTCGGCAGTTTCAGATTTTGTCTCGGAACTCGTATCTGAGCGTGGTTTATCTGTTTTTCTTTTCTCTTTTTGATGTAAACACGCACATTTGTGTGTGTTGAGGTCATTATGAGATCGTATGTGTGCGTGTTTGTGTGCATTTCTTTGTTTGTGCATAAGTGTGTACTTCGGGGAATGTCGTTGCAGTGATATGCCTTGAGCCTGTCTTCATTTTGTTTGTAAAACGATCAGCTACTTCTGTTTCATTTTATTTGCCTCCGTTTTAGGAGTGATGGATTGTTGTGAGTATTCCACAAAAACCTAATTCCAACCAATAACACTACAGGCTGCATGTTAGCAAATAACACACTCAAAAAACACACCAATTGTTTTAGAACCATGGACTAAAGAGCTGTGGTCGAAGCCAAACTGTCCATCAATTCCACTACCACAATATGCAGTAATCATTTGGAGATGTTCTTTGTGTTTGTTCTGGGTCGTTACAGGGCTCATGTTGAAAAAAAAAAACACTTCTCAGGTTTGAACTTGTAGTTTATCAGCTTTCGTGTGAGAAGCTGTGGCTGTTTGAAAACCGCAGGATTCTGACTCTTGCCAAAACATTAGGTGCTTGGCCTGTTACTATGACAACTAGACACCTACCTACCATTGATCACCAGCCAATTAATGTGGGAGTGGGTCAAAGCACGAATAAATCTTTTGAGATCCACCAGGAACAGTGTTGACAGCAAAAACTCCTCCAGTTAGTTGAACTTGAAAGACTCTCACCATATGAGAAATGGAGAGAAATTGCCAAGGACCTCACCATAACTGAAGTCTCGTCACTTCAGTTTCGAGTACAGTGCAGTGTGGTCAGAGGCCATCTGAAATGCGTTGAAATGCTTGGCCACTCGCTACGTATCCCTCAATGGCCTTTAGCTGTCCTCCATTTCCCTCACAGCAAGCACTATAACAGTATACAGGCAGCAGATGTAACCGTTAGCGATGCTGCAGTAAGCTTCAGGAGTGCACAGCCCTGGCCTCATAGACGCTTAGCCTGGGGGTGTATTCCAAGAACACGGTTAAGTGACAAACCTAGCCGACTTAACGTACAGAAAGTGGTAAACTTGGTAATGCACAGTCTGTGGGCCTCATTTTGTTAAGAAAATGAGTACTCCAGGCTGTTTTATTAGCTGATTTACCCTCAGTAGGTTCACATAGCCTAGTTTTCTGTTGAAACAGCGTCTGGGAATCCTCCCCACACGGCCTGGCCTGGTCTGCCCACTCCTGACCTCCATAGCCCTCCATAGCATTCGCCGTCCACCCGCAGCCCGTCCCGCTCCGCTCCCCACTAGACGACAAAGCAAGCAGCACTGTAGATTTACCAGCTCTAATGTTTTAGCCTTATAAGACATTGTTTAGTCTTACAAATCGTTGTTTACACCGTACTTGTACTAAACTGCATGCATAATGACGTTTATGCCCATGGTTGGCCTTATGGATTTATTTATATATTTATATATTGACCAGGCATTTTGTTTGCAGTGTTTGGTTTTTATTTTGTTCTTGTCGTTTTGTTTTCCAAGTAGTATTTCTTGGGAGTGTTTGTAAAATGCAGAGAAGGCCTAGTGTGTTTGAACTGAAACTGCATAAGTTAGGTGTGTATATACTGTACAGTGTTTTGGTCCCAGTTAGCATCACGGCTTTGACTTTGTGGTATGATATTTACTCATCCACTGAAAGAGTTCATTCTTTTGACCGTCCAATCAAAGCTTGTTTTCTTTTTTGTACTTTGCCGTTTTTTTCTTACCAGTTGTTTTCAACATTTGTTTGTAAATACAATTGTTTTTTTTGTTTTGTTTTTTTGTTTTTCTTTTTGTTATTTTCAGAATTATCTTTTTGCATGGCGCAGCAGTGTTTTGATTGAAGAGCAAGAAGATCACATGTTGGGCTCATGGAGTCCTCATCTCGAAAGTGCAAAGGTTGCATTCATCTTTCAATATGGACCTTTTTGCTAAAAATAAAAGTCTATTTTCACATGAAACATCAGCAGTGGTGTCACAGAGTGGGTATGTTGTGTGTGTGTGTGTGTGTGTGTGTGTGTGTGTGTGTGTGTGTGTGTGTGTGTGTGTGTGTGTGTGTGTGTGTGTGTGTGTGTGTGTGTGTGTGTGTGTGTGTGTGTGTGAGTGCGTGCATGAGAGTGCCCTTGCATTAGATTAGAACACCAAACCACATTTAAATCATGTCCAATGTATATTTATTGTAGTCATTAAAAAATACAAGTTATTAGTTAAGCCAATGACACCCAATAAAAACATCACATAACCATACATAACAAATAACCATATACATATAACCATAAATAACATTTTCATATAAAATACAGTAATGTCTTCATTCAGTCAGGGACGAGTTCCTGCAGAGTTTCATTGTGTGTGCACAGTTCACGTGGCTCAGTGAGGTGTGTAACACAGTGACTTGTGCACAGCATTCTGAAACCAGGCAGCTTCCCCTTTCTCTAACTCTCTCCCTGTCTCTCTCTCTGTCTCTCTTTCTTTCTCTCTTTGCGCCTTGATCGTGTTTCTCCGTTGCCAACAGTACCCTCATCCATAAAGTAGGAAACACTACACTTTAGCCAGGGGTTTAGTAGTGCTTTCTACTTTATGGATGACTATACTGAACTTGCCATGCTTGTCTTCTCTGCTCCATGGGTTTGTTCACATGCTCACACAGTAAATACACGTTCATTTTCAAGACAGAAGATACACCAGCCCCACCCAGATCCATCCATAGGCCATTCAGTCATTGCAATCTATGTCTGTTCCCAATAATTCATTTTTATGCAAAGTTTCAACATAGATTTGTTAACATCAACAGTAACTGTAAATAGAAACAATGGAAACAAATGGGACCGCACATACAAATTCATACATGGATGGATTCATACAGTACATACACGATGGCAGACTGTTACAGTTATCCTGAATTAACATACATTTCTAAATACACTACAACTGTAAACATATTAAAGTTTGTAATAATTTTACAATAAAGTACTTGGCACTGGTGGATTAAGACGACAATATGTAATTTTAGAAACACTTCTTGGTGCCAACCGTTTGACACGAGTAAGGAAGCCATTTTGTCTTCCATGAGTTAGCTTTTTTTTGAGCTATTGAGCTCATCCTTTCTTAAAATTGTACAAAAAATTCTCCCCAACAGCAATAATGAATGAAGATTATTTGCTACATAATACATGATATTATGTTCTATCGATAAGATAAAATACAAAGCAAGCACACCATTTTCACAGTTGTAGACGATACTAAATACTTCACAATTGGTAAGATAAAAAAAGACTTAGAAACGACTAAGGTGCTGTTTCCACGTAGCAGGATATTTCTTTAGCAGGGTATTTTTTTCTCCTGCTACGTGGAAACGCAACATGTGGATAAAAAAAATCCTCCATTGTAACAAATGCGTTTCAGACCCCTAAACAGGATATTTTTTTCTCCTGCTATTTGTTTCTCCTGCACCTGGATTTTTAAATATCTGCTACGTGGAAACGGAAGGCCAAAACCAATGCAAAACCAATACAAGCAGGAGAAAAAAATATCCACATATAAAAATATCCAGCTACGTGGAAACGGCACCTAAGAATGAGCTAATTATAATTGGATGGGGAAAGGCATTACAACAGATGCATCCAATTTAAGCTGAATTTTGTCCACTCCATAAATAAGAAAATTGAGATATACAATTTGCATAAATTAATCTACACAAGGAACATGTACCACAAATGAACATGTGCCATGTGTACAAACATTTTGCAGGAACATGTTTGAATAAAATACAATCAATGCTCCAGTTCCCCAAGAAATCATGCATACCTGTTGAGAGAGGTCATTTTTGTTCCTCTTGAGACAAAAAAACACTGATGGTCTCATCTTGTCACCCCACCGAGCTGTCCTTCTCTTGGCTCAAAAAGAAATGGGGCACAGAAGGAGAAGTTCTCCTTTTTAACCCCTGTCTTGGCCCACGTGGTGCTAACCACAGGAAGAGGTCTAACAGTCACAGTCTCATCTTCGCTCTTATTCTGTCGCTCTTTCAGTGACAGTCCCTGATGCCTTTGTCTGAGAAACGAACACTAATATGCTGCACTTCTTGAAACATGGAGTTCAAAAAAGTCAAAATCATTGGTGTGTCTACGCATGTGTGTGACTACACATAACATTCTTATATTGTAGTATTGCTGCTATTCCATTCAACCCCCTCTTACTGAGACAAAGTCTGCTATTTCAGCACACCTCTAACCATTCAATTGACATTAATTTTCATATGGCATGATGAGGTCCTCATCATGGGTACAGAAAATTGGGTGTCTTTGTTTCATTATGCATGAATACACCTGAAAATACCTGAAGTTAGTCAATTTAGTCAAACCGTTAATATTCTACACTCAGTCATCTTGCATTAGTCCTCTCTTTGTCCTTTCCTTTCTTAACCAATTATGTTCTACACACACATTTGTTTTAATTTGGTTCTCTGTGTGGTAGGTATGTATCCTTTCCTTCTCATATCTGGAGTATAAGACCCTTACTTTAATGGCATGCCCCCACTCCTTGTCCACCACAAAAACTCATAGATCACATGATCAGGAATATCAATTTCTCAATTCCCTCTCCTGGGGATTGTTGCAACAGAGATTGGTCATCTGCCATGTAGACCAAGTATTGAACAGGCAGGTGGAATGACGAGGGGGCACTCCCTCATTCATTGGTAAGTACTGAGTAAGAGCGTCCTAATGTCCCTGTCCTTAATCAGAGGCTGAACAGCTGTTTGCTTATTGAAAGAATACGAAAACTCATCAGATATTAAGTTCCAAAGAATTACTCAAAGCATCCATCCCTTAGTACTCCACAGCACACCCTTAATATCTGTGTGTGGTTCACAGAAATAAATAAAAAAATCTTCTTTTGCAACTTATGTAATCCGAAATAAAAGATGGCTATATGTTTAGTAGTCATCAGGCTGTAGGTGTTGAGGCTTGCAAACTGCGGTTGCTATTTGATGATACCCGTTGAAACTGCTGACCTCTTTTTCTGACAGATGCTGATGGGTGCACCAGACTTGAAGCAAGAGGAAGACTTTTACACATACACGTAGGCCTCTTCCACGGCAGCCATTTTCTTGCATTGTCTTTGCAGAGCGTGCGAGAGAGGAAGTGGGGGAAGGGTGCACCACAGCAGCCGAAAGTAAAGAACGTACGTATCTGACGAGAGAAAGAGAGAAGGGACTTCACACATCTCTTTTTTCCCTCCAGATTTACTCAGGGACATCTGCCACAATGAGCACTTGCTGCAACTCTCTTAAAGGTATATGCCACTTGAAATTACAATATTGGAATTGTCTTTTTTATTGATGAATACCAAGTTTGCACCACAACTGTAGGCCCATACAGTATGCCTACACAAATGCATTCACTGAGACAGTTAATTGAATCTTCACACTATGCTCTTACTGGTGCAATGTGCAATTAATGAGTACTGGCCACCAGGGTGGTACAATTTATCCATGAAACTTCCCACACTAAAATGACAGGTGTTTCAGTTTCATTGTACACCCCCTGTATATACAATACTTAGATGCAGGTTTTCTGAAAGGTTAAGTGATGCTTGTCAATAACTGGGATGGTATGATGATTGAATGGTTGGGGGGTATTTTTGGCTTGACTACATCACTTGTAAATTAAACATGTTATTTATTCTGTCATTGATATCCTGATTCAAATCATGCACATATACCGGAAGCATTTAAGTTTGTTTTAGTTTTTTTTTTTACCATGGACAGTTCACTGTACATTTGGGATAGTTTGCCAGTTTGACAGTTAGGGAGTTTCCACGTGTTTTGGGGGGACCTGAGGGTTTCTTTTCATTTTGAGCATCCAGACGAAGTTTCAATTCCCCATCTCAAGTGTGAGTGCTTTAAAAATGTTCAGCAAAGTGGATCATTGCCCGTAACCATGACAATGAATGAATGACAGCAGGGGCAGGGGGAGGGGCTTGTGGTCAGGGAGGTTATCGGAACGTGCTGGAAAAATAAGGTGCGGTGAACAAGAGCGCCACCGACTAAAGGCTGCCAGAGTTTCAGTATTACTCTCCACATGACTCCCACGCACACACGCAAACACACAAAAACACAAATACTCACACACACACAAAAACACAAATACTCACACACACAGACAGATGCGCGCGCGCACACACACACACACATACGGTACATGCACACGCACACACACTTTCCTATTGTGTGTCTGACCCTCTCTCTCTCTCTCTCTCTCTCTCTCTCTCTCTCTGCAGTTTAGGCCTTAGCAAGGTGCAGTTATGTGTGTTGGCAGTTGAGAAACAGCCCACAGCCTTAGTGGAAAGTTCAGCCATCCCTCCCTCCCTCTCTCTCTCACATGAAGGCAATACATGCAGGCAGCAGACAAGTTGGCCTCCCCAGGTGCTGTCCCCTTTCATGCTGAAAGAATAGTGCTCATTGTCACCAACTGTTATTGCAATGTTTTCCTCAGATCTGGGAAGGCCAGGGGTAGTAGTTACATGAAGGGCATCATGTGAATTGTTTTTGTTGTTGGAGTGGCTTTGTTAGGACCATGTTAGAACATCTCATTGTTTACTTTGGAGTCAGGACCAGGAGGAAAAACTAAAACTCTGCATATCATGAAGCTCCCATTAGTTTACTTTTAATGCTATCACATCCCAATCGTATTCAGACCTTTACTTTTACTTTTACCTCCTAAAAGTTCATTTCTTCTTAAAAAAGGTGCCAAAATGCTAAAACCAGCCGTGTGGTTGAGTGGGCTCTACACAATATGGTGAGTCAAAATAGCAAACTGCAGTTGGCGGTAAGAAGACCTATTTTATTTAGCACAAAGTGAAGTGACAGCTTCTACTGTATGGAAAGAGTTGGTGTCACAGGAAATGGGGCCCAGGTCATAGCCGTGGTGTGACTAGTTATGGCCATTGCTCAGTTATACAGTCTATAGCAGAGTGGCAGCAGTACAATGATATAATAACCTTTTTAATCTCCCATCGGGTAGGAGATATAGAAGCTTTAGAACCTCAACATCCAAGTTAGGGGTGTAAATAATAATCAAAATGTATCGATGTATCTGCCGGCGATTTAATCGAATTGCATCGTATCGTGGGGCATTCTTAAGTATCGACAATAATCAAATCGCTGGCCCCTGTCCAATGCCCTAGCTCCATAACACAATAGAAGTGGAAAAGTAATTGGAAAATATCGAATTGAATCGTATCGTATCGTGGGGAATTCTTAAGTATAGAAAATAATCGAATCCCGGCTTTAAGAAATCAATACCGTGATGTATCGTCATGGAGGCTGTGATTTACACCCCTAATCCCAGTTTAGAGACAGGACATGTCCTCTGGCCATCAGACTCTTGAACCTGCTGTGACTTCTGCCATCCATGCAAAATAGTATTTTGTATGCACTGTATGCACTTTACTTGGGTATCACTTCAACATGCACTTTATTATGCAATTTAATGTGCAATTTGTTTAAAGAGCATCATTGTCTATTGTCCAATGACAAATGGGCACCCTCTACTGTTTGCTGTCTATCCATATTTATGTGCTCTGCTGTTGCATTTTATGTACCATATTTGATGTTAGGGATGTGCCATAACAAATTCCTATTAACTACTGTACTGTATGACATGGCAGAAAAATTAGTGAATCTTGAATCATGCTTTAGGAATGATGGTGTAGGATAGATGGATCAGGATGGCTCTAGGTATTTGGCTCTAGATGTTTGTGCAAGACATCACACGAAGACAATTGAAAAATAACTACCATTATACTTTGCAAAACATGCATCAAACAATCTCCTTCTCATAAGTATTAGCCAACCTTCATCTGCTATACCATGTCTCCAGCCCATGTACCTTGTACTACCTTCACACTGGTGTTGAAAATGCTCTTTCATTTTGATTTTTGTTCTCAAAACTGAAATAGTCAATAGCGTGGGTGGCAGGTGGAAACTTCAGGTATGTTTGTTTCTTCTTTACAAAACAACCCTTGCACAAAAACCTGCTAGTGACAGCGATTCAGTATACCGGTATGCATGTTAATTACTCCTAAACATTATTACTTATGGTGTGGATGATGATGATAGACCTGGTAATACTAATACAAAGCTAAAACTGAAATGAATATGATCAGTTTGTACTCAATTTGAGCATGAAGGAGGGGGTATATCTCTGAATCCAATGCTGCAACCACTATCCATTCCATTACGTTTCCATGCTTTGTTGGAGTCAATGAGCATGTCATGTTAGCTTATACAAATATCAACACATGCAATCATGTAGTTGTAATGCACTTGGCAGCAAGGTTGAGATGCCGGTCTATGAATGGAGCATGTGGCAATAGGCCCTCATGAAACGTCACAGTGTCTTCCCAGATATACCTTATCTGTGGCAGCAGCATTTCCCCTCCCCTCCCCGCTCCCTTCTCTCTCTCATTCTCTGTCTGTCTGTCTGTCTTTTCCCTTTTTCTGTTACCCACCCCCCTCGTTCTTCTCCTTTTCTATCTAACCCCCGCTCTCTTTCTCTCTCTTATTCTGTCTCTTTCTGTCTTTTCTCCTTTTTCTGTCACCCCACCCCCTCGGCCTTGACCACGTGTGATGATTTGCCACCCAGCCCAGTAGTAAAAAAGGCACCCACAGCTTAACGCGGCCTGACTTGCCTCAGACTGGGTGACAGGCCTCATTACTCAGCAGGAAGAGACATCAGCCAGTGAGAGGACAAAAAGGGTTCTGAGTTGACGCTTTTAAAAAGTAACATTTTGAACAGTATTTCAATAAGCACAAAAGTCATTTACAAGAGGTGCATAGAGTAAGTTTAATACAACAAAAGTAATGTTAATAGTGTTTTTCAAAATTCAGTAGTCATAGTACATATTCCCATGAGTGTGTCTTTTGGTGAAATTCAGCTTCCCAATGGTGATGATGGCATTCATGCAGCCCCTAACTCTGGGTGCATCCCAATATGTGACCTTGCCTCCTCCACTTGTGCTTGTCTCTTCGCCCCACCTCCTGGCCCCTCCTCCGTGGAGAAAACAACAACAGGGACTGTTTTTCATTCACCATACCAATCGCAAACGAGA
This sequence comes from Engraulis encrasicolus, assembly GCF_034702125.1. NCBI lineage: Eukaryota > Metazoa > Chordata > Actinopteri > Clupeiformes > Engraulidae > Engraulis > Engraulis encrasicolus. The sequence continues at coordinate 40,918,167 of NC_085863.1, forward strand.
CAAAGACTCTACAATTGAGCTTTTGCAAGATATTGAAATATAATGCTGTTGTCAGTGATGTCATCATGACGAGAAGCGAGTGGAGGAGGCAAGTGGAGGAGGCAAGGTCGCATATTAAGATGCACTCCATGTCTGTCCCACTACCATCCTTGACTGGAAGCATGGGACACTTTTCTTTGTATTACTCACTTGGTTACCATCACACACACGCTTGACACCATCTGAAATATTGTTCAAAATGTTACTTTTCAAAAGGGCTGTACTCATTATTGCTGTGCGCTGTACATTGGCTATACATCCCAATGGGTGTATGCCAAGTACATGTGCTAATGAACAGTATCAAGTCTCACTCTCTCTCTCTGGATGTTGTGAGTACTACTGAGGTTCCTAAAACAAAGTCATTAAAAGGCATGAGGTCTATACACTGTGGAAGGCACTTCACAAACCATGACAAATCTCTCAAATAGATTGGTATCAGTGAGGTGCCAATTAACTTAATGTATAGTACATTTCTCAGGCACATTAATTGGTCAAGTCAGCAGACATGTCCAAATATGGAGAAAAGAGTAATAAGTGTTGGCCAATAAAAAGCACTCTTGCAAGTCGTCAGGCAATGAGGTCAGGAAGTGAACTAGCTGTCCTCTCTGGGAAAGCACATTGGCGAGTGTCTACAGTCAGTGTGAGGCTTTGGTGACATGAGGAAGGTGGGGCTGTGACACAGATGAAGCTTCACGTAGCTCGAGCCTTGTGGTTAAGCGGGCTTCTGCAGTGAGATACATATAGGTGCTTTTGGTATGAGTCAGCAGGGGATGTGAGTATTTTCAGAGCTAAGGTGAGCAGAATTAGTGCGTGCAGCCAGTGGCGGGCTTATGTAACCAGCAGGAGTGGATGGGAGGGGGGTTATGACAATGTAATGTAGCCATAGTTTTTTGGTAAAAATACCTAATTTATTGGGAGCAATGTTTCGATCATTGATCTTAGATGCTCCCAATAAATGAAGTGTTTTGCAAGCAGTGTGCAGATCCTTCCTCCTTCCTTCTACTGTACGCACAAGAAAGACACACACACACATCCAAACACACAGCAGAAATGTGTGTGACTCAACCGAAACGCACAGTATTGGATCTTATGTGGCTATACAGTAAACTTTTGCAAGACTGCGTTTCCACACACGTACACACACGGGGAACAAACTCTGTAACCCAGAATAGAAAACACAGCAGTCACCGTTGCCCACCATGAGGAAACCTCATGAGATGGTGATGACACAGTCCAGGCTTACTTCATCTGGAAGACCTGCCTGGGGAAGTTGCAGACTAGCTAGTTTTAAAACAGGAAGACACAGCACTTGCACACACGCATATAATAGGGGGTGGGGTGGATTAGGCACACGTGTCTTCTCTGGTATAGATTGTGGAAATGTCCTAATGCTTGCTTCCCCAGTGCCATGATGAGCAATACTTGTCCAGTAGCTCTGAAGAACTTCATCACCACACAGCACTGGACAACAACACAGTCTGCCCTTTTAGTGTAGATGCACTGTAAGCCAAGCCTTTTGTGAAAGTAGTCTTCCCTTTTCCTGTCGCCACTGATAACTGCTGTGAAGTCTTCATTTTGTTCACTCAGCAAAGTGCATAATGGCAAAGGGCATAAATTATACCAATAGCTTTGTATGTTGTTTTTTAATTGCCATTCAGAAGTTTCTAATGTACAGCACACACACATTAAATGTAAAAATTAAACCCAAAATATCCCATGGCTATAACTTTGGATATTAATCATCAATAAAATGGAGACTTGACTCAAAGGAAAAGCTTGCCGAGTGATGTCCTTGACCCACAATTCTAAAACGTCTTGCTGATCATGATAACCTAACTAATCTAAGCTCAGATTCACTTATCAAAATCTATTTTTAAACAATGATTGGCATAAAAGTGTGTTTTGTTAATTTAACATTCTAACAAATATGTGCATTAGAAATATAAGTTGTGTTGTCTTTGGACTTAAATGTTATTGTGTGATACTGCAGTTGTGCATGTCAGCATTGTTGCTCCTAGTATAGAAAATGTGATGGTATGGTAATGGAGGAGTTTGACTTAAATTCACAAGGCAAAGTGTGCAATTGTACAGAATTTCTAATTTTGCCATCATCACTCTGTATTTTTGTTGTGCATTGTATGATACTTTCACACAAAAATTAGAACAAGACGGCTTACTGTTTGAAACTGCGAGACAGTCCTGATTGTAGAAGAAAATCATGAACCTGCTGCGTTAACCCTTTATGAAATAAGAAAAACCTAATGACTATTTTATTCTTGCAAACATACACTGTCAAACCTGATATCAGGCGCTGAGCCTGAATACTATCATTCCTGTGCGAGAGCACCAGTATGGAACTGTATGGCACAGTGGGCAGACCGCATGGTGCATCATGAAGAGGCAACAAATATATTTTACTTGCTGTAAGGAGAGCATGTACCTCAGGAGAGACCTGTGAAGTGCTTGGCATGTTGTTTAATTGTAATTCTATTACCATAACTTAAAGCACCTGGAATAGGTTTACAAATGTAACACTCGCAACATTAATCATAACATACTTGGTATGAAATATTAACTACTTTTCAGATTACTGTTGAGTTTGTAGCCATTTGTAATGCAATCCATTTCTAGCTGTAAGGACTTTCTGTGATGTGTGATTGTTTTTCTCCAGCCATCATTAAACTGAGCAACAGCGCCACCCTGTGCTGCTGTTTGACTTCTTGTCTCGAATTTGCAGCAAAAACAATGTATTCCACATAAACCATAACAACTGCAACTCAATTCTTCATTTCCACTTGCATTAAGCAACAGAAATAACATATTGTGCCATCTAGTTGTTGCTCAACATATTCTGGAGTTCCAGTCAATCTGAGTTATTATGTCTCCTCATGTCTCCATGTCAGACAATAAAAGAGGAGGAGTATCCTAAGAACAGCAGAGGGTGTTTGCCACCCTTTGATAAACTAAATAGACAAGATGCTGCATGGGACATTGTAAAAAAAAAAAAACTAAGCTATTTCTGCTCATAATTCTCAATATCCTTTATTAACAAGTCCAAGTGTAGTGACACTTAACTGAGTAAAAATACATCCCTGTTTATTTTGAAAAGAAAAAAAGAAAAATCTCCAACACTCATGATAACGAAACGATGCATTGCATTCTTGTCCACGTTAAGCTGTAACCTGGTAAGCCGTTCACAACAGCTCTATGTCCTCACAGATGTGTCTCTGGACTTGTAGATCACTCCTCTGCTTTTCAGCTCTCTTACCACCCCTGCGGATAAAAAGCATACATACGTCAGATTTGTTTTAACCACAGTTTAAAAAAAATATTTGATGCCTATTTATATCTGAATATGAAGAACATACCTGGGGGCAAACGACCGGTGACCGTGACTGCGTATACTCCAGGCTTGAAGTTACCTGGAAAGAGCCCGAAAGAATGTAGGTCAAATGAGAGTTGACACAGGGTTTCCCTGCAGGGGTGGGGAACCTTTTTAATTCGAGGGGCCACTTCAAATTCATCCGAGGGCTGTAAAAGTCCTCCGAGGCCCCGCCATACTATGAACACAAACCAGGATTTCCCCTGCACTTCAGACCTATATTGAAGGCAGCCACCTTTAAAACAGACCCCACCTTCTCTAGGTCCCCTGAATATAACATAATTGTATTGCAAATGTATTTTTTAAGATTCAATTACAAAATGTGATCTGATGTGAAGCTGCATAACATTAAAATTACATCGGGCCCCGGATAAAACGGCCCTCGAGACATAGGTTCCCCACTCCTGCCCTACATAGACCAGTCCATATGGCACCACAAAACAAAAATAAAACGCACCACAAAATCGACAGCAGCAGCACATACTGTAGGCTACATGTACATAAGGGTACACATACCACTTTCGTTGGTCTGTGGGAAACAATGCTTGACAGAGATGTCTATGCTTCTGTGTAATCATATTCTACATTAGGTCATACTCTTCCATTGCATACTTACTTATCCGCTGCCACTTGGCAACCCAGCTGTCCTCAGGACTCATCATCGCAATTACTCTGAGGGAAGAAGAAAACGTGGGGGAAACGATTGTTGTTGTTAGGAGCCCTCTTTGCACCAAGAGTGCAAACACATATCGCTCTTGTGGGTTTTACAAGACCATGGCCCAAAATATTTTATTCCAGCAAGAAATCAAAACAACATTAAATCATAGTGTTTTCCCAAGAAAGCATGTTGCGCCCACCAAGCTTACCCATCAAAAGACGAACTCGTGCACTCATACACCATCTCACGATTTCCTTTCATCTGTAGGTAGGATTCACAATTGTCGCAGCCATCATACTCGAACTGATCTATCGTCTACAGCAAAAAAGATACGAGTTAATGTTGTGACGGCATACGTTACAATGAACTTCAAGTTTGTTTACAGGTTAGCCGATGAGGTGCTAATTAGCCTTACCTTCACAAGAGAGCACAGTAAACAAGCCCGCTGATGACGCAGATCCTTTGGTACGGTTTCCAAAGCCATTGAAAATACTTTCGGAATATGTATAATCACGTAACTTATGAAATCAGCTTGTTAAAAGAGAGCAAAAGATAGCACATGCAAAACACAAAACCACCACGGCCAAAGCTCTTCTCCTGTTCTGTGTACTCGTGACGTCAATAAGATGCGCCAGCTGTCTTTCAAGACCGCGTTTGTGACTGCCCTCTCAGTGCCTGGTGTAAAATATTGGACAGCTGATCAAGGCTGTGGATAGAGGCCCAATGCAGACATTTATTTTTAAGAACTTAACCCGTTTAAATTGAACAGACTTGAATGCTAACAGAATAGCCTATAATTGTCAAATTATGATACTGTTGCTTTTTGCATCCCCAGGCTCTTTCCTCAGGCAGGCATAGCCTATAGAAGTGTCCCTTCACTAAATCAGAATCTGTAAAATTAAGCCTAATTTGTCACTGTTTTTAGACTATTTAGTTCACAGTCCACCACAAAAATGTGCCTGATTGTCATGAATCACAAGAGACAAGTGTCTTTCCTATAGATTATGAAATGGGAGGCAGGCGCGGTTCTTGCATTGAGGCGTTGCTAGGCAACCGCCTTAGGCCCCCAGCTTAGTCTCCAGCTGTAGGGCCCCCCCTCTGTCCCTTTTGCAAATTTCACATGGGCCTATAGCTGGTAATTGGGCCCCTTTTGACAGTAATTCACAGATTAATGGTGATATTCATAAATAATGAATTTTGTATGTTTAAATTGGAAACAAGAACAACACAATACATTACAAAAAATACAGATTCTGTGCACACCCTCTCTTTCGTGTTAAAATGGACTATTCCATCCTTGCGTGCCATGTGCGCCAGGCGAGTTCCTAAACATTCACACAACCACGTCTTCAGATAAGGAGGATAACAGTCAAGCGCCACACTCAACAAACTCTTCATGGTCAGTAACATCAAGCGGAGCACAAAAAATAGGAAGGCACAAGACGTTTGCAGACAGCGTTTGCTATGTTCAGTGTTGTTAGACTAAACGCAGCGTCACCACTTAAAAGAAACAATTAACACCCATAGAAGAAAACAACAGCCCTAACACCAGCAACCCCCTGATTTTTTTTTGACAATGCTATGAGAAGTTGAGCAAGAAAGGAAAGCAGGCAAGAAAGCAACTGGCGCATAGCGTGGAGTAGGTTACTCGATACTTCGAATAGACTTCTCAGGCGCGCGAGCGCAGGGAGAGTGAAGGCTGTGTTTCTGTTTATCTTGTGCACGCACGTCTTCAAAGGGTTTGTTCGGGCGACAGCTTGACAGAGAGCGCGTCTTTTGGTTTATGTAGTAAATGTCTCCTTGATTAGTTTTTGGAACTTAGGGTGTCTATAACGTCCGCGAAGACAATATCCACGTGAAAAGGCAAGCGCCTACAAACCGCTGTTCTGTCAGAAAAGAGTGTGCACCTGTCGCCTACTCTGTCAATTTCCCACAGCGACATTTAAAAGTCTACCATGATATCCAACATAGCCTACAACAGGCTATGAGAAGTGCAGGCAAGATGGCAACTCGCGCATTGAGCGCGGAATTTGCTACTTCGATTACATGCCACGGGCACGCGAGCGAGGGGAGCGTGAACTGTGTTTCTGTTTAACCTGACTGCACGAGTGTCTCTTCTCAATGGGTCTGTTCAGGCAGGCTTGGGTCAGGGCGACCGTTTGACAGAGAGCGCGCTTTTCGGTTTATTCAGTAAATATCTCCTTGATTAGTTTTGGAAAGTTGTAGGCCTAATGTCTAACATCCACGAGGACAATATCCACCTGAAAACGCCAAATGCCTGCAAACCGCTGTTCTGTCAGAAAAGAGTGTGCACCTGTCGCCTACTCTGTCTACTTCCCACAGCGACATTTAAAAGTCTCCCATGAAATCCAACATCCAACATATAATATGAGAAGTGCAGGCAAGATGGCAACTCGCGCATTGAGCTCCGCGGAATTGGCTACTTCGATTAGATTTCACAGGCACGCGAGGGGGGAGCATGAAGGCTTTTCTGTTTAACCTGACTGCACGCGTGTCTCTTCTCAATGGGTCTGTCAGTGTTCAGGTAGGCTTTGGGTCAAGGCGACCGCTTGACAGAGAGCGCACTTTTCGGTTTATTCAGTATATCTCCTTGATTCGTTTTTGAAAGTTGGGATGTCTGTAACATCCACGAAGACAATATCCACCTGAAAACACCAAATGCCTGCAAACCGCTGTTCTGTCAGAAAACAGTGTCCACCTGTCGCTTATCCTACTGTCTACTCCCCACAGCAGCATTTCAAAATCCTCCATGAAATCCCAAACCAACGTCACTTCAAATAGGTGACAGCAAGCATGGACATATGAAATAACACTTCAGTGAGGGGGGGGAAATCACTCTGCTCTCATATCAAAGTGAAAGTGGGATTACAGAAAATTTCACATTTCAGTTTGTTCAATTTTTGCATGAAAAGTTGCAAATATTCATTGAAATCTGTCCAGAAAGGGTTGTAGCCCAAGATAGCCAGTTTTTTTTTGTAATTATTTTTTTAATGGAAAATCGTGATTTTAAAAAAAAAAAAAAAAGAGAGAGTTTTTGTAAAAAAAATGTGATATGAAATGGGCCGATGGGCCCCCTAGCTACTGTAAATTCGCCTTAGGCCCCCAAATTGCTAAATCCGCCACTGTTCATCACACACCACTGACATGCACTTCCACTTCCTTTATGGTACTTTATTATCATTTTATTTTATATACATATGTATCCTACTTCATTCGTGTATAACTAAACTATTTCATTTTAGTCATTCTCCTATTTTTAGTTGTGATGTAGCCTAGGCCTATTCATTGATGCTTTGTTATAGAGCTATCCCAGAAATATTCTAGAAAGGGGAGATAGGACAGGTACATAGAAATTAACGGTGAAGATTCGTAACGCAAATATGGCGTCTACCCGCACATCTCCCGCCTTTCTGGTAACAAGAGCCAATGTGCCTGCTGAGCTGCGTTGCCAGTGATCCAATCATCTGGCTGCATCGGCGCACGCGAAATTATGCACATGCTCAGTTGTGAAAAGCCGTTGCTCTCGTGCCGTTATGGAACTACTGCGCCTGCGCTCTGTCAAAAAAACCGTGAGAAAAGTGGCTCAAAAAGCTTTATTTTGACTCGTATGACACAACCAAGTAGTCTAGATTGATCAGTTTTTCACGGTCGTTTCAACCATATGGTTTTCACAACCGCTGGGTTCCCCTCCGTCCTATACTCAGTTTCCCCATTCATTTTTCCCATTGACTCTCAGATCTGGTCTACTTAATCGCGAAATAGCACCCCGGAGGCGTCACCAAGATGGCCGCCATATGTCCCCTCTCATTCTAAAATCTCTCTGGCTCTTCAGCGTTGACGTCAACTTGTATGCGGCGTTTGGACTACCGGTTCCCTGGCGATTTTTTACATTGCAAAACGCCATAGAGATTCAGGTTTGGCAAAAATATAAGTTGCACGGCAACAACGAACATTAGCGTGTCCCCGCATCCCTTTCTCATTAGTGGAACGGATCGTATCATCATGTTGGTGTATTCACATGTTAAATCATGACGATTATAATTCAATATTGCTAACCCCTTTCTGATCATTAAAACTTCCGAACTACATACTTTCCTTTGGTTGCCATGGGTACAACCTTCCGCACGTACATGCCGTTAGATACTGGCGCCGTTTCTGTAGTCGCCAAAAGCTTCCGGGTTTAGCATATGGACGCAACATCGTATTTATGTCGAAGTTTGACACAAAATGATCAACCATGTCAGACCTACAGCCTATTTTTAACACCCTCGACAGTTTGCGGGGGTTCGCTAAGCGCGTGCTTGCACTCGGAGCTTATTTGAAATTTAGCCCTATTCATTCCCAATGGAGGCCGGAAGCCGATAGGAACCAGGATGTCCTTAAATGCTAACATGAAAGACTACAATCTACTACATGCTTCCGCTTCCGCTGAAGAACTCTATTAGGCCTACTTTTTCTACTGTTATTTCTCTGTTTTAATGTAAAGTGCCCTTAGGTATCTTGAAAGGCGCTTAAAAATGTATTAGCCTATTATAATTATTATCAATGTTTCAAATTAATGTTTAGGCCTACATAAATACATATTGGGCAACAATTAATTGTGATGATGATCATGAAACTTAAGGGGACCCCTCGCACTCGCAGAGCCTCGCAGAGTCCCAAACAACCACAGACCAGAGAGTGTGGTGTGTCTGTCGGTACCTTACCTGTCGCTTCTGCCTTATCTGTCGCTCTTGTCACCTGATTGGCTGAAATGAACGATCCATGTTTTAGAGGCTGTCCGGGTTATCGCCTGTTCATAAACAATCGTATTTTAAGTTTTCCTGGCAGACTGTTCGTTTTTATTTAAAAACGAAGCACCGTGAAGCAGAACATTAACATTGAAATCGCGTCGCATTCATCCATCTTGATGTACTGAAATGAATTTCGACACAGGCTTGTTATACCCCCTGATTTACTATGTTTACTGCTAAGCTAATGTATCACGTCGTGTAACACACGACTACCGGTACATTAAGTTTATATCGGCCGCGAAATATTTTACATCTGTAAGTTAATACAGTGTACTATTTTACATCTATAACCTATCTATAGCCTACTATTTCCACGATCTGCTTACCTTGATCCCCACAGATACCACGCAAAACGCTAAAATACGAGGGAATGCACTCATTGATATTGCTACTATGACAGACTGAGTGACTGGATTACATTAACTTGCTTTTCGTTTTTTACCTGGTAACAATTATATAATAATTATATTCTCTATAACATATCAAGGTTAAAATGCAACTAAGTAGAAGCTTGCAGTATTGGCAGGCAGTAGCCTATTTGAACAGTCTCAGCCATGCAACTGAGAAGAGGTTTTGCTACACAAAGATTATAAAAGAAAACTACCCCCTTATACACTGCATACCCCTAGACACACAGCATACTTGAATAAAAATAACATTTTGTTAAACAGGTGCATGAGTAAGGGACAGCTCTTCCACATACCCATGTCATTGTAATGGGGGCAGGCGTTTGTTTACATTTCAAAAAAACATCTTCATTTATTCCCAATAACATTCAAAAGGTTATGCAACATCAGCAGACAACTAGCAAACAGACAGTGATACCTTTTGGGATAGTATTTGGATTAGGACTATGTTAAGAAGGTTTTTAATGCAATCAAAGTCTGCCCCATTAGAGTAGCTCAGATCTCAGAAAGAGCTGAGTCAAAAAATGCCAGCATCACCGGGTACTGACAAGTCAAGGGTAGCATGAGCTATACAACAGCATATTGAAATTGGCAGAAGCTATCTTTTAAGAGGCAAATGGTTGAGTAATCCAGTGCCACTTTGATGTTATGGGCATTCTAATTTACCAGAAATCACCAGACATAACCTTACATTCATTTTCAATGTTTTTTGTTGTTGTTGTTTTTCTGGTGGCCCAAAATTGATGCAATGCCGCTGCCCATTGACTTCAATGGTGCGACACCTTCCATTCTAACATACATTGAGACACACTGCCATGCAAAGCAAGTAAGAGTGTGGGGAGATATAATCACAAACAGTAACTACATTCCTGCCCTGATGCATCTGCCAGATGGCAATCTAGCAAAGAACTTGTGCCGAGGGTGCAGTAACACATGGAGAACAATGATGTGATGCAGTATGTGATGGTTTATTAGCAGTTTTGTGGTTGTAGTGTCTTCTACAGGGTTCACAAGAAGTGTAGATTTTGCAGAGGTGTTGGTGACCCATGACTGGTCCTGGATGGTGCACCACCTTCACCGAATCTCCCCTGATGCTGATGAGTTGGACATGCTGGAAATGTCATCTAAAGTTTGGCAAAGAGAGAAGATTAGAGGAGAGTGCGTGCGTGTGTGCGTGTGTGTGTGTTATTAACCCATTTTAGCCTGATGCTGCATACACGATGCATTGTCCAAGGCGCCTGGGTGCATTCCAATATGCAGACTCCTGTCCATTCTCATGCAAGATGATGCAACTAATTTCACGTTTTTATGTGCCTCAGAGGCTGAGCAAGTTAGGTTTTTACCGCCCCTGGCAAAAAGTATGGAATCACCTGTCGTGGAGGATGTTCATTCAGTCATTTTTACTTTTTAGAAGAAATATGGATCACAGAACCGACTCAACACTGAACTCATTTCAAAGGGCAACTGTCTGGCCTTAAGAAACACCAAAAGAAATCATGAAAAGTAATTCCGTTAGTAAGAAAGAGTTACTTTTTTTAGAGCATGCATAGGGGGGAAAAAATATGGAATCACTCAGCTCTGAGGAAAAAAAATATGGAATCATGAAAAACAAACACACAAACAAGCACTTCAAAAACTTTTTCTGGATTTTGGAACAACGTACAGCCTCGGAGTAATAGTATTAATGAGAAAAAAACGGTATCCTTCATCAATTTGGCTTCAAATGTCTCTGATTACAGTGACAGAACATCTTTACAGGTTGGGACCTTGCCATTGACCATTTAAAAGTGATACTGTCCCATTTTTTGAAATAAGCTCATATTACACACCCCCTTGAGTTAAATAACTGACGTTTACCTTTCTCCTGTACTTTCAACCGTTCTTTGAGAATGGCAGTGCAAATTTTACCTCCGAGCTAGCAGTTAACATGGACTCCTATGAGAAAGGATACTTCACTTTTTCTTTATTTATACCTGAATGCTTACACTATTGATTTATAGGGGGTTAAAAACTGTCCTTTGTCTTTTTTTTTTAAAGTGAGAAGTTGGGCTGCATGTGGCGCCCGAGCCTCCAGTTGCCCATCCCTGCTGTACAGTATGCTAACAGAAAGGCTCTCATAGTATTTCAAATAATGGTCTATATAAAAACTGGTTATAATAGGTACAGTGCAGCATAAACAGGGTTGAGGGGGTGGTTTATTTTATTTCGTTGTACCTACCGAGTTGTTTAGCCAATGTCTGTGTGACACGTTCATGCTGCCACCTCCACAGCATCCTCTTCACAACCGCAGGGGCAAAACACCTGAAAACATAATAATGTAATCCTTTTTCAGTCCAAGATATAGACTAGAAAATGAGTGACAGCATCAATTAGATATGCAAGTGTAGTGGACCCCCCCATTTTTGGCTTTTTGTTATTCCCTTATTCTCACTCCCTGTCTTTTTGTTGTCCTGTCAGAAGTTGTCTTTTAGTTTAATTATGCTTTTGCACGTTTTCGCCAATAGATGGCATCATAGGACCAGCAATGAGTGCAGAGACCCTCTCTGGTGCAGTAGCCGGGTCTTTCTCAAATGCAAGGCCAGTGTCCTTCCAAGTGTGTCAGCCTAATTAGTCACGCCCAGTGATTGGATACTTTTTGGTGAACTCTACAGAATATCCAATCACTGGGTATGACTAATAAAGGGTATCCAATCACTGGGCGTGCCTAATTAGGCTGATACACTTGGAAGGACACTGGCCTTGCATTTGAGAAAGACCCAGTGACTTCGGTCACATAAAGCAGTGTTTCCCAACTTTTTTGTCTCATGTACCCCCTGAGCCTTTTCGTTGTGCCATGAGTACCCCCTAACTCATGTTTTACATCACTTTTTCTATTGCAGTGTGACTATACTGCATGTATTTGTTAAAATTAAAATTTTCCAAGTACCCCCTGCAGTGTGCTCGCGTACCCCTAGTGGTACACGTACCCCTGGTTGGGAAACATGGACATAAAGAACGAAACGTGGAAGTGACAGGCTTTGTTATGATACAGAAGTAGGCCAGTGACAATGGCCTCACAATTTGGAGACAGCCCCAACCGGAGGTAGAACAAAACCCAAGAGAAGTCACATTTTGGGTGCTTTTTTTGTTTGGAGGTGCATATGAAAATGTGTAAAATTTTTAGGCTTAGCATTAAAATCACTTTGGCCAAGAATCATTTTCATGTATGGGACACCCTAGAGATGAGGAAAAACATTATTGGGTTTTGTTCTACCTCCGGTTGGGGTATCTCGAAAACGAAGGCCTTTTTGGGTCCATTGTCACTAGCCTAAAGGCAGCGGTGTCAGCTGTTTCAGTTTATGCTGAGGAAAATGTAAATAAACAACGAACTCTACACACTTGAGGACCTTATTCATTAAGTGTGCAACATAAGCATTCACACAATAATGCCACCAGGTCACATTTAAGATTTAATTAGGAGTATTTTGTTATGGATCTTATGTAGTGATAGACTTACCATTTCTTGTTATGGCATATCTGGCCTATTCCCAAGAGAAGGCTGATGTCCCTGTCTGTTGATCTGATTTTGACGTCGGCAAGATGCTTCGTGGTGTCTGGGTTTCAAACCTAGTGGTGAAATGACAAGGGATTTTATGTAAACAAAATGCTTATTTCAGTAAGTGTACATACAGTAAACAGATCTAAGAAGTTCCCAGAGCACCCTACGATAGCTGGCATGGTTGGCACAAAGACCCAAAGAGCAAAATTGTCCCAAGATTGTCTTCCAAACAATTCCTCTCCAAACATTTTCCTTCTGAAATAAACAATGTCCATATCCAATCAAACCTCAGTAGGCAGCTATCTCGTCAGGTCGGCCTTACCATAGACACATCTGTGGCCCGTAAATTTACAATCTCAAACGTCATCGCCATATAAGCCATGGCACAACACAAGCGTTTATTTTTATAATAAACAAGATATCTCGGCACGTTTGCGCTAGTTATCTGAACACTGATTGTTAACGAATATCCGAAATAGTGTAGAGCTAGCTGCCATTTATGTTATGCTAGCTAGGGTCAAGTCATCTCATCCAAACTAGCCACAGTAAGGGCGAAATTACGCTTCAAATGAACGGGAATGACTCAAAACATTAGAAATATATTGTTAGAATGTACCGTATACAATGTTAGTCTGTGAGGTTAAATAGTTTTCTTACATATATATTTTTATATCCCAGTTACGTACCTTATCTTCTGCATGAATCGAGGCCTCCTGTTTCATTGGCACGAATGAACGAAAAATCCTGTCAGGGAGCGGAGCAGTTAACCGCAGCCTTTTGTTTACAGTTGTTACCAGGGCAACGCAGCTAGGACCCCAAAGCGACAGATAAGGCAGAAGCGACAGGTAAGGTACCGACAGTGTCAAGCACCGAAGATTTTGTTATTACTATTAGAACACACATCGCTAAATCAGCCTACTGAGGTAACAAAGTACACCTTCAAAAAGTTCTAATCTATTAAAAACATTCTCTGAATGCCGTATTAGCACTGCCACGAATGGCTACCCGTAGAACGGGAATCATATTGGAATTTTAGGTGCCAACAAGCAGGCGAGAAACATTCCAATTGGTTGACAGGACTCGAGACTTTCAAATGCATCGAAGCCATAACGGTTCGGGAATACTTTCAACGGTTCTGAGAAGACACATCAAAACTCCACATCAGCTCCTTGTAGAATCAGCGATTTTAGGTAAGTTTGTTATTTTGCCAAATAGAAGAAAGTTAACTGTACACGTAGTACGCCTCGGTTGTAACTGATTGTGTAATACATTCACATCTTGATTCTGAATTTATTATATCCAAGTTGTCAGTTACCAGGTTAGCCTTTTATGTCTGCTAGCGGAATTTTCCATTGATTTACCTCAATCTTTGGCTATGCAGCTAATGTTAACCAGCATTAGCATTCTAGGCAGATATTCGCCTCACTGAAATATGAAGTTAGCGCATTCTGGTAAGATTCTCCATTCTGCGGCAAAGGTTTTATACATTATATTTATTTTGCAGTGATCAACTGAACTATGGACTACGAAGAAGATCTCCTAACTATCCCCATTAACCCCAACAATTTCCCCGCGAAGTTATGGCGTTTAGTCAACTGCCCCAAAACTCGTTCCATTAGATGGGATGGTTGTGGGCAAGGTGTGATGATAGATCAGCAGCTCTTTGAAGCAGAGTTGCTGTCCCCGATGAAACCCAACGGCGAGGCGTCTGACCTTTTTAAAACGACAAACTTCACCAGTTTTATTCGTCAACTGAATCTTTATGGGTTCAGGAAAGTGGTGCTCGCGCCAGGTAACGCCGAGCAGCCTGAAGATAAGGAGTTTGCCATGATGGAGGGAGTTCAACACCACTTCCACAACCCGAATTTTAAAAAGGATCACCCAGAACTATTAGTGAATCTCAAGCGATTAACGAGCACAAATAAAGCAAAACTGGAAGCAGGACTGGAAGTGAACTGCAGACCACCAAGTCGCTTCAGAAGGCAGATGGGGAATTCTCCTGAGGACAATGACAGGAGGTTCGAAAAGCAAGGTATGCTTACAAAACATCTGCCTTTGATTTGGGTTATTTGTCTGGTCTCTTAGATAATATTATGTACCATTTTTCTTCTTTCTCAAGCACATTGAGATTGAATGACAATTGTGTATGATAATGTGCTATACAAATACTATTGCTATTGGTTGGTGGTACTGCACTATTATTAAATATCACTGTACTTAATTTCAGTAGTATTTTACCTTTTGTTCTAACTAAAAAAAATGCCACTGTATCCCCTAGAAATTCATTCCTAATACAGTTGTCCGACATTTTGCTCCACAGGGGCAATCTATCCCGGACCAGTCCACCGTGGGGTATCTCGAGATAAAGTTGCGCACCCTTACCATCGCGGCTTAGGTCAACCCAAGGAGTACGACAGAACTCCTATTCCTGCCCGCGGCTGGTTGATGGGTCATGGCGATGCCTCTTCTCCCACTACATTTTACACCGATAAAGGGGTACCCGTGTCAGTCATACGCCGCTTCATGATGGACCCAGCACAGTCCAGCCCCACCACCGTGCATGTCCAACAAGGAGCCCCAAGCGTGTCCATCAATGGGCAAAAGCTGAACGCCTTCCACCCTCACCATCCTCAGTATCGGCCTGGATTTTATTCTGCAGGTAAGCCAGGTAGGCTATGCACCTAGCAGGGACTGCTCATGCCCATTTTAAAAGGCCATACTGTACCAACTACTGGTACATGATTGTTTCTTATACGATCTTTTATGATTCACTGTTTCTTGTTTCAGTTTGTCAGTGCTGCACTCCAGGAAACATGGACAATGAAATGAATTCTGGTGTTCATCAGGCACCCGCATTTCCCCACTATAGCTACTACCAGGTATTATTTGTCTAGCACTATAGTCCTGCCGTTGCTTTCCATCCAGATATGTATGAATAATTGAGTTGAATTATGTTTACTCACTTTTAAATGTGTGAATTACAGCCAAATTACCAAGTGGGCTTCCTACATCCGGGTGGTAACCAGAACCAAGAGTGGCAGAACGCGCAGGAGTCACAGGACACAAAGAAGACCGAGGTCAACCTGGACACGGTCTTCCAAATCGTTGACGAACTTCAGGCCTCCCCGAAGGTCCGTATGGTGAAGCTGGAGACGCCGGAGAAGGATTATGATCCGTCCGAGGAGCCTCATCACGAGGCCACAGTCCACAGTGTGTCTGACCAAGGCTCTTCTCAGTGCGATGCCAGTGGCCCTGTCAACAACGCGGGCGCGCCCATAGCCATGGATTCCACCACGATGACACCCTACGGCCCTGTCCCCGTGGGCGGCATCATCATCTCCGTGCCAGGCAACGTGTCATCGGGCATTGCCATCACTGTGAATGGCAACACCACCAACCTGACCGAGGCTGCATCTGGGGGAAGCGGTGAGCACAGGCTTGCCCTGCCAGGACCAGCACCAGCAGAGTACCCATCTACCAGTGCCAGCCAGGTAAGGGCGATTGGTTTCATGATGGTCTTAGTTGTATGTTAGCTCAAATTGTCATCAGTACACAATAAGGCATCGTATGTGACAGGTATGATAAAATGAGTCTGAAGTTATAGATACATTGTAACTACTCTTACGATACACACTACTGTATTCTTTCAATATCTATTTCTTTTTTATTTGATCTTTCATAATACTTACATTTGAAAACACTACATCAATACACAAAAAACATGTAAAATGTTATATGATATTCAAACACTACTCAAATGGCAGGTTAGGGCTGGACGGTATACCGGTAAAAAAACGTGATAACGGTTTTCCTACACAAGGTTTTTGATAAGAGAAGGGTTTTATTTTAGTTTTTATTCCAAAAAAGTGATTAAAATAGAAATGGAGATTAATTAAAATTCAGGATTTTATCTCACTTTTAAATTTGATTTCAGCCTTTTCTTCAGAAACATTGAGATGTGGGTGAAAACCGCGGCTTTTGAAAAAAAAATAGTGCAGAGAACCGTGATATTAATTTTCATCAAGAAAACCGTGATACACATTTTTTCCAGAACCGTCCAGTCCTATGGCAGGTGTTCCGATGAAACACATTTGATGGCTGTTTATGATTTGAGTAGGAAATTAAAAGGGATCTTAAAATTGAACCAAATTTTCAGCTGAAAAGTGTGATACACTGAGCAGACCAGAATCGACCATCAGACCAAATTGACCATGTATGAAACAGTTTTCTGTGATGATCTGTTTATCCTTAGATGAACCAGAACTGCGAGGCTGTGCAGAGTGTCGAGCCCCATGACAGTGCTGCTGACAATGAGGTGGTCGCCACCATTAACTTCAGCGATCTCGCCACTACGTCCCAAGAGGAAGAGAACTGCAGGAAGCACACCAAGTCACCTGGTGAGACTGTTTTTTATTTTTTAAACTTTCATCCCCTTTGTTTGATTGGATAGTGTGGTATGGTGACAGGAAGTGAGTGAGAGAGAGAGAGAGAGATGGAGGATCGGGCATTGAACCCTTGCCAGAGTCTTTCCGGTTTAACACTATGGTGCCTAAGGTGTTTGAGCCACAGCTAAGACTAGGGCTGCACGATATTAGAAAAATACGCGATACACGATAACATGACTGTATATCGCGATATTGATATTACTCGCGATATTTAATATATACATATATTTTCCACTCTCTACTTGCCATTCTACACTTTATCATGTATGAAACAACTGAGAGCAATGTTTTATTTCCAACATTACTTTTATTCGGAAAAAACATGGCTAATATACAGCATCAACTTAAAATGTTAAACTTAAAAAACCTTTTTAATACCTTTTTTTAACATTTTCACCAAATTGGCTGTTATTAAAAATTAAAAAGTAGGTAGATATAACCAACTTTTGCGATACGTGTATTGCAGGCCGTGATATCGCGATATGATCGATACATTTTCGATATATCATGCAGCCCTAGCTAAGACCAAAGATATTTTCAAGGGTTGTTGTGCCTTTATTGATAGTACAGTGAAGTAGAGACAGAAGGCGAGTGGGAGAGAGGGATTGACTAGTGTTGGGAGAAGATTGGATTCGAACCCAAGACCCCATTAGTGCACTGTACAGCCCCTATATGGTGCAGTGTGGTAGCAGAAGTTTTGAAGTTATTACAAACTAAACATTTGCCCTCATGGATGTACATTTAGTCACATGGTATGTCACTCAATATCTTCAATTGGCAGGCATGATTGATTTTTAAGGACTCATTCAATGCAGATGTACTTCTAGTTGGTGTAATTCAGCGCTTGTGACAACTTATATGGAATATACAGCAAAATGGTCAGTGTTTCTAAAAGTAGCAAAACGTGTGGAATATTGATGGATTTATTTGTCAAAGCACTTTGCAACTGGTACTGATGTTTTTCCATTCAGAATATCAGCTCTAAAACCATTAGAATGTGCCAAATGTGTTCGGTAAACATGTTTCATAAGTATTTGTGAACAGAAAAAAAGATTGCACATCATCTTAGTGATGCTCATACTATTCCATCACAGTGTCTGAGGGGTTATTATTTATATACTCTACAATGAAAATGTTGACCTATATTTATGTGGTCTGTATATTATTCATGGAGATGAAATCAAGTTTTTTACCTCCGCCAAGGAGGTTATGTTTGCGGTTGTGCTGGTTTGTCTGTCTGTTTGTTTGCCTGTCTGTTCGTTTGTGTGTTTGTCAGCAAGATAACTCAAAAACGTATGAACGGATTTGGATTAAACTTGGCGGGGTGGTTGGAAATGACCCAAGGAACAAGTGATTTAATTCTGGTGGTGAGCCGGATCACGAACCAGAACCAGAACTTTTTAAAAGATTCTTTATCATTGCTAGCGTACAAATCTAGACGCCCCCAGTGACCGCAAATTGAACTGCAAGACAGGGCGAATGTTGACATTCCAGTTTCTTTTTTTTTTCTTTTTCGACTTGTATTTGATAGGACAGTGTGAGAGGTGGACAGGAAGCTAATTGGGAGAGAGACGGGGAGGGATCGCAAAGGACCCGGGCCGGGTCAGCCGCATGGCAGGCGAGTGCCCTACTGGTTGGCCACGGCAGGGCCGAGATTCCAGTATCTAACACTGTGCGACCCGGTTCTCGATTCTGATTGGCTGATAGCTGTGGTCAATCGAGCGTAAACCTACACCTTTCACCTGAAGATTCTATGTGCGTCCAAGTTAGACCAAGCGCATCTACGTCGGTAATGAGAATATTTTACAGTTGGGGTAGGGAGTCGGCAAGAAGAGCACATCTTTGCACCATCTGTGGTTGGGGTATCAGCGTGATTGCAAATACATTTAATTCCTGCTGTGTTAATCGCCTCCTCATCAAGTTTTTTGTGTAGAAAGAAAGCGTTCGTATTTCACAGAATATTGACAGTTTAGCTCTCGTAAATTACCGGAGAACTGTGCCGCCACGAGAACAAGGAAGTAGCGAGACGACCAATCACAGCGCCGTTTTCTCTGCGACCTTAGCAACCGTTTGACGTGTAGTCAGGATTTTCATTCACTCCGCTTCGCGCCGCTTCCCCTTGGCCGTTATCAATTGAGCACAACCCACGGCCTCTCGTGGCTTATTGCTTAATTCTAAAGGCCAATTTATACTTATTGGCGCGGACGGTTGCAGAGCCTTTGCAACCATCTGTGCGCGACCATGTTTTTTTGGGGGCATTTATGTCTATTCAGATAGGACCACTGCCCTAAATAAAGGGGACGCCGTACATTCATAAGTGAAGCAACGGCCGAGGGTGGGAGATGAGACCCTTTTTGGGCGGAATGAGGAAGTAGAGTGCCATTTCCCATGGATGGGGAAGGATTGGGACATGACCTCAGGCCTGAATCGAACCCATGTCCACACGTGCCGACACATCGGTTAGTGGAGCATTTTAACAAGCATGTGTATATATGTTTTCTCAACCTCTTTAGATCTGAACATGTTGGTGGAAGTGGCATGCAACCAGGACTCCTGAGGAACCGCCTCTCTTGCCACGGCTGACATTGAATCCCAACCTGCTGTCCATAGTTGCTGCAGTTCTGCACGTTTTCTCAGGTTCCTGTGTTATAAATTCAAACGCCAGTTCAGAGAACATGTCTAATGACATAGAGTATATCTGCTATGGAGACTATGATTTGTTATTTAAGTTTGTTGTTATGGATGATGTTATGTTATTTATTCTTATTTATACATTTTTTGTAGTCAATGCATCTTTATATAGTTACTGTCAACAGTTTTACCAGACACTAATAGTAATATAACTAAACCACAGTAGCCTGTGTTTTTACCCCAAGTAAATCTGCCTTATGAAAAAAAACATTAAAAAAACATAAGCAACAGTAATTTTTAATTTAATTTAATCCTCTTTGACATAATTTATAGACAATGAAGGCTTGCCTTCTGTAAACTGTATTATTTTCTATTGTTTTAAAGCACTGAAAATATATGTTTATTCGGGCACTTCTCTTTCTCTGGTGTTTTTGTGTGTCCCATTGATCATTGGTGTGTCCACATGATGTAGGCCTATACAGTATTATTTGAATTGAAGTGAGTGGTGGCGGTAAAGGTTTATTTTATTATTATTTTTTTATTATTATTATCATTAGTATGAGAATCAAGTCCAGTTGGAGTGCTACCTGGAATTAGTAGGCCTACTTTGTAAAGATGGTGTTCTTGATGACAGGCGTAGTTCATTTTAAAAGTTGTGGAATGCCAACAGTAGGCACTCATCTTCTTTGTAGATAAATTGCCTTTATTTTTATAGGAATAACATGATATTATCATTTATTCTGTAGTCAATTTGCACACCTGTTCTCTGCCAAAGTCACCACATGAGGTCGTCAGTCCTCGCCTTTTCCCCGGGATGGCTGACCGCTGCTCCACCCTCGGTGACAGGCAGACCGTCAGCAGGTAGACCATCTAGCTCTCCCAGGGGAGGGAGACTCGGGTAAAGAGTCGAGGCTTCGCCAACGTACAGTTCTGCTGGAACTCAACGTTTCTACTACTTTCAAACGACCGGTATTCTTTGGGATTTCTTAATGGTAGCTTTTTAAATACAGCAACGGGCAACTTTTTTGGCGGACATTTCCGAAGTGTGCCTACTGGGACTCGGAACAGATCCTCGGCACTTTTAGGAGTTGTAACTTGGGAGCTGAGGAAAAAATACAGTCTAACTTGCGAAGGGACTGTTCTGGCTTTTGATGCTGTGCCGAATTCGATTATTAATTTACCTCACGTGGATACATACAACAGGAGTGCTCGAGCGCAGTCGGACAACTTACGCGTTAGTAAAGAGATACAATGCTGGTCGTAGCACATGTGAATCATTTCTGAAACTCGAGTTATAAGGATTTGACGAGCGCCACCCGTACAACTTGTTGCCGCATTGGAGATCATGGAACACGTTGTGGCCACAGTGTAAAATGCTATGTTGTTGCACTGTGTACACGAGTAGAACATTAGCCTGCGCTTCTGTAATGTATCTTTTTTATGAACGACTACAACGTGTGGCACCTGGTGTTTTTAATATGAAGCTTCCATTCCGCTGGAGTTATACCATATGCGCTGGAGTTTCAAAGTGTGTGGAAGAGGGAACTCGTTTTGGGAATATTTGAGCAACCTGTTGAGTGTAATACACTACTTGAGACTGATTCAAAAGTTCGCTTTCGAAGTGTAAAGTGGTTGGTGTTGAATAAGCAGTGTGGTGATGTTTATCGCGACGTGACGAGTCGCGCGTCCTATTTGGGAACACATTTATCCACGTTATTTTTTAACCGTTCCAAATTGTGCTCTAAAACCAAATACAAGTAAACAAGCCTTTGGTTTACCAAGTGGCAACCATCAAATTTTAAATGAAGCGAAAGTTTGTCCTGGGTAAAACCCAATCCGTGTCTTTTAAAGGTGGAATTAATGCACGTTTTCAAGTTGAGATTTTCAGTAATTGCCCTCATGTCTTGCGTGTGTAGTTTGTGTCTGGCTTCTCCTGTAAGCGATACGGGATAGCCAATATGCGTATTTACATTAATGTACAGTGATTCTCAACATGATGCATTTTTTTTATCCAGGCATAACGACATTTTAAACTAAAATGAGATGATGCATGCACGTATTTTTTACATGCTGTCATAATTTGTTTTATCTGATTGCGCGGTTGAACTTTTCAGACACTCCGAGGGAGAACATTATTCAGGACATGGTGTAAAACAAGAGACTTTCTGAGTGCACAAACCCCTGTTTTACCAGTGGTTTCAGTTGCCTTTTAGAGTGGACAACTTGTAGATCGGTCGGAACATTTCCAGTTGATTTCACGTCGCAGGGTTTGACAGCTTCGTTGTCCACAATGAGCGGCTGGAGCCCGCCGCGGCAGCCGGTGCAATGACCGTTCTCCAGCGGCGGTTGGCCGGGCTCTGGCCGTGGCTGCTAATGGCGGCCCTGCAGGTGGTGTTCGGCCAGACCGGCCTGGAGCTGGCCGCGGCCGTCGAGTCGGAGCGATCGGCCACCAGGGCGGTCATCAAGGTGACTCTTCTCAAGCACGAACCGACGGGCAGGCCTATCACATTGGAAGGGGTGTTCGCTGGAGGCAGCGCCGGTTCTGCGGAAGGGAAACTGATGCAGGTAGGTGTCAGATTTGTTTGGGTAATTCATGAAGCCGGTGCTTTAATCAGCCTACGCAGGTTAGATGGGTTAACATTCCCCAAGTCTGAAATTTGCTGTAGTTGTCCAGGTTGTCAGCCAGCTGCCGCACAAGGCACCCTAGCTGTCACTGAAGTTAACAGATTTTTGCTGAACTAACCAACTAACTTTTTTGCTATGTTTTTATTTGTTCATTTATTTTTAATTTGCCATTTGAAGTTGACTTGCATGTATGGCCAAATACAGTAAATCTACAGCTAGGCCCACTATGTTTGCATGAGCTCTCTATTGGGCTCTCAGTTTCCCATCAAGTGGCATAAATGGACCACAGCTCAAAAAGCCAATGTTTACCTACCACCACACATCTGTTGTCTTTAGAACCACCCAGTGAACACCTTCCTTGCATGTTCATATTTGTCAAATCTGTTGTCATGGCCTGCACATACACACGTCTTTCTTAGGGCTGCGAATTGATGCAAATTTCCTGGATCGATTCGATTCCGATCCAGAAGGTTGCGATCCGATTCGATCCACGATCCAATTCGATATCGATCTTTTGTATTGCTGGGTTGTCACTTAAACCCATTTATGCCTAGCATTCTAAAACCGACTATAAAAACCTAAATATCTCAGCCTTTGTTGCCCACACAAGCATGAAATACCTTGGTATGTGAGAAATAAGTGGGAAACTGTTGAAGAGAGCTACAGGATGTGGTTGAGAACATAGCGCCTATAAAGATTGATCCACAAAGTTGTGAATCGATATTGCCCTTTTCGAACGTGAATCAATATTGGATTGCGATTCGATCTTTTGAACCCAGCCCTGGTCATTCTTTTAAAATCTTCATTGCATTAGTTTTAAACATTGTGGACAGTGGTTTCATTTGATTTCATCTCAGGGTTTTGTTTTTGTATGGACTGTGCTGTATGGGGCATGTCTTCGCAGTCTGTTCAGTGCACAGTCTGACTTTGCACCCCACAGCTGGCTTAGGATCTACACACTGAGCTGAGCAAACTACGTCCTTCTTTTGCGAGTGCAGGTATTCATTCTGCACAAGATTTACAGCACCTAAACTTTCTCAACAGATGTTGTAGGCCTCGATTCTACATCGCTTTTATACTTAATATATTGTGTCATCTAAGCGTGCTCAGCATCCTCATGTGTAAGGCGAATTAAAGGTAGTGGGTTGGCCACTGCCACAGTATGTGTATCTTCAGCAAGGGCTCAGCATGTCCAAGTAAGCTGTGCAGAAATTGACTGGTTTGTGAAACAATTCATTGTCCTGTGTCATTCATAAGAGGCTGGATATGTATGTGTAAACAATATAGGTCACTGTACAACATTAAAACATAAGTAAAAGCGACACAATAGGACATACAAATAACAAGCACAGAAGCACAAAGTAAGTAAGGAGGGGGGGTTGTCCAGGCAGCACTGGACAGGACTTGTAGGTACAGTTGACAACTTGGGCATTACAGTACAGTTAGAGCTAGGGATGTAAATATGTGTTTTGTGTGTGTCAATATGTGCGTGTGTGTTGAGGCAGCATTGGACTGGACCAGTGCTGTTGACAACTTGGGCATTACAGTTAGAGGTGTGTGTGTGTGTGTGTATGTGTGTGTGTGTGTGTGTGTGTGTGTGTGTGTGTGTGTGTGTGTGTGTGTGTGTGTGTGTGTATGTGTGTGTTTGAGCCCTCATTTTTCGAAAAGGGTTCTCTCACCACACAGAGACAGTGTTGTACTGTGTGAGATGCTCTTTGTTGCAGTGCCAACCTGTTGCAACAGGTTTCAGTTGCCTTGGCGCGCCATTCTCTCTTCTCTCTTTCCAGTCTCGTCCCGAGGGGATTGCAATGGGGGGAGGGGTGCAGGTAGATCACTGAGGAAAGGAGTGAGTGAGAAGGATGGAGCATTCTCTGGCCCTCTGTCACCATCTACTGTGTGGTTATTTTTTTCAGAAATCTATTCATTATCCATAAGGTCAAACGCTGTTGGTACTGAAGTGAAAGCATTGATTCTGGAGTCGCCTCGATCAGGCATGTTGTTTATTTCTACCTCGTTTATGGTATTGATTTCAGCAAATCTTTGTGTGTGGATTAGCCTCGACTCCAGCGTATTTTGGAACAAAGTAAACAGAGAGAGAGAGAGCGATACATCATCTCAGAGTGAAGTGAAGCTCTCACTCTTTACTACTTAGGCTTAGTTCCCCTCTTCTTTCCTCCTTTTCTTTTCTCAGTTTTCAGGCGTGTCTGACTCGCTATCCTCAGGCTACTCCGAATTGGACTCGCTCATCCGTGGTGGAGCATGACAGCCAGTTTTCATAACCCACAGTAATTACACCTTTCTGACCACGTTTGATCTTCTTAAGCGCGTTGTTTCTCTTAGGTTGGCGAGGAGAGCCCCTGAATTTTCCTCTCTTTTTTTTGGGCCTGTCGGTGATCACAGAGAAACACAAGATTAGACATGGTGGAAGCACTTTATTTTCGGGTGGTGGAAGATTGAGATGGCAGGGCTTTTTAGGCTACCATTGGCCCTCAACAGCGAGCTGTATTCCCAGTATGTGAGGTTGTTAAAGGAATGTTTCATAAAGTTGAGCTAAAAGCTGAATCCAGACATTTTATATTCAAGCCGTGCAATAATTTAAACTTTGTGGACTTGTGCATCTTGGCGTCATGGATTCTTTTTGCTCTTGGTGCTCATGGTTTGATTCATGACAAACGTATGATTGCTGTTAGTATAATCTATAGGCAAATGGAAATAATGAAAGGTTTGAAGTGGATGCAGCTGGGAAAAAATAAAACCGTTTTCAGAGCTGATGAGGACACCAGTGAGCTGCAGAATTTGTGTATGCAATCGTCATTGTAATCAGGTCTGAGTCTGTGTATCTGTGTTGTTCCTGTTCCTTATCCGTGTCTGTCAGAGGTTACTTGCTAGACAAATTCTACCTTTGCATGATGAGAACTTGTCAATTAGCTCTTGTGAAAATGTGTAAAAGAACACCGCCACCACATTGGATGCAACTGGTGCTATTCACTCATGGGCCACAATATGGGCATCAGTGCTTCTGAAAGTTAAAGTCCCTCCTCACTGACCTCTGGCCATCCATTTGATCAGTTTATTCTCATTACTCCAAGAACCTATAAGCCCTCGGAATGGTTGCAGAAGTTCAGTATTAAATTTAAAGGCAGAAGCAAAGCATGGCAGGACTTATCGTGTCCGCACACAGCAGGGATGTCCACTTCTGCTTGACTTACAGCTTGTTTTGCTTTAGCAGAACATGATGAAACATTCACCTGATGGCTTAATTGGTTAACCGCAACAAGTCGACACTGTGATGAATCTACACTCTTGATTGTGTGTCGCCATAGTCTGTTTCCTGTCTTTTGATTTCAATAGATCACTTTCACAAAGCGCTTTATTCATCTCGCTATGCCCTAAAGGTTATGCACACACATGATTTAGCCATTTTTGCATATGTGTGTTTGTGGATGTGTCAGATTCCTCCGCCCTAGTCTTCGTTTCCGCACCGAAGTCCAGCGCTTTCTGGGTGAATAGGTGAAGTGTACTGTGGGATAGCTTTGAACTTGAGGCTGCAGGCGTCTGTCCTTGAGGCCTTGAGAGGGGAAGGGGGACGGGGGTTGTGGTGGATGAGGGCTATGGTTGTGGGTTCCGCTCACTGCACCTTTTGAAGTTAATCCTCTGATAGGCCCTCTTCCCCAATTAAAAGAAGCTAAACCCTTTTTCAGAGGCTTCACTTCTCCTTTTCTGAATTTTTTTCTCCTCTCTCTTCAGTCTGCTGCAGAAGAATTTGAAGGGTCTCTCTCTCTCTCTCTCTCTCTCTCTCTCTCTCTCTCTCTCTCTCTCTCTCTCTCTCTCTCTCTCTCTCTCTGAGACGCCCCGTGAAGACGTTAGTGGTAATTGGAGCAGGCAGAGCAGCAGTGAGGCTAGCAGTGGAGTCTCGTGCTGCCCGTCACCCAGCCCTCCACCCCTCCATAACCACTCCAATGGCTGCAGTTTACTGTATGTCTTCCTTCATCTCTTCCTCTCCAGAGAGAACGAGAGAGAGAGCTGATGGTGTGGGTGTGTTGGGATAAGTTGAGTGCTATCTCTGTACCCAGTCTGCCAATCTAGGGGTCCCGGAGCGTTTTGGAACTCAGAGAGATGAAGGGGGTGGGGGATGTGTCAGGGGAAGAAAGATCAAAGCATGTCAAGTGAAAAACGTGAGTTGAGATGATTAAAAAGAAGGTTGTTTACCCTGCCCTTCCGATACCCACCCCACTGTCCCATCCCCCTCCCGTGATTCGGATGAATTTCCTGTCCCGAATTTCCTCCTCCCCAGCCCCTGTCCCCCCGGTCCAAAAACAGATAATGAATGTCCGGCTGGACCCCTGTTCACCAATCGCCAGCCCCTCTCTCTACTCCTGTGCCACTGCACTGCACTGCACTTTACTGTTGTTTGTTGTATTTCCTGTTTCCCTTGATTAGGGACTCCCTGCACACATCATCGCTGGGGCTTTATTGTTTTCTTATGACGGTGGCGCCTTTGATGTGGGCTCCTCCCCAGTGAAAGTCGTTTTTTTTTTCCCTCTTCTTCTTTCTTTTTTTTGCATGGAGATATGTAATTTGACTGTGGGTTTGGTGAGGTTTCGTTCTCTTGAATAATCACTCTGAGCATAATAGGCACGGCCAGAGCTCCAGCTCTCTGTTTACATCCGATCAGATGGGGGACTGCATTGGAAAACTCTGCCTCACTCCCCTTCTCCATAATATAGGACTCTACTGAGACGGACTGCATTGAAAAACCCTGCCCCACTCCCCTTCTCCATAATATAGGACCCTACTCAGACACTGACCAGTGCATAATGTTCACCAAGTCTTTGTTAATAATAGCTTTTCTTGACAATGTAGTCATTTGTTTGTTTGTTAGTTATTCTGAAGGTAAGACCACACCACATAAGCAACACCTTGCCCTCTGATGAAGGTGGAAGTCTTTTCAAATTATGTGTGGTAAACTAACAAACCTTGACTTGAGTGTGTAAATTGAATTGAATGTGGACAGCAAGTCAATGATACAAGAAATGAAGTTATTATCCTGATTGGTGGTGCCATTGTTCTATGGCAGCAGCATGGGCTGCATGTCCACAGTAAAGCCCTACCTGTACCTTGGCATGGCAGGTGTGTAGGGAGAGGTGGTCTGGGGTACTGCACTGCACTGCACTGTGCTACTGCGCAAGCTCGTGTCCACCTCCAGACAGTTCACAGGCACCCTCCTCAACGCTGCTGGTCCGTAAAAAGCATCTGAAGAAATCTCTGGATTGGAACGCGGGAAAGGGGGTTGTCCTGTCCTGTCCCGTCCCGTCCCGTCCTGTCCCATCTGCCCTGCTTCAAGTTCTTCCACACGGGGCCTGCTTTTGAAATGTGTTTCTTTGGGGTTGAGGAAGAGGGTGGGATCGTGAGGTGGGTGGGTTGAAGGGGTTCTGGGGGATGGCAAATCCCTTAAGTCCACTGGGCCTTCTTTTTAAGTCATTAGAACGGGGCCTGGAATGGCTGAATGTGTTTGCGTCTGTCAGGTCCATGTTATACAACGCATTCTTTTCCTCTGCTCCTCACGGCCCTCTCTGTTCACTTGCTGGAGCAAAGGAGAGAAGAAGAGAAGGCTTTGTGATGCTATTGTGACCTCTTTATAATTATGGATTTAAGCCGGCCTGTGTTTTAGGAGCTTAGCTATTACCCTGTGCAGTCTCTATACAGTGTACAGTGTGCTGCCCTGCTTCCTCTTGCCTTGTCTGTGTGTCTCTTAAAACATAACGTGGAGTGATGCCAGTTTTAAGATGACAGGACGTGGGCATTTCAACTCGGATGTCTCTGGCTGTCCAAATTCTGTTTTCATTAAACATTCAGTATAGCTCCCAGACAACTATTTGGTAGTTAATGGTCACTGATGTTTTCTGGTTAGCAGATGTCAGATGGTACAACCTTGGGCAATGCCCACAAATTGATTCATAATTGATAATTAATGAACAAGCCATGAACATGCTTCTTAGATAATTCAATAAAAACGAGAAAATTACTTAATCCATGCATCCATACAATAGTGGCATTAACTGTAAGTGCACAGTACTAATATTGAATGCCTTCCATAATGAAGCATCGAGCAGTGTCTGTTTATACGCCACAGGCCTACGTTTATCATGTCAGTTAATGATAGGTGTTGTACCATGAACACTATGATGTTGCTCCCACCTGCGTGCGCATGGCATTTGTTTATGTTCTGGTACAGCTAGACTTTGGTGTCAAGTACTTTGGCTTGTCATCATGACAGTGATAAAGAATTAGATGTGTGTCAGAAAACAAAACCTCCCCTCGCCTACCTTTTCTTTCCTGCTCCTGTTTTGAGTTCATATTAGGCCTGCTGCTCCCTGAAGTAGTCCCAAAATGCTTTTGATAATCCACAAATGCGTACAACTTGTGATTTCCCCCCCATACCTCGGCTGGCAAGTGCAGATGACCTCACAGGTTGCTGAATCAGAAAAAAACTACATGCACTCCGACCATTTCGCTTTAACTTTATGCACTATGATTTGGTCTTGGACTTTCATCAAGTCACGAATGAAGTTCAAGCGAAATGGTCAGTGTGTTGGAGTTAAACTGTTGATGATAAAATACAAATCAAATACAAATATTTAATATGAGATGTCTTCAGATATCAGCTCTTTCACACAGTTGTGGATCAGTTGTGGCATACAGAAAGAAATTCACTGAAATCATTGTGTGAGTTTGGGACATAAAGCCAAAATGACTGTTGCAGCTACCTCAGTTTACAATACTAGACATATTTTTAAATATTGTTTGTTGGTTCCAACCAATCCTCCCAGCGTTTCTTCTCTGCTTCGTTTTCCTGTGAAGGCCCCAATCCCTTCCATTTCCCCATGGAGTAGTGTCATGACTTGTGTTGTCGTGTAGTAGTCCCACATGTGTAGCTAGAAAGCCGCTTGAGTGAAAGACCATGCCTCCCAATGGGACGTAGTATCCCCATGCCCTCCTGGATGGTCATATCCCAGCCTTGACGTCAGGGCGTCTGCAGCAGCCCTCGTGGAGCCTGTGGCTGGCCGTTGGATCTTGCCGGTAAATGGTTGCCCCAGTGGTGGCACTGGAGTCGTGTGTCCCGTGTGGCTACTGTATTGCTGCCGTCGCCACTGTTGCGGAAGTCTGTGGCCGGAGGGTCCTCCAGCGGTGCTCGAGATGGAAAAGGCATTAGCCTACCTTTACCCCTGAACTCTAGCAGCATGGGGTGAGGTGGAGATGTGCAATGGTGGAGGGATGGAGCTGGAGGCTGGACAGGAAGAGCGACGTTTGTCACTGAACAGTAAACGCTTTGAAACACGCTGGCACACACACACACGCTCACATACACACGCCATGTATACAGTCACTTATACTGTACACACACACCCGTACACATACAGTATACACACGTGTACATGCTCCCACAC